>NW_006399787.1:6400393-6404791 GCF_000299155.1 Elephantulus edwardii
CCGACGCAGACACAAACCCGTTCTAAACGTGGCAGCTTTCTGGAGTTGTACATCTACCAGCAGCTCTGAGAAAGAAAGGTAAACAATCTCCTCTTGTGTCATTTATAGCCTCTGAGAACTCCCTGGGGAGTCACCAATAAGTCTATTCCAACTCAACGACAATGAATACGTGTGAGTGGTGGCTTGGCAATCAGGCCTGATGATTGACCTTTTCTAAGGACACAAGCTCAAAGATTGTATAAAACACAGTGCACATAAATGAAACACAACATAAATGAATTCTTATATGCAAGTCAATTTTTAAAAGGGTGGGAAGGGAAACTACCTCATTGTCATCAAATCAGAATCAAAATATAGCTGACCCTCCAGGGGTTTTCAGAGGCTGTCATTCACACTGGAGGTGACTGCCCACCTTTCTCCTTTGGAGCAGCTGGTAAATTCAAGCCATTAGAAAGATGTGGCCTTTGGGTGAGTAAGGCAACTGTTGTTGTTAGGTGCCATAGAGTCAGCAGATCTGAACTCTCTCCTATCTTGTGCCATCCTTATCATCTCAAACGCACTTGAGCCCATTGCTACAGTTACTGTGTCAATCCATCTCATTGAGGGCTTTCCTCTCTTTGGCTGACCTCCACCTCTCCAAACATGCCTCTTTCCGAGGAAGGGCCTCTCCTAGTAACATGTCCAATGTAAGAGAGATGGAGCTTTGCCATCTTTGCCTCCAACGAGCCCTCTGGCTGCACTTTTCCCAAGACCAGTTTGTTCTTTTGGCTGTCCATGGGATACTCTGTACTCTTTTCCAGCACCACAACGCAAAGGCATGAATACTTTTGCAATCCTTATTCACTGTCCAGCTCTTGGGTACATAGAAAGTGACTGAGAAGATCACAGTCTTAGTCAGACATGCCTTAGTCTTCAAGTTGACATCATTGCTCTTAGGTATTTTGGAGAAGCCTCTGACAGCAGACTTCTCTAATGCAATGGGCCTTTTGATCTCCTGACTGCTGGTGTCAAGGGTATTGATTGTTGATCCAAGTAAGAGTAAATCCTTGACTGCTTTAAATCTTTCTCCATTTATCTTGATGCTGTCTATTGATCTCATGGTGAGGACCTTTGTTTTTTTGAGGTTGAAATGTAATGCATACCAAAAGTTGTTGTCCTTGATATTCTGCACTAAGCATTTCAAGTCCTCCTAACTTTCTGCAAGCAAGGTTGTGTCATCTGCATAACATAGGTTATTGATGAATTTTCCTCCAATTTTGATGCCATATCCTTCTTCATAGAATCCTGCTTCATGAATTATTTGTTCAGCATACAAAAGTAATAGTTATGGAGAAAGAATACATCCTTGATGGACAGCCTTCCTAATTTTAAAAAATGAACTGTACCTTTTTATTATGATACTTCCTGAAATTTTTCAGTCTCAACTATGTACTTTTGGTACAGTGACTCTGTGTATTCCTTCCATCTTCTTTGGATGCACAATGCACAAATCAGTATTGCAACTCAAGGCTTGAATTTGTTTTTCAATTCTTTCAGCTTGGGAAATGCTGAGTGAGTTTTTCCACTTTATTCTCTGACTCCAGCTCTTTGTACCTTTCATTATAATATTTTGCTTTATCTTCTCAAGTTGCCCTTTGAAATTGTCTGTTTAGCTTTTACTTCAGTTATCTCTTCCTTTTGTTTTGGCTTCTTGATGCTCTAACGCAATTTTCAGTCTCTTAAAACACCTGTTTTGGCGTTTTCTTTCTCCTCCCCCTTTGTAATGATCTTTTGCCTTCATCATGGATGATATCTTTGATGCCCTTCCACATTATGTTAGATGGAGAAAGGATTGAAGATGTCAATTATTTCATCTTGCTTAGATCAGCAATTTGTATCTCTGTCACCATCAGTGAAGAAATCAAAGATGCACTATACTGGACAAGTATGCTGTCAAGGACTTCTCAAAAAATACCCAAGAGCAATGATGTCAACTTGAAGACTAGGGTATGCCTGACTGAGGCCATGATCTTTTTATTCACTTGCTATGCATCTGAGAGCTGGACAGTGACAGGATTACAGAAGAATTCATGCCTTTGAGTTGTGGTGCTGGAGAAGAGTACTGAATATCCCGTGGACTGCCAAAAGAACAAACAGATAGGTCCTGGAAAAAGTGCAGCCGGAGTGCTCCTTGGAGGCAAAGATGATGAAGTTCCATCTCTCATACACTGGACATGAAAAGGCTATTCCTTGGAAAGAGACATCATGCTTGGAAAGGTGGAGGGTCAGTAAGAGAGGAAGATGTCCAGTGAGATGGACTAACCTAGTGAGCGTCCACTCCCTTCCTGACTTTAGGTCTCACGTGAAGGTGACTTCCTGACTCAGCAAGCTTAGAGTGCCTAGGCAGGGAGGGACAGGCAGATGAGGAAATGTACTTGCTGGGAAAAGCAGCACCTCAGCTGGTGCTGTAGTGTGCAGGCAGGAAGAATGAGCTCCCCAGGAGAAGAGGATTCTCGGGCTCTGAGACTCTGTCTGATCAGCCGCCATCAGACGAGGGCCTCGGTGACAATGGATATGATTACAGTTCTTCCCCTTTCCTCTTTGAGAAGCAAACCAGCAATTGCAATGCCCTTTATCTTTTCCACTGTCCAGCAGCCGGCTCTTTTGATTTTACTGGAAGGGCAGAAGGGATGAAAAGGGAGGAGAAAAGCAGAGGGGAAGAAGAGATGGATGTGAAGAACTTGGGGAGAAGGTTCCCAGGGGCCCCTTAGGCTCTATGATCCCAGGTGGACTGACCAGGCAGACATGCACCATTGCTGGTCCTTAGTGTCCCCTAGAACAGGGCAACAGGCAAGTGGTTCCATACAGGGGGATGATCACATAAGAATGCCATGCATTTGTTTAGAGCCTGGCCTTACCAGCCCTGGAGGGTATCTTTGCTTTCTTTTTATTTTTCTCTCTCATGTTTTTGGCAATGCTCAGTTCATCACAGGTAGACAGGAAGCACGAAATGCAGGAACAAATGCCTAACCACAACCTCTGTGGGCCCCTATTTGAAAGAGTGTGCGCTCTGCTGGTAAATGAAAGGTTGGTGAGTTAACCTACCCAGCAGCTCCTCGGAAGGGCTGGTGACCCGCTGCCAAGAAGATTACAGCCCATAAACCCCTGGGGCAGCTTGACTCAGTCTCTTTCCCCCCCATCTCTCACACACACACACACACACCACACACACCCATGAGCTGGAATCAACTCAATGGCAAGGGCTTCATTTATTGTTGTTGTTGTTGTTGCTGCTGCTGCTGTTTTGCCAACCTCTGAGACATGTAATCATCATTACTACATTTGAATTCATTTTAATATAACTATTAAGAGTCAGTTATAGTAACATAACTATAGTTGTTGTTGTGCGTCTTCAAGTCAGAACTAACCCACAGCTGACCCTCCAGTGAGTTTTCAGAGGCAGTTAATTGCATGGGAGGAGACTGTCCATCCTTCTCCCTTGGAGCTGTTGGTGGATTTGAACCCCATGGCTTCAGGACCGCAGGGCAGCTTCTTGCCACTAAGCCACCTGAGCCTAATATAACTGTTAGGAGAAGAAAATACACCCTTATTTCATGGAAATATAACACAGAAGAATAGGAAAACGTTCTTCACAGTGTTATTTCACAATAATTGCTCCATTCTTCAAGAACGGTAGCGTACACTCTCTCCTGAACCTCGGTGTTTACTGACCTTGCTCTGGCTTCGCCATCAAGAAATGGCGGCATCTGAAAGAAGGGTGATCTAGGGCTCTACCGTCACCCTGGCAGCTCTTGTGGCTCAGTGGTCAGTGGTAAGGAGCTATGCTGCCAACCCAAAGGCATTCGGTTTGAGTCCACCAACTGCTCTGTGGGAGAAAGATGGTAATCTCGAAAACCCACTGGAAGATCAGCTATATGCTGGTCTGACTTGACGGCACACAACCACGACCACCGCCACCTTGAAACACAGTGTGGTCTGCACCCAAAGGCATGAGGATCCCTGGGGGCTTGTTAACACAGTTCCACCCCATGTGACCTCAGGACCCTGAATCGGAAATCTGCATTCAACAAGCTGTCCGGTGCCCATGTGCATATCCAGGTTGCAGCAGTAAGGCCTTGGGTGATAGAGTGGTGGAGAAGGAAGAGCACAGAGGGCCAGGACTGGGAAGACGAGAGAGGAAATCGAATGTGTGGGTGGCAGGTGCTCACTGAAGCTGTTGTGCTGCTGCCTGGCAGCTCTAATCCACCAGCGGCTCCAAGGGAGCAAGATGGGAACTCTCCTCCCATGCAACCTACAGCCTTGGAAATCTGCTGCAGGGTCTGCTGTGAGTCAGCTTCAATTTGACAGCAATGGGTTTGAGACTCTGAATATTTAAGAGTCAATGTTGTTGTTGTTGTT
>NW_006399787.1:6413481-6413990 GCF_000299155.1 Elephantulus edwardii
AAGAGAAAAGACCAGAGAATGGCCAAAATTATTGGAGTAGCTATTGCTGCCAGTTTAGGGCCTGTGTCAGGAAAAGGAAGTCTTACTCATAAACAATGCCACCTAAAGGTAATAAAGGAGGTCAGAATTGCTTCCACTGTGGAAAGCTGGGCCACTTCAGTAGCGAGTGTCACAGATGAGAGCCACAGATAAGCAAGGGAGAAGAGAGAAAGCTCCCACTCACTTGCTTTAAATGTGGATTTGAAGGACACATGACCAAGGGCAGCCCACAGGTCCTTGTGACTGATAGGACTGCCAGGCCCAAGCTCCCAGCTGGAAACCAAGGAGGATGCTTCAATGATTTAGATCCTCCCAGAAGAGCCGTGAGTGAGCATTAACATTACTGGTAAGTATATTCACTTTCTCCTGGACACTAGAGCCTATTATTTGGTCCTAAAAGCCTTCTGAGGTCCCAACTCTTCTCACTATTTCTTAGTTGTTGGAATTGATGGAAAACCTCATAAGCAGTT
>NW_006399787.1:6414090-6422498 GCF_000299155.1 Elephantulus edwardii
CCAGTCACTCAATCAATCCACCTCATAGAGGGTCTTCCTCTCCTGTGCTGTCCCTCCACCCTCCCAAGCATGACGTCCCTCTCCAAGGACTGGTCTCTCCTCACAACATGTCCAAAGTATGTCAGACGAAGCTTCAGAATCCTTGTCTCCAAGGAGCAGCCTGATTTAACCCTCTCCAGGATGAACCAGTTTGTTCTCCTAGCAGTCCATGGTATATTCAATACTATTCTCCAACACCACAGCTCAAAGGCCTCAATTCTCCTTCTATCATCTCTAGTAACTGTCTAGCTCTCTGATGCATAGCAAGTGATTGCAAAGACCATGACCTGTATCAGGTGCACATTAATCTCCAGATTGATATCATTGCTCTTCAGTACTTTGGAGAAGTCTCTAACAGCAGACTTTCCCAACACAATACGTCTTTTAATTTCCTGGCTGTTGGTGCCAAGAGTGTTGATTGTGGAGCCAAGCAAAGTAAGCTGTTTACAATCTCAATCTCTTCACCACCCATCACAATGCTGCCAGTGGTGAAAATCTTTGTTTTCTTGATGTTGAGCTTCAATACACATTGAAGGCTGAAGTCCTCAACCTTCTGCAGCAAATGCTTCAGTGTCAACGAGAGAGAAAATTATAAGGCCCAAAGACACACGTGACATCTGATGTCAAAGCCAGCCTTCGGACCCCTCAAAGTGCAGTCCATTTAAGTGTTTAGCATATTAATGGTCCCTGAGGACCTGGAAGACTGTCAGGAGTTCCTCACCTGCCCCCTCTCCCACCAAATCCTACCATTTGCCCCTGTTAATCCCTTCTTGACTTCCTTTCCTCCCCCTGAGGAAAAGGTGACCACTTCCTACTGTATTCCCAGCACAAGGGAGGCGCTCAATAACCGTGTGCCAAATAACTAAAGTGTTGTGCTAGAAGGCTGGCGTCAATCAGTGATTGTAACTGAAGCTGAATGTAATGAATTATTTCATTTTGGGCTGTTCAAATTGAATTCCACTGAAACTACATCATGCAAAGGAAACAGGGGGACAGACTACTGAGACTAGGAAAGGAACCCCGGTGAAGTCTTCATGGATAGAGGCTCATGTCGGAGCTGGAACCTCCCACTAGCTTGATCCTTGCCCACAGTGCAGTAGGCACGCAGCCGCACAGCTGGGAGTGTCTGATCCTGAATCTCATTTGGACACAGAGTCTCTAACCGCAGGGCTGACGGCAGTGTCTGGGTCCGATGGCGGTGGTTACTCTCGGCTGCTGACAATGCTTGATCTAGGAATGTGCGTTTGCCATGGTCCATCTCTATGGCTGAGGGTTTCCATTATCCACACCACCTGATTCTTCTCTCAAGGTGGCTGAGCAAACAAGAATCTTCAAGGATGTGTAGATCCATGGTATTTAGCCCAATCAGACCCCACACACCCTTTCGCAACAAATGTTGTATAATGCCCCTTTCGCCATCTTAAAAGGAAACCCCTCAGAATGATAACCTGGCTACATACAGAATACTAAAGGTCAGATCGATACAGGCGAGTTGCACTGGCCACTCAGAAGCCAGATTCAGTTTCCCATCAGTTATGAAAATGGTACGAATAATTCCTAAAGAAACAAATCCCCTCCCTCATTTTCACAGTAATCACATTCCTGCAAAATTCCATGAGTCTTTAAGCAATGCCAAAAAAATGAAAGCTTTAACCGGTTAGAGACTTGGATTGTTTTGCTCCATCAAGTCAGCTCCAACTCACAGCAACCCTATGCTTCCCAAGAATTAACACCATCTCCTCCCTGCCCCAGTCCTGCCCCTTCCCATAACCACTGCTGTGCCTGGTGTTTACATATAAAACAGTGTGGATTCAGTTCCTTGTAAACAGAATTCTCATTGCCTGAATATCCTATAGGACATTCAGAAATCTCTTAGACCACAGAAAAAGCAGAGCTGGCCCCTACGCATAGAAGTCAACAGCAATCAATCTCCAATCACTTCATTAACACAACCATGCATGTCTCTACATATTTCAAGATAGAATAATATCAAACATTCTTCTAAGTGGTATAGCCCTGGTCTGTCTATATGCTGTACAGAGGTAACTCATGGTTACCTCTCATGCTGTGAAACAAAACACTGTGACACTGATGAGTCAAATGCAATAATGGTTACCCATGGTGGACAGTGTTTGGTGGAGTGCCCCGATTAAAACAAGCTTGGAAGCAGGAGTAGCATCCATTTCCGAAATAGCATGCCTCCAGAAACCCTGTGAACTTGGTGAAACGAAGAAAGTTATACAAGTATTCAGGTCTTTCATTCATAAGGTCACTATGAGTCATCTACAACTTGACGGCACTTAACAACAAACACATCTCACTGAGATCTACCAATGAAGCCAGTCTCCCAATTCCCAGGTGAGAAATCAGAGGGTGGATGAGGACTGGCCAGCCGGGCTCTCAGTCAAGGATTCTTAGCTCTATAGCCTCCCAAGCTGAAGGTGGTGGGAGGAGCTTGAGCTCTTGCTGAGAACTCCCCTGGTGCTAATGGACCACTCTGATGATTCCCCACCTCACAGAAGGCTCAAGTCACTGCAACAGAGAACACCGCATGAGGTCGACTGAGAAGTCCTCTAGCTGGGGAATGTCCCCTCAGTGCTTTTCCTTCAACCGGTCAAAACATGTCCAAGGAGGTCTGCTCCCATCATCAAAAAGCTAGGCAACGTGGAAAAGTTAAGCAGTCCATCCTCCTCCTTTCATTTATAAGAAATCTGAAACCATCCTCAGTAAAGGTAGGAGCCTAGTTTGAGGGCAAAAACAGTAACTGAGCATTTCAAGGAAACATGTTGCCTCGTGTGCTGTCCTGAGAAGGACTGTGGGACCACATCTCAGCTCAACCTGAAGGATTACAATGCAGTGCTCACTTTATGAGTCTGCATTGCCACTGCAGGTACCACGCAGCACCAGGCCAGGTATTTGCCATATCTGCTTTGGAACCACCAAATGAGTCTGATTAGTTCCCCTGTGTCAAAAGTTCCTTACTGTTGTCCATGTCAGCCTATTTCATTTCTTCAGTTTCTGGTCTTGTGAGGATTCTATCATATATCTGGCCTTTGAGGCATATATCTCCCTCCTGATGGTTCAGCTGTGGGGTCAATAGTTTTCCTGCAAACAGTAGTACAAGGATCTCATCTCAAAATTTCACCTACTGGCTGATTCACTGGGTACACAAGTTGAGTATATGTTATGTACCAGCCACTGCAGTGTTGGACTTTATCAAACCAGTGGTACTGTGCTCAAGAATGATCATTTCTCAAGCTCCCTAACTGACAAAATAATATGCACCACACAAAACTCAATATTAATACCCACCATCTTCTATCTGAAATTGATGTCCCCGTAGTTAAGGGATCAAAATGACACAGTGCATAACAACTGATTATAATTAATGTCTTGAATATTTATTGCTAGAGCAGCAATATTTCACAAAAGTGTTTTAGCAAAAATGCCTAAATATCTGTTATCTTTAGAGCTGATGAAAACAGGTAGCCTAGAAAAAGGTACCCATATGAATATGAAGTAATACTTTTATGAAGCTGTATGTTTAATAGGTACTTATTAGAAATTAAAATACAACTGGTCCTGGAGGAATTTGGTTTAAAAATACTTTACATGCAAAAATAAGTAAGAGGCAAGAAATAATTGGAAGGCCAACCACGAATCTGAAAGCATCCAAGAATATTTAGTTTTAGGTAAACTCGACTTTGGGAGAATTGATCCTTGGGCAAATGTCTTTTTGGCAATATACTGTTAGGAAGACTGGCTATTACAGAAAAGCCAGTCTGGTGGTGGTTGGGAGAGTGAGTAGTGCAGTATGGGGTTCAAGGAGACCCAGGAAAAGCCAGAATCAGAACCAGGATAGGGGCGTGAAGGTCAAGGGAGCTGACGGATGCAGGCATAGAGGGATACCGAGCATATGATCATTGAGATGAACAGTAAGGAGTAAAGGATGTCTCTGCTTTGGGACTTGAGTGATGCTGGTGATATCATATCCACCAAGACACTGGCTGCAACTGCCAAGTCATAATGAAACTCTGGGAGACTACGTCAGAGAGAAACACGGACAGTTTCATCAAATCACGCTTCCAAGTGGAAATTCCAAGTGACATCTCTGGTCCTCATGAGTTCTCTGAATATTTCTCTCCTCTTAGACCACATACTTCCCACTCCCTACTGTTTCCACCAAAAATATTCTTCCTCCTTATCCAAAGCCAAATCTCTTGTCCAAAAGACTACAGCTCTTTCAAGGAAAGATCATGCCTAATTCATTTTGTCTCTATCATTCCTCCTAACAAATACACATTGAAGGAACCCATGCCTACTTGCATGAATTAAAAGTCACAGCATCATATAACGATGAATTAATAGAAAAAATTCTGTTATGGCCACCACTGTGTTGGCAGCAAAGGGATGCTAAAGATATAGAAGAAATGCACCTTGCCTTCAAAGAATTATATACAAGGCATGGACACAATTGAGTGCAGATGGTGTGAGTCAAGAGGAGGAGCAAAGAGTACTAAGCAAAGAGCCACCGTGGACCTGGAGATGACTTCCTGAAGGCAGAACTTCAGAGCTGCTGTGAACACAGAAGTGTATCATGGAGAATCAGAGAAAGGTAAGAGGAATAAGAGGACGGACAGAGACACAAAGAGAAGCCTGGGTCAGTAAACCATCAAGATCAGCCTGTAGCCATCTATAAACAGTAACAACTCTCACTTCACTCAAACTGACATCTAAAATTAGGGAGAGCAGAGGATAAATGGAGCTTCCCACATACTGTCACAGTCCCCAAACTCCTCCCTAGTTGAACACAGGGTACTGCAGACAGGAGAGCCTTGGTGTCAGGCAGGTTAAGGAATACCCCAGGTGAGATGGTCCTCTTCTTAGATGCTCCTAGAGCATCTGTTTCAATTGGTGATTAAAGAATAAACAAGGTGATGAAGGAAAGAGCTCCTTCCAGCTCGCTAGGGGACCTGTGTGCATAAGAGGTAACAGAATCAATAAGAGAAATTAAGCTTTTATCAGTCAAACAGACAGTGTCTCAGCACTAGATGGGTCATGAGAAAAGAGGCATGACTAGGAAAACTGGATACTGTTATAAAAGAAATGGAATGCATAAATATTGACATACTAGGCATTGCAAGCTGAGATGGATTGGCATGGGCCATTTTTAATCAGACAACCATATGATTTACTATACAAGGAATTAAAGAGTGAGGAAAAATAGGGTCACATTCATAGTTAAAAAAACCATTTCTAGATCCATCCTGAAATACAATGTTGTGAGTGACAGGAAAATATCTATACGCATACAAGGAAAACTATCATTCAAATTTTTTATGTGCCAACAACTAGAGCCAGAGAGAGGAAAGAGAAGATTTCAATCAACTTTTGCGGTCTGAAATCTATTAAATATACAACCAAGATTGTTGTTGTTATGTGCCATCTAGTCGAGCAGGACTAATAACAACCCTATGAACAAAAGATCTGAACTTAGTCCTATCCTGCACCATCCTCACACTTCCTGACACACAAGAGTCCATTGCAGCAGTCACCATGTCAATCCACCTGGTTGAGGGTCTTACTTTTATTTGCTGACACTCCACCCTTCTCAACATCATGTACCTCTCCAAGGAGTAGAGTCTCCTAAGCCTCATGATTCTTGCCTCCAAAAAACACTTCGGCTGCACCCTCTCCAAGACATCTATTCATTCTCTTGGCCATCCATGGGATGTTTAGTGCTCTTCTACAACACCACAGCTCAAGAGGTGTCAGTTCTTCTTCTGTCATCCTTATTCACTGTCCAGGTCTCAGATGCATAGCTAGTAATTGGGAGACCATGGCCTGAATCTGACACACCTTAGTCCTCAAACTACTATCACTACTCGTCAATAATTTGAAAGTTCTCTAACTGCAGACTTTCCCAGTGCAATGTGTCTCCTTATTTCCTCAATGCTCACACCAAGGGTGTTAATTGTGGATCCAAGCAAGATGAAACTGGTAACAGTTTCAATCTCCTCTCCAGTCATCATGACACTGCTTATTGGTCCAGTGGTAAGAATCTTTAGGGAGCTCTGGTGGACTAGTGGCAAGTATCTGCGCTGCAATCCTGAAGGTGCATAGTTTGAATCCACCAGATGCTCTGCTGAAGAAGGAGGGGCAAACTCCTCCTGTGCCAGTCGGATCCAACTCGATGGTACACAAATTAAAAAGAATAAAAATAAATTTAAAAAAAGAATCTTCGTTTTCTTCATATGAAGACACAATCCATACTGTTCCATTCCTTGATCTTCTGCAACAAGTGCTTCAAGTCTTCCTCACTTTCAGCAAATAAGGTTGTGTCATCTGCATAATGTAGGTTACTGATGAGTCTCCTTCCAATCCTGATGCCACATTCCTCTTCATAGAGTCCAGCTTCTCAGATAATTTTCTCAGCATATAGATTGAACAGGTATGGAGATAGAATACATCCCTGACACACTCCCTTTCCAATTCGAAACGATGCAGTGTCCTCCTGCTCCATTTGCACAACAGCCTCCTGATCCAGTTGTAGGTTCCACATAAGCACAGTCAAGTGCTCTGGGATTCCCATTCTTCTCAATGTCAGCCACAACTTGATATGATCCACACAAACACCTTTGTATAGTCAATAAAGCTCAAATAGACATTCTTCTGGTATTCCTTACTTTCAGTCAGGATCCATCTGACAGCAGCAATGATATCCCTGGTGACCCGGACTCTTTTAACTCCCATTTGAACTTCTACCAAGATTACTAACAAGGAAGAAGAATCAGTAATAAGTGAAGCTGGAGATAAAGAAATGACAGAATTTTGTACAATCAATGATTTATACACTGTGAATACCTTTCATAAAAAACACACAAATGGTGACAATACATATGGACCTCACCTGGTGGACTACACATGAATCAGACTGATTTCCTCTGTGGAAAGAATCATTGGAGAAGTTTGATATACGCTGTGAAAAGCAGGCCAGGTGCTTACTGTGGAACAGACCATCAACTACTCACGTGCAAATTCAAACTGAAGCTAAAGAGAACTAAAACAAATCCCCAAGAACCAAAACATGGCCTTGAATCCATCCAACCTGAGTTTAAAAACCATCTCAAGGATAGGTTTGAGGCCTTGAATATTAATGAATGAGGTTCAGATGACCTGTTGGTTGATACCAAGAATAACGTTCATGAAGAAGAAAAAAGGTCATTACCAAATTAGAGGGAGAAGAATAGACCAAGATATATCTTAAAAGAGACTCTGAATATTGTACTAGAGTGCCAAGAAGCCAAAGAAAAGAGAAGAAATCAGGAAGTTAAAGCGCTGAACAGAAGATTTTGAAGGACAGCTCAGGAAGACAAAGCAAAGTAGTATAATGAAATGTACAAAGAGCTGGAGTTAGAAAATCAAAAGGTCTAAACTTGCTCAGCATTTCTTTAAGCTGCAGGAACTGAAGAACAAATTCAAGCCTCAAGTTGCAATATTTCTATGGGCAGAACATCAAATCTTCCAGGAAGCCTCAAAAGAAGATAGAAGGAATACATAGAATCACTGTACCAAAAATAATTGTCTGAAACACAGAAAAATTACATTAAACAGCGTATGATCAACAAGTAATGATGATGACGGAGAAAATTCAAGGCTCCAGGAACTGATGAAACTTATATCATCAAATTGACATATTTCACTACCAGATGCAGCCCTGGATGTGCTTACCAGGTTGTCTGTTTCAATAAATCTGGAGGGTAGCTACCTGGCCAGTTGTGTGGAAGAGATCCATATTTATTCCCATTCCTACAAAAGGGGAGGCCAACAGAGTGTGGAAGTTACCAAACAACATCACTAGTATCACACTCAAGAAAAATCTTGCTGAAGATTACCCAAAACAACTGGAACATTGGCAGAAAACTGCCAGAAATACAAGCTGGATTTAGAAGAGGCTGTCGCACTAGGGGACATCATTGCCAATGTCAGATGGATCTTGGCTGAAAGGAGAGAATTCCATAAACAAAGGCATTTGACTATGTGGATCACAACAAATTGTGGCTAATATTGACAAGAATGGGAATCCCAGAACACTTGACTGTGCTCATGCAAAACCGATAATTAGACCAGGAAGCAGTCATGAAAAGAGAGTAAGGAAACACTGCTTTCAAAATAAAGAAAGGAGTGCATCAGGGGTATCTCCTATTTTTTTCGATCTATATACAGAAGAGATCATTGGGAAAACAACTATGAGATATCATCTCACCCCAGTCAAAATAACAAAATTTAACAGAACAGCAGGCAACAAATGCTGGCAAAGTTGTGGAGAAACTGGAACCCTTATTCACTGTTGGTGGGAGTGTAAAATG
>NW_006399787.1:6424773-6452587 GCF_000299155.1 Elephantulus edwardii
TGGACTTTATGAAGGAGAAAGTGGCATCAGGATTGGAGTAAGGCTCATCAACAACGTGTGTTATGCACATGACACAATCTTGCTCGCCAAAACTGAGGAAGACTTCATCTGTATGCTACAGAAGATCAAGGACTATAGTTTTCAATATGGACTGAAATTCAATATCAAGAAAAAAATTCTCATCACTGGGCCAATTGGCAGGATCACATGACAGATGGAGAAAAGATTGAGGTTGTTTACAATTTCAGCTGGCTCAGGTGCACAATCAACATCAAAAGACAAATTGCCTTGGCAAAGTCTGCTGTCAGGGACCACTACAGAGTGCTAAGGAGCAACAATGTTAGTCTAGAGACTAAGGTGCACCTGATCCAAGCAGTGGTATTTGCAATTACTCACTATGCATCTGAGAGCTGGTGAATAACTAACTATGAGTCCTAGTGCTGGGGAAAAGTACTGAATATACAATGGACTGTCAAGAGAACAAACAGGTCTATCCTAGAGAGGGGAAAGCCAGGTTGCTCCTTGGAGGTAAGGATTGTGATCCTCTGTCTCACATACTTCAGTCACGTTGCCAGGAGGGACCAATTCTTGGAAAAGGACATCATGCTTGGAAAGGTAGAGGGTCACCACAGGAGAGGAAGACCCTGAATGAGATGGATTGACACGGTGACTGTGTCAATGAAGGCAGATGTGTCAGAGACAGTGGCTCAGGATAGGGCAGGGTTCAGAGCTATTGTTCATAAAGTCGCTATGATTCATAGATGACTTGAAAACACACAACAACATTATAGAAAGTATATCTACACAATTGGACTCTAGATAGAATGGCCGGGGTCTCTGACTAGAAAGTGGCACTGCTGTAGTTATTATTAGGTGTCAGAGTCACCTATGACCCATAAGGACCCTATGAACAATAGACTACTTCTGCCCTATCCCGGGCCACCATTACAATCTGTGCCATGATTAAACCTATTCTGCAGTAACTGTGTCAATCCATATTGTTGAGAGTTGTCTTCTCTTTTGTTGCTTCTCTACCTTTCCAAGCATGATGTCTTTTTTCCAAAGATAGCCCATCCTGACTTGACAATGTACCCAAAGTATGTGAGACTAAGTTTCCCCATCCTTGCCTCTAAGGAGTACTCTGACTGTACTTCCTTCAAGACTCATTTGCTAGTTCTCTTGGCAGTCCATGGTATATTCAATAAAGGCATTGATTCTTTGTCAATCTTCTTTATTCACTGTCCAACTTTCAAATGCATGTTGTTGTTGTTAAGTGTCACCGAGTTGAGCACAACTAATAGCGATCCTATGAACAACAGATCTGAACCCTGTCCTATCCTATGCCTTCTTCACCATGGCACACTCAAACCCACTGCTGCAGTCACTGTAGCGATGCATCTCACTGAGGGTCTTTCCTCTTTTTCACTGACCTTTCATCTTTTCAAGGAATAACCTCTCCTAACAATATGCCCAAAGTACAAGAAGCGATTTAAAAGAACATGGCTTGCCTTATTGTTGTTCCTGCTGCTACATCCATGTTGTCAGGAGAGATCAGTCCTTTAAAAAAAAAAGACATGATGTGGGGAAAGTCAGAGAAAAGAGAGGAAGACCCTCAACCAAATGGACTGACACTGGGACTGTAACAACGACCTTGAGCATATCAGAGATGTCGAGGATGGCAAAGGAGAGGGCAACATTCAGATCTGTCGTTCACAGGGTCGCTTTGAGTCATAGCTGACTCAACGGCATCTAACAACAACAACAACAGAAACAACAACAAGTGTTTGGCTGGCTGTTGGGCTAACACTGGCCAGAAGACAAGATATATATACACGTACTATTATATATGCTGTTGCCACTCCTGCTTTCAAGCTTGTTTTAATCGTGGTTTTAATTGTTTTTGGTTAAACCTTCTTCTAAGTGGAATAGCACAAGTCTGTCCATTTGCTGTACAGAGGTAACTTGTGGTTGCTGTGATGTTGAACACTGTGACCCTGATGTGTCAAATGCAATAATGCTTACCCATGGTGGACAGTGTTTGGTGGAGCTCCCCAATTAAAACAAGCTTGGTAGCAGGAGTGGCATCCACTTCCGAAATAGCTTGCCTCTGGAAACTCTATGAAGTTGGAGAAATGATGAAAGTTATGCAAGTGTTCAGGTCTTTCATTCACAAAGTCGCTATGAATCATCCATGACGCAATGGCACTTAACAACAACAATATAGATATACATATATATACTATTATATGTCAATAGTATATGTATGCACTTTTTATAAAACTTGTATGTAAGAGGCTCTAGGCCAAACAAGCCATAGATACACACTCTTCCACCTGAGAAAAGGCTCTGAAGAACACTGCCATGCTGCCCAAATCAAGGAAGCCAACATTTCAGTTAAGAAATAATACAAAGATTAATAAGAAAGGGGGAAAAAACCAACTTCCAAAGGTAGTTCCTTCCTGACAGAAACCATCACGGCTCCACTAGAGAGAAGGCATGGAGTCTACAGGAAAGCACCAAGCCAAAGCAATGAGCAACCTCCTGGCAGGTCTACCAGGATAGCCAGGCAAAGGTCAGTAGGGTCTGCACCTGAACTACCCCTGAGCGAAGGAATGAGACTCTGGTCAATCTTTCCCAGGGTCTGTGAGCTCACAATGAGCCCACCAAGCCAACCAGAACACACATGCCAAACGCCACACTGGCCCAGATCGCACTCAATGAGAAACAAACAGTGACCCAGGTTCATCGTGTCTTAGGTTTCAAGGAATGTTCTGGACTCAGCTTTTCCCAGGAATTTGTCTCCTTGAGCCATCTAACCATCCTGCCTCAATTCTTCAATTCCCTCTGAAATCAAGGCTTTCCAAACCCAACTCCAGCATAGAAAACCATCCAAGGAGCAAACCCAATCCGAATCTATAACACTGTAGATATAAAAACTAAGTACAGGACACCACTCCCCAGCTGCGTGGCTGAGAGCAAATTACTACACTTCTCTGAGAACTTTGGTCATGTTTGTAAGAGGGGCTAGTGATCCATCCCTTAGAGTTGATGGGACAATTATATGATGTAACCCATTTACAAAGCCTAGCATGACCTCTGAAACATGGAAGGCACTCTGTAAATGTCAGCATTGATCCCCCTTCCTCTTTCCTGTTCCCCCAACTCCCCTGCATCTGCTCCCCCTGGTAACTGTTAGGGGTGCTGGTTTCAATGGTGGCACGTTGATGTTTTAGATTTTAGAGCAGCAAGAAGCCAACCATTAAATGCAAAGTGAAAAGCCAGTAGTCGTTACCTTGAATAGAAAGGACATTTATATTTACTTCAGCGACTATAAAAGACACCATAAAATATAATATGCAGCATGCATCCTTATGATTAATAACAGATCTTGAAAATTATTCTTTCAGGTCCCTGGGTGCATCCAACTGGTCACTGAAAACAATTAATTCCTTTGGGACATAAAGGAGTTGCAAATCGTCTCTGGAAAATCTGCTGCTTGTATTACCAAAAATAAGAACAGAAAACAAGGCGCGTGGTCAAGACTTTTCTGTCCCTGCAAACAGGGTGACCCAAGATCAGAATGATTCGGGTGCAGTAACTATTTGTGGGCACCGGTGCTTGGAGAGAGCACTGACCTGTCAAATTTGGGGTCTCGGGAGTCACACAGACACAGGAAGTAGGGCAGGAAATTGGGGATACTGCAGAAACAGAACCAGAGGATGAAGCAGGTAGAACAGGATAGTGCTGGCCACAGGTGATGCAGGAGGAGAAGCAGAGTCTAGACAGGTGAGGTGAGGATTTCAGAAAGGAAACCACACCACAGAGTCGAGGTTTCAGGAACAGAATCACAGCCTTCAGAATGACTTGCGGACCAGGAAACATCTCTAGTCTGAAACTGGGGCTCACTGAACGAAGAACCAAAGAGTTAATAGTCAGAAGCAACTAGTAAGAAAAGGGAGCTGTCAAGGTCATAGGAAAGGAGGTGAGAATCTAGAGAAACCAGAGTTGAAGGACTTGGCTGATGCTCTGAGTTCCTGGCCTTGTGCATCCAAACTCCTCAGACCAGGTCTTGAAGAGTGAACAAAACATATAAATAAAAAGCAGGAAGTGGCCCCAGAGCAGAAAGCTCAAAGGATTACAGAGTCAGGAAACCAAGCAGATCACACTGACAGGAGGTGTTCAGTTTTACCCTCACTTAGTAGCCAACATGGGTACACATTAGAATCAAATTTCCCACCAAACTGGGGCCAAGTCTGACACGATACTGTGCAGACCTCCTTGGGAAACCTGGAAGAAGCAGTAACCGGGGGAAACCAATCAAAAGACCTTGGCAAGGACCGTGAGGCACATTCTGGATACAGCATGTGGATGGCTGGGCTCTGAGTGTGGGCCGGTGGGGGAAGAGAAACAAATCCTACAACTCTAAGGGGTCCTTTATTGAAACACAGTGCATGATACAAAACGCCCAACAGGCACACCCATGACAGCAGTGAATTCACACTGTAACGGAGTCTGTCCTAAATGCCATAAGGCTTCCTGAGTTGGGTCACACTTCTGAGTGGTGTGGGAAGGAGAAGGTGCCTGTTCTCTGGTGAATTCAGAGACCATACTCACCTCCAACTAAGATCAAACTTCTTACACGTTGCCCGTGCCCTCAATGGGGTACGAGGTCCATCCTGACAAGATAAAGTGTTAACGGAAGGAAGGGGACCTTCAACGCAATGGCACACAGCAGGAGTGAAAATAAACTCTGTGTCTTCTCCCCAGTCTATTCCATGAGAACAGCTCATGGGCCCTGAGACAAGGGCTGCAAGGTGGGCAGAGGAATTCCGAAGGTGAAGACACTGGTGCTGTGGAGTGTACATGCCCAGGGGCCCTGGAACACCATGTGGCAGAAAGGGAACAACCAGCTGGAGACATGGCAAATGAGGGGGAGTGATAAACGTCTCTCCTGCTATGGGGTCCCACCACAAAGTGGCAGAGGATGGCAAGGTGACTCAGTGTGAAGCAGGAAGCAGCCAGTAAATAAGGGACAAGACCCAGCTGGTCAGCCTCAACCCTTTCACGCTCAGGAAGAATTCATGAAGGTCAATCTGCCATAGACTCAAGGCTTCTCGGAACGAGATCTGGGTCTTTCTGAAGAACGAGCAAGTATTCTTCTTCTTGTGCCTGGAGGAAGGGCGAGAAGGAAAGAGTGTGAGAGAGAATCGTAGCTCAGCATCATCTAGGGAAATGGAAGGGAGGAGCTTTGCTCCGCCGACCAGCTCCCTGCCCCTGTGGGCTGCTCTTGGTGACATCATCGATCCCCGCCCAGGTGAGGCCCAAAGGAACTCAAAGATGCCAAAGGATTTTTTTTTAAGTAAATGGCTTAAACGACCCATTGACTAGAACATGCCAGTGGTTCTCATTTTTCTAAAAGTACATTCAACAGGCATCTAACTTCCTGAAGGTCAGAAAATCACCCAGAAACCCCTCAGGTGGCACTGTGGATACAGCCCAGCTCAATCCCTTCTAAACAAACAAGAAATCTGGTGGAAATTGGTGCTGATGGTGACCTAGTCAAGACGTCACTTCCTGGACCCGCAGAGGAAGGCTAAATCATGGCCAGCCTTTGAGCGTGCAGGACATTTTGACAATCTGGTATTTGATAGAGCGTGCCTGAGTTATCTGGTCAATTTCCCCTCAGACAGAGGTTTTCTGAGAAGGGCCGATCTCCATCAAAATGGAAGAACTGGAAGTTGATCAAGTCTGGATTGTCTCCTCTGGGTGATTTCAGCCAGATGGCCCTTTCAATATATTCCCTGCATTCAGAAGAGCCTCAGATCCTTCCTTCTCTGCCATCACCATCCAGAGACACAAGCGTCCTTCCTTACACATCCCTAAGAGGTACCCAGACATCAAAAAAGGCATCTGAAAAGATCTGAGATACTTGGAGTTGCTCGATTCAAGTTCTTCCTCATGCAGGACTTCCCCGAAGGCAACAGTTTACCTCTTTTGGGACAAATGTACTTGCTTATCTCCTGACAGTCTCTGGGGAGACAGTTACAGGACCCTGGATCAGTCGGAAATGGGATACACACCTGGACTTCCTGAGTCCCAGTACAGGGGACACTTGGGTTGGACCCTCTCTCAGCTTCACCTTCCTAAGGGTAAGAACAGCCTGATACCTGGGAGGTGGGCTGGGAGGCGAAAGCCCTGGAATCTGCCACTTCCACAGGACAGGTTGTTCTCTCCTCACCCACAGAACTGCCCAGGGACTGCAGTGAACTTGTAAGCTATTCTTGGTCTCACTTTTTCCTTCGTGGGGAGCTGGCGAGTGGGAAGCTCAGGCAGGGCCAAGTAGACTGGTGGGAGAACAGGGGGCTGAGGGGCGCCCCTGGGGCAGGCTAGGAGAGAAGGGGCCCACACTCACGTGGCCAGCGCCCGGATGCAGCAGCGCGACATGTTGAGGAAGGAGCTGGCGCTGGCGCGGGTGCCCAGGGCCGCCTCGATGCCACGCAGCAGGTCGTTGGTCTTGAAGATCAGCAGCATCTGGCGCGGCACGTGGTTGAGGAGCTGGCTGATCTGGGGGAGGTAGTTGGCCGCATTGTCCCGGATTTCCATTTCCTAGAGCCGTGGTGGGGAGACAGAAGGAACAGTTGGTTGGTGGTGGCTGTTGTGGCCTGAGGGGACTCAAGGGAGACCCCAGTAGGTATCCAGTAGTATCGTTGCTTCAGCACCACTATGGACCCTTCCCAGAGGGAAACCTTTCTCCTTTTAACTGAAGAACAGCTACAGCCTGGCAAGCCCAGATGGAATCTCACATTCCAGCTTCTTGCCACTGTAGGACAGAAGGACACAAAGGGGACGTAGGAGGGACAGACACCATTTCTGCTGCAGCTGCTGTCCCTGGTTCCTCACAGCCAAGGTCACTGACAAATGTTGCCAACTGCTCTCAAGTCAATTCTGACTTATGGTGACCCCACGTATAGAGAGTAACACTGTGCTCTTTAGGGTTTCAAGGCTGTAACCTTTTGGGAGCAGATTGCCGGGCCTGTCCAACGTGTATTGGTTAGTGATGGGTTTGAATCACTTGTCACCTTGCTCGTAGTCAAGCACTTAACCATCTGTACCACTCAGAGACGTCTAAGGCCAAACATACACATGCCCAAAGCTCCCAAGTCAGTACTGATTGGGGCACGAAGTCACCAATAGCCCCCGCACCCCAACCCCACTTGATGAAATTTGAATAAGCTGGCCTCCTTGGCTAGGGATCTGTCTCCTAGTATTCCACAAGACATCTCCATGGTCATCTTTTCCAGCCAGGCCTGACTCTGGGGTTCATCACCTCGTCTTCAAAGCCCCATATCCTGTGGGAGTTGGCCTCATCAGGCTCACCAACAGCCTTTAGCCCACGCTGCCTGAAGCCAGTCTCGACTCTCCCAACACCTGAGATCTGAAACCATACAGCAGCACTGGGTGAGTCCTTACGTCCCACAGCACCTGCCTCATCCTGCAGTGTGAGTCTGGGGCCTGGTCCCTCCCCCATCTGGCCTCTGTGTGCCAGAATCCTGCGCATGGCAGGTGCAGGTCTGATCCTTTCTTCTAGAAAACTGAGGACAGTGATAATGATGAGGATAAGAGCGAGCGGGCATGGAGCACCAACTACATAAGCGAGCACTCTGGAAATGCCTGCATTTATCAAGTCGTCAGCCCCTTCTGACCCCATGAAGTAAATGTATTCTTTCCACTTTTAAATGTGGAAACCAAAGCCCACTCCCTCTCACTGCCAGCTCGTCAGGCCAAAGTCAGGACGTAAACCAAGCGGTCCCGCTCGCTAGCCTGAGTCCTGACCACGTGCCTCTACTGCCACTCCACCCACTCAGCAGGCCTGTGTGGTGCTGAGCAGCCTAAACCGTTTAGCAACTCTGTGTCCTCCCTGAACGAGGAGAATCCAAATACTCGCTGTGCACGCCTCCCAGCAGTACTGGGTTAAAGCATTCAGGGGAAGGGCAATGAGTCTATCAAAATCATCTTTTCCTTTTTTTAAAATGGTTTATTTTATTTTATTTCATTTTTTTATTATTATTTTGTGTGCATGTACCGTCGAATCAGATCTGACTGGTACAGGAGGAGATTTTTCCTCCTTCTCCAGCAGAGCATCTATCTGGTGGATTTGAACCATGTACCTCTGGGATTGCAGTGAAGCTTCTTGCCACTAGGCCACCAGAGCTCGCCTCAAAATCATCTTTAAAACAAATCTACAAAATGCCCAGCAAGTCAATCTGGACTCACAGTGACGCCCCCCTGGGCTTCCAAAGCTGTAAACCTTCCAGGAGAGGTCTGCCTATCTTGCTCCTGCACATCAGCCAGTGGATTTGAACCATCGATCTTCTGGTTATTAGTCTAATATGTTTGTAACTACATCATGAGAACTCCCAACCCCATTACCGACAAGTCAATATCAACTCATAATGATTCTGGCAGGCAGAGTAAGCTGTGCCATAGAGTTTCCACGGCCCAAATCGTTGCCTCATCTTCCTCAAGGTTAAAAACTAACTTTCAGTCAGCAGCCGGGGGCGTTCAACCATGGCTCCTTATGGAGAGGCCCTGGTGCTGACAAAAGGTAATACCAGTAAGACTGCCTTTCTACAACAGAAGCAGCAACCCTCAGCCTTTCCAGAAACGTGTGTGTGTGTGTGTGTGTGTGTGTGTGTGTGTGTGTGAGAGAGAGAGAGAGAGAGAGAGAGACAGAGACAGAGAGAGAGAGAAGAGAGAGAGCTGTGATTCTAAAAATGTGCTCCAGGCAGGAGCAATCAGACCAGAACATCTCACAGGAAGAGGCCACCAAGAAGCCATCTGCTTCCCTGCTGCCAGGTCACCCTGCGCTGAGGGCTGAGGTCAGACCAATGCCAGGCTCACCTCTCAGCAACGGCAGCACTGACCTGGTCACAGAACCTGTCAGCCCAAACAGAAAGGGCCTTCACCCACTCAGGACGCCTCCCAGGGTGTCCCTCAAAGCAGCAAAAGCCTTCAAGCTGAGATTGATCCCAGAGTTGGGTGTCTGGGGCAGGTTTTTATGGGTGTCCACCCTGTCACCATTCCACTTCTCTTCTGTTAAAGAGTCCCAGGTCTATCCATCTGACCACCTCAGGCCACATTCTTCAGCAAGGCTGAGCGCCTCCCAGTCCCAGCATGGTGACATCTTGATCCCGTTCAGCCAATACTGACTGAATCTCCTTCCTAAGAGATTGGCTGAGGCCTGGACATGTGGCATGATTCTGGCCAATGAGAAATGTGATGTCTATTGGGAGATTTCTGTGAACTGTTTTCTTGCCTTTAAGAAAGGATATACAGAAAGAAATAAACCTTATCTTTCTATCTCCGGACACCCTGAACAAATTCAGTAAAGTTTGTCACTGCTACAGCCATCTTGAAATCGAGAGGCAAACCAAGAGGCTCAAAGCCCTGTGTTTGTTAAGCTTCTGAATGAACCAACTTGGAGTCATCGACCTTCAAGCTTCCTGTAAGGGAAGGAATAAAGTCTTCATTGTTTAAACCACTTTTACTTTGTGGTTGCTGTTCTTATAAGCAGACAAGATTATCCTCAAATTTGTATGTCAAGCCAAGACCTCCTCTCTGAGCTTCTGATTCAACTTTCCATAACACCTCTAACTAAACATCTCAAAACAACTGTTGACTGCTTCCACTCCAGGTATGTCCTTCCTCAAAGTTCCTCTATGTTCAAGAGTGAGCCCTGACTCTATGACTCATCTCAAAAATCCTATGATGTATCTTCAAATCCTCCTTTCCCCCTTTTCTATGTACAATCCAAGTTGAGGGGGAAAAATAAAGAAAAAAAAAATCTGACCCTGTTGCTATCTAGCTGAATCGACTCACAGTGACTCCATGGCTCAGGACAGAACTGTCCCACTGTTTCCAAGGCTACAATCTCTCTGGAAGCAGACTTGCTACCCCTTCTGCTATGGAGAAAGTGGTGGCTTCAAGCTGTAGACTCTTCTAATTTGTAACTGAACACTTAACCACTGCAGCATCGTTGTGTTGTTAGGTGCTGTTGAGTCAAACCCAACTTAGGGCAACTCTATGAACACTGGGCTTAAACTTTGCCCTCTCCTGTGCTAGCATCAGTATCTCTTCCATCCTAGAGCCCCTTGCTGCAGTCACTGTGCCAGGCCACCTTGTCGAGGGTCTTTCTCCTTTCCACTGACCCTGAACCATTAGGATTCCTGAATCCCACAGAAAGTCTTCTCAATTCTACCTAGAAGTGAGGTAAAATTGCCTCCACCTCTTTCTCTCCATGTCTATTGTCACCAGTACAGCCTGAACACTCAACAATGCTCAACTTTGGTCTGAGAGGTGAAGAGAGCCTCCCAAGGTCACACCACAAGGAGGTACGAGGACTACAGTGCAGTTCTTCCTGGCAGGTCTAGATGGTTTCGGAAAACTAATAGAATGGGAAAAGAGAAGTCAGTTCTACAAGGACTGAGTGAATTCCTGGGAAGGCTCAAGCTGAACAGGAATAACTCATGGGCCTCAGCAAATGTTTTTCGTGGGAGGAGGTGCCAATGAGCAAAGGGAGGAGACGTTCCTGGGGTCTGCCTCCCAGCCTAGTCTTCACGACACTCTTGTCTAGGTCCAGTGGAGAACTGAGCCACAAATTGTTCTTGTTTCATGCCATTGAGTAGGAACCGACTCACAGCTGACCCTGCAACGGTCTTTCAGAGGCAGTAATTCACATGGGAGGAGACTGTCCTTCCTTCTCCCACAGAGCAGCGGGTGGATTCAAACCGCATGCCTTTGGGATGTCAGTGCACTTACCACTGGGCCACCAGAGCTTCCAGGTCACAAATAGAGACCCAAAAAAACGTGATTTCACTAAAAACTCTGCAGGACATTGGAACAAGCAGCAATTCCCGAATACTCTGGAAGAGTAAGCAAAGCACCTCTTCCACTTCAACGTCTGGAGGAGCCCTGGGCTGGTGACAGCTCACAGCAGAGGTGGTCTCAGATGTACTCAGGGGCACAGGGAACAGGGGAGTGTGGGAGCAGAGGGCTGAGGATGGGCGAGGAGGGGGCGGTGGTTAATCATAGGGTCGCACATTTGATGGGTAGAGGAAGGCGGGGGTGAAGGAAATGGGAAAGATCTGATGTGAAAAACAATGTATGCAAACTTTGTAAATAAAGTAATATAAAATTAAATATATATATATACTTTTTTAAAAAAAGAGGGAGAAGTTTGTGGACGTAAAAGGAGATAATAAATGTAGAAGGTCTGTTGGGGAGGTGGAGCACATGCAAGGCAATCCCTGGACATTCCCAGAAGTCCTGGGAGAACTTGGCAGGAGCCTGAAATCCTATGTGAGCAGGTTGGGAGTAAAGCCACAGAGGTCTGGGTTACTAAGCTGGCAGTGTCCTGTTAAATGCGCAGGCGGGTGACGCCTAGAGAGCACACAGGGGAGTGTCCCGCCCTTTGTCACCTTCTATCCTGAGAACTGTTTCTCCTCCAACACTTCTCTAACTCTGTCGTGCACGTGCGTGCATGCCACACACAGCGTCCTGCAGTCTAGAATCTCAGACCCTGGCTAGAAAGTGTCCAACGACCATCCCTGGGCTGCCCCTCACCTCCAGGAAAGGACAGTGCCAGGAGGTGGCCACCTACCTCGCTGGCAGTGACTGGCGCCCGGCCAATGCCTCTGTTGACCGAGTTCCACGAGCGGGCTGTCAGCATGCAGGCAAACAGGGGGTACAGCTCGCCGGCTCCCAGGCGCTGGCTGTACTTCTTTACCTTCTTCATGTCGGTCCAGATCAGGGACTGCCAGAGGTGACAATAATCGAGGCGGAACTCCTCCGTCAGCACCTAAGGTGGGAGGGAGCGGGGACGGCAGGACCTGAGCTCCTGTCCCCATGAGGTGATCCCTGCACAGACCCCTAGCCCCTGGCTGCTGCTGGCCCCTGCAAAGGGTGGGGGAGGATGGGTAAAGACCACAGTTCCTGCCTGATATGTGCTTCTCTCCGTAAGTTCTGTCAACCCTCTAGGCCAAGGTCAAGGGTTTGGTCTGGCAAGCCTGGTCTAGACTGGAGAGACTGTTAACTGCTCACCACTTTTCCCTCTCCTTCTCAGACACACCTCCAGGCTCTCTGTGACTGAGCTCTGACTGGGAGACGATAGCAGGGACTCCACTTTCAAGCCTAGCCAGCAACAACTTTCCCATACATGCTGCTGTGTCCTGACCCTTGCTGCCAGTCACAGCACTGCAGAGGCTTCAGAAGCTCAGCCCTTCAGTCCAGGCCCAGGAGAAGGGCTGCTGCTGACTCTTTCACTACCCAGGACTGATAGGTGAGCTACAAATTGAACTCCTATTATGTTTGCTCCAGTATGAATTTGGGGGCTATGAGACAATAGCCAGCCTTCTTCACAGGATATTTCAAGGGAGGCCAAGATTTTAGAACACGAGCTCAGAGTCTTAAGGAGACCAAGAGACCATGGAAATCAAGCCTGGCCCTGAGCCCCAGGACAGCCAGGAACTTCACCTTTCCCAAGTAGAGCTCCTAGTCTATTCAAACCACTTCTGCATTCTGAGCTCCAGGACACGGTCTGGGGTCTGGGGTTACCCAGCCCGTCTCAGTTTCCTGCTTCCTCCCTCATTATGTGTTATTACCTTACTGGACTGGGACATTCAGTTCTCACACCCTCTGAAATCCCAGCTCATAGAGTCCCAGAGAAGAAGTCGCATTTCCTTACAGTTTCTCAAGCACTTCTGTATATACAGCTACAGTTAAGATTTAACAATACACCTCACTTTATGGAGAGGGAAGCTGAGCCCTTGCATCTGTGACTTGGACAGTGACCCACTTCAAGGGTAGGGAGAGTCCCCTCCAGCTCTTGGTTCTCTCTGACCCAGACAGGACCAGCATCTCTCCTACCTGGTAGAGCCCGTGGTCCAGGAGGACGATCTCTGCCTGCCCCGTGTCTGCACACTTCCGCACCAGCACGTTGCCCGGGTGAGGGTCACAGTGCACAAAGCCGTTGACGAAGATCATCTCACTGTACATCTTGCCCAGGTGACGCGAGACCTAAAAGGGGAGAGTTGGTGGGAGCGCCACTCAGGTATGTTTGTCTCATAGACAAGGCTGTGACGCTGGCCTCTCTTTCTGGTCAACTTTCAGGTAGGCCAGAGGGAGTGGTGGGCCTGGGCAGCCATGGTGGATGTGATAGCTTCTGATGTAGTTCTAGAGTTTAGGAGAGATGCTAAGCTTTAACCCAGTGTTTCCTAACATGAGCAGTACATTGAATCACCAGGGACTGAGAAACATCATATCCAGGCATCGGTATTAGAGTTTCCCAAGTGATTTCAAGGAGCTCTCGTGGTCCAGTGGAAAGGAGTTGGGCTACAAACCCA
The DNA here is from genome assembly GCF_000299155.1 of Elephantulus edwardii. Classification (NCBI taxonomy): domain Eukaryota; kingdom Metazoa; phylum Chordata; class Mammalia; order Macroscelidea; family Macroscelididae; genus Elephantulus; species Elephantulus edwardii. The sequence goes on from NW_006399787.1 coordinate 6,438,174, forward strand.
TAGGCAGGTATGTGGTTCAAATCTACCAACAGCTCTTCAGGGAAAAGATGGGCCATCTCCTCCCGTGCAGTTTGCTACCCCTGAAAATCCACTGGAAGGTCAGGTATGAGTTGGTTCTGAATCAACGGTACATAACAACAAACAACAAATTCTTTTCAAGTCCAACAATACACGAGGCAACCGTGACTCCGTGGTAGAATTCTCACTTTCTGGAGGGAAGACTTGGGAGCCCTGGTGGCAAAGCCCATAGCGTTTTGTTTCTCTGAATCTACTATTAGCCCCACAAAACGAAGACGAGCTGTCTCCCCCCGTTAAGATTTACTGCCTTAGAAACTCCAAGGAGGGTCCCTATAAGTTGAAATCGACTCAGCAGCAGTGGGTCTGGTTTCTTGGGTTTGTGTGAGGGAGCACTGGATTTGGGTCCTGGCCAGTGTACCCCATGCACTTCTACCCCACCCCCACCCCCAGTCAGCAGGGGTGTGGGTGTTACTGGCCGCTGCACACCTTTTTCCCCTCCCTGCTCTCTCTTCCCTCCTTTCCTACAAGTCCTTCTTCATTTCTACCCTCAAGCTTTGGCAAAGTGCTCCAAGGTGGGTTGGGTGGGTCATTCCACCCACCTCGTGTTCAAAGAACAAGGGGCTGAGTAGCTGCATGGGTAACACCCTAACCCACCCTTCGGGGCCACACAGCCCACTCAGGCCTTTCTCTCCTAGCCCTCCAGGTCTCTCTGCTGCTCCCCTCCCTCTGGAGCCCAAAGTTAATCTGATTTATGATGTCTGCACAGAAGAAATGACACTGGAGAGGTCGTTTAAATCATCCTGTCACTGCTCCTCTCCCCGCCACGGCAGTCTGCTTATCTCTACTCCCTTTTTATTAAAGCTAAAAGCCTCTTCCCAGCGAGGGAACAGCTGCTGAATAGAGCCAGCCCTGGCCCAGAGAGGCGCTGTCGCTGGGTCTCCACAGGACAAAGAGGCTCGACCCAGAAAGCTGATGCCCGCAGACACGTGGTGCCCTTGGCATTCCTCTCAGCCTCCACTGGACCTCCTTGTTACCAGTAAACATACCCCAAGCAGAGGAGAGATACTTGGGACCACAGATTGAGCAGGCTGGGAACACAAAATTGGGATGTTGTGATTAAGACTCAACTCCACTCCTTTCCTCAAATTGTCCTGCACAGTCTCTCTCCTGTCTCAGCTCACACTGCACCGATGCAGTCACATGCACTCTCTGCTTCTCCAGGGATCCCTTCTCCTGCCTACCTCAGGGCCTTTGCATGTGCTATTCCCTCTGCCAAGAGAATCTTCACCAGGCTCACTCTGTGGTCCCTTCAGCTTCCCAGGTCAGTACACCTCTCTAGGAAACTGAGGCCCTCTTGTAGCATACTCCCAGAAGATACTGTACTTTACTTTTCTAACAGCACCCTATTTGTGCATTTGATTAATGACCATCTAACCCAGTTTCATAAGCTCCAATGATGGCAGGCACTCGCTCTATTCTGTTTTAAAAAAAGAAACAAACACAATAATAACTAAAACCCAGAGAACTTCTTTATAGAGGTACCATACCTTACCATACTGGCTTTATTTTGTTGACCATCGAATCCCAACTGCTTACTATCCACTCCCACACTTAGTAAGCAATGATCTTTGAGTGTTAACTGGGTGGGTGGGTGGATAATGTGGATAACAAATATCTCCAAGATCCTAAAGCAGAATCTTACAACCCTGAAAATCCTCTGTCCAGGTCTTAGTGTTTCAAAGGCTGGTGATGGAGCCCAGGATGGGAAGTGCGAGACCACAGCATCCAGGATGCCCTGAACAGGGATCGGAATGACAGGAAAGGAATCCCAGACTCCTCCCATTCTTGGCTTCCCTCTCCCCCTCATGCAGACATGAGCTCAGCCTTGGGAGGATGCTGTCAGCTTCCTCTCCCCATCACTCATGACAGCAGCTAACTCAACATGCTTGGCCTCACTTCCTCATCCTAACAGCCCTCTAAGGACTATCACTGGTCTCATTTTACAGAGAGGAAAACTGAGGTTCAGACAAATACAGCGATTATGGTCATAATGGTGGCTAGGTCTTAGAGTCAGTTCCAAACTCAGATCTGCTCAACTCCAGAGTCCACACCCTTAAACAACTACTGTCTTTCCCAAGATACTGATTCCATGTCCTGTAAAGAAGACACAGGACCTTGAAGACTCAGGTCACTGTCACACAGGTACAATCCTTGTGCTCATGCCCTGGGGCCTGATTCAGGACTCACTGCCTGTAGGAAGCTCTCATTCCAATGTCTTCCACCCCAACAGATGTCTCCCTTCTCCCAACTACAGTGGCACTCATCCCACCTCCTAGGCAATTCAGTCATCTCTTATCACACAACCGCTTGTTTAATTATCTTGTACAAGTGTGTTTTGACACGAGAAAAACCTCCTGGAGGACAAAGAGCCCTCCTCCCCGACGCACTTGCAGGCACAAGCTGGGCACGCGCTGAATGTTCAGCAAACACTGACTGACAGGTGAATTACGTGGCATTTCCCAGGACGTGGAAGGCCCAGGCATGATTATTTCATTAAAGTCTTGGTGCCAAATCCAAACCACATCCTTCATAATTCTCGCCCAGTCCTTCTGACTATAAGGAAGAGTCAAATTTTAGTACTAACCCATTGATAAGACTTGAGTTAGCGCTGGCTCACCTCCCCTTTTATAGGAAACAAAAATGAGAGGAGGTGTCAGGCTCACAGCCTTGGGCGGCTGGCAAAGGCATCAAGTTAAAATTTTGTGATTTTTTGTTTGTTTTCATCAAACTTTATCTTTACTTCCTATTTTTGGGCTGTTGTTGTTACGTGCCATCAAGTCGACCGTGACTCATAACGACCTTACGTACAACAGCCCTAAATCCTGCTCTATCCCTTGCCAATCTTATTGACTCCGACACGCCTATCCTCATTACCCCAGTGACAGAATCAATGCATCTCATCAAGGATCTTCCTCTCCTGTACATAATGTCCCTCTCCAAGGACTGGTCTTGCTTTGCAACATGTCCAAAGTATGTCAGACAGAGCTTCGGAATCCTTGTCTCCAAGGAGCAGCCTGGCTCCACCCTCTCCCGGACAAACTTGTTTGTTCTCCGAGCAGTCCATAGTGTATATTCAATACTCTTTCCACCACCATAGCTCAAAGGCATCAACTCTCCTTCTATCATCCCTAGTCAATGTCTAGCTCTCTGATGCATAGCACATGATTGCAAAGACCATGGCCTGTATCAGGTGAACCTTAGTCTCCAGACTGACAGTGTTGCTCTACAGTATTTTGGAGAGGTCTCTGACAGCTGACTTTCCCAATGCAATTCGTCTTTTAATTTTTTGGCTGCTGGTACTAAGAGTGCTGATTGTAGAGCCAAGCAAAATGAAGCTGTCAACAATCTCAATCTCCTCATCTTCCAGTGAAGGTATCAAGTTTTCTTTTAAAATGAATGCATTTAAGTCATCTAAGAGGGGAGACATCTGATAGGAAGGAAAAACACCCTCATCACTGACACTCAGTTGGGTTTTCCAAAGCTGTAAATCGCACAGGAGGTGACTGCCCATCTTTCTCCCACACAGCTGCTGGTGGGTTTGAATTGTCATAGGCACCACCTTCGGGTCAGCAACACTATACGCACCCTACAGACTACGCCATCAGCATTCCCTTTGACTGAAAAAGCACTGCACCACCGATAGGACAGGGAAATGTGGATGGGAGGAGTCACTGGGTGCCACAGTGGTTCAGCACTCAAGTGCTAGCCTAAATGTTGGCAGTTCAAACCCACGGGAGGAGTCCTGGAAGAGAGACCTGGAAAATTTTCAAGACCTTCATCTTAAAATCCCGTGGAGCCGTTGTACCTGCACACACAGAATCACTGAGTCAGAACTGATTTCACAGTAACACACCGATGGAGCAAAAAAGTCAAGAACGCCATCAGGGGGCACACCAGACTAGTGCAGCCTCCTAACAACTGTCCCCAAAAAGACTCCTGGCTGCAGCTTGAGTCGTTTCTAAAGGTCTCAAGGATTTAGATTCACTTCACATGGCCAGACCAGCAGGTTTCTTCCACGCGGTAACTCAGAGTGGCTCAGACCATCACGAGCTGAGCGCAGGAGAACAAGAACTGCTCCCCCGATGGACATCAAGGCTTCCTACAAAGGGGTGGATCTGGTGGGTCCACCACCTCTCATCACTCCCTTCCCAACAGGAAGGCTCTGGGGTAGAAGAGAAAGAACAGAAATATTCTTGAAGAAATAAAGGCAGGAAAATGAGAAAAGATGGGGACTGCTTTCCCCAATCCATGTCTGCCTCCCATAACGGGCACCAAACTTGTGGATTCAGAACTGCATTCAATGTAAGCGAGACGTCCTTGTCTCATGGAGATATTGTCCTGACACACTGTGTTCCTGCCTCTGATGTCTGCCCCTAACCCCACTAATCTGCTCTGAATCCTGTGCTATTATAATCAGTCCCAAAGTAAACCACAAAGAGCACTTACACCTTAGTAACAATAGCTGACCTCTTTACCACAGCTTCATATGACAGTACAGTTACTAGCCCATTTTGCAGATGATAAACTGAGACTCATCTAGGTTTAGCTGACACAGAATTACTGGCTAGTGAGAAGTGGAGCCAAGAGCCAAATCCAGTCTTACTACGCTACTTCCTATTGATCCTTCTCCACCATGAGCTCACTTCTGGACTTCTCAGTTTAGCTTTGTGACCTTGAACAAGTTGCTCATATCTCAGCCTCAGTGTTTGCTTCTGTAAAATGGAAATAAGGGTGTCTCTTTCACAGACCACCACAGGAGCAAATGAGGCTGCCAATCACAGTGCTCAGGGGACAGTTCCCTTTCAATAGGTGCCCTCTTTTGTCACTGTTATTAACAGTCCTTTGGGAGGTCAACAGATGAGGTGCCACTGAACGTCTTTATGGTATGAAGAACTAGGATTAGTGGGATGTCTAAAGCATAAACATTATTCCCATATCACACTGCATCCACGGCAGGCCTCCAGCTCCTGTCATTTTCCTTAGGTGCGATCAATGTTTATTTTCAACCTCCATTCACCTCAGAATGGAACTTCGTCCCATGTCAAGTCCCAACACGGGCTGAGATGAGCAGTGCCGCACAGCCACCGTTCCCTGTTTTCTCAGGCAAGCCAGCGACTCCCCGCCTCCACGCCACCAAAAATCTCCTGTGTCAGTTTCATCTCCCCATGGAGCCACGCTTTGAACGGCTGTGTTTGCCAAACCAATTGCATTTATTAAGTAATAATTCATTTTTATTTGTCAAGGACGCACATAAGGTCCAATCAGAGCTCCTGATCAGCCTGAGATAAGCGGGGTGGCCAGACTGAGCTGACAGAATTCCAGCCAAAAGCAGAGAAATGACATTTCATTTAGTCTGCCAGGCCTGTCACGGGGAGATGTATGAGCTCCCTTAAGCTTTCTGAAATATTGCTAATCGCCCTGGGCCCCCCCATTATGGCACTGAAAGATGGTCCCTAGGGCCCTGGGGACTTTGGGTGGGAGTCGTTGCCCAGGAGAAGCGAGCTGCTGGAGGAGAAGGAGGAGAAGTTGGAGCAGATTCCAGCTTCCATCCACAGAGCCAGAGCCACTGGAGAAGCCCACCCCGTCTCCCATTCGGGTATCTTTCCAGCTGGGGCTGCTCTTGATGTTAATGTTCACCAGCTGTGGAAAAGAGAGACAGGAGGTGGAGCTGGTTTTAAGCCAACAGGACACGGTCGCCATGCCGGTTCTGCCACTCTGCAGCACGCACAGCCTGGGACGAGACCCTCTTCAGTCCGGGTCTACGCATTCTTGGGGTAAAATGTGGCTAACCCCAGCTCCTCCATGTTCCTCACAGAGCGTCCTTGAGATCCAAGGTCAAAATAAGAGCACAAATGGGAAAGAGATGTATCTGTGTTAAAATGAGACACAAACATGCTTATTTTCTTTTCTAATGAGGTGGTTCTCCTTGCCAGGTACTGTTCAATCAATCTGAGCTCATAACGGCCCCATGGACACAGCAGACCTGCCCCATCGGGTCTTCCTGGCTAGAATCTTTACAGGAGCAGAGCATCAGTTCTTTCTTTAGTGGAGTTGTCACGGGGTTTGAACTTCCAACCTTTTGGTTAGCAGCACAGCATTAGGCCAACAGACCTCCAGAGGACATTTTTTTTTCCAGAGCACATTTTTAACATGATAGTTTGCTATGTCTGACATACTTTGGACATGTTGAAGGAGGGACAAGCCTTTGGAGAGGGACATCATGCTTGGGAGGGTGGAGGGACAGCGCAGGAGGGGAAGACCCTCTATGAGATGGATTGATTCAGTGACTGGGGTAATCGGGATGGGTGTGTCAGAGGCGGTGCGGTTGGCACAGGATAGAGCAGGGTTTAGGGCTGTTGTGCATAGGGTCGCTGTGAGTCGGAAACGACTCGACAGCACCTAACAACAGTTTATATTTTAAATATGGGGAAAAGAAGTACATTTTCCCTGTCAAAGGTTTTTTCAGAAAGTTAAAAACATGGCTCAGAGACAAATATAAAATGAGCATGGGCCAATGATTTGTTAACTTGTTAATAAAGGAGCAAGTATCATATGGCAGAACAAGAAAATTCTTAGGAACTGGGTATTTTGGGGTATTAAAACAAGCATAGGAGACTAAGAGTCTTAGATTAGGTATGAACGTAGTTACTGTCCTAAGCCTGCTGCTGCCTGTTGTTGCTGTTGTTAGGTGGCTCTGAGTCAAGTACAACTCGCAGTGACTCTGAACAAGAGATCTGAATTCTGTCCTTTCCTGTGCCACCCTCGCCATCTCTGATACACTTGAGCCCATTTCTGCAGTCACCATGTCAATCCACCTCATTGAGGTCTTCCCCTCTTTCGCTGACCTTCCACCTTTCTGAAGCATGATATCCCCTTCCAGGTAATAGTCTCTCCTAGCAACATGTCCCAAGCATGAAAGACGAAGCTTTGCCACCCTTGCCTCCCAGGAGCACTCTAGCCGAGCCTCTTCTAAGATGTATCTATCTATCTGCTTTTTTGGCAGTCCATGGGATCTTTGTGTTCTTCTCCAACACTACAGTTCCAAAGTATCACTTCTATCATCCTTATTAACTGTCCAGCTTTCAGATGCATAGTAAGTGATTGAAAAGACCATTGCTGCCTATTCAAATCCAAGTCATACCTACCCTCTGGGACAGAGAGGAACTGCCCCACTGTAAGGCTGAGATCCTTACAAAAGTAGACTGCCACATCTTTCTCTCATGCAGTGGCTGGTGGGTTAGAATCGCCAGACCTCCAGTTAGTAGCCAAGTGTTTTATGCACAATCTGGCCCTGGGCAATGAAAAAAATAATAATCTGAGGTTCTCTTTCCCAGTGGCCTGAAGTATTTACATCTCTACCAGATAAGATCTGCATATAAACTGACATGTGACTTCAGAGTCCTAGCCCTTAATTACTATAAATAGAAAAGTTAAACAAGCGTACATTCCCCCAGATAGAAACAATTCTTCAGGTGGGTTTATTAAAGATACCCTAGAATGACTTTGAAGGGGAATAGAGTACTCTCTTGGCCTTACTTCTAAGTTTTGGATAATGTTCTTTGACATCTCGCAATAGGGACAAACAGTCTCTCTGTGAACAGATCTGCCCAGAGCAGGGCAGCCAGCCTCCTCGCACTCCCAGAGGCATCAAGAGTCCCGGGAGAAGCCTAAGGCCAGTAATAGGCCTTCTTTCCTACCCTTTCCATATCACTTGGGCATTGCCTCCTACTTGAAACCAAACAGCTCCCAAACTAAACATGCCCCTCACACCATTAAAGCTGGCATCTCCACAAAGATTGGAGGGGGGAGGAAATCAACAACAAAGAAGTTGCCATTGAGTCAATTCCAACCCCCAGTGACTTCATGGGTCTCAGGGTAGAACTGTGGGTTTTGATAGTTGTGATCTTTCATAGACAGATTTCCAGTCCTTTCTTTCTAGGTACCGCTGAGTGGATTCAAACCACCAGGCTTTCTAGGTAGTAGCTGAGCATGGAACCATTCATGCCACTCCGTGATTCCTGTAAAGACAGGAGTACCAATCTTGGAAAAGGTGCAGCCAGTGTACTCCCTGGAGGTAAAAATGGAGAAGCTTCGTCCTTCATACTTTGGACATGTAGCTAGGCAAGGCTAAAGGGATAGCATGCTTGGAAAGACATAGGGTCAGTGAAGGAAAAGACCCTCAATGAGATGGACTGACACAGTGATTTCAGTAACGGGATCTGGTTTGTAGGCTGATGAGGACGGCACAACATGGGGTCGCCACGAGTTGTACTCACCTGTACCTAACAACAACAAACCACCTTTTTAGGATGGTAATGCTCTGTTCCAGACACCACTGATCTGAACAAATTCATTCAGCTTTAGCACTTTCAGCCACCCTGAAAGTAGGCACGCAAAAGAAGAGATAAAAACAGGGTAAGAAGCTTGGTTACTCAGTCCCCAGTGAGGGAAGTGGGATCCAGACCCAGAGAGTGCAGTGATGATCATAACGCAAGCCCGCCTTTCAACTCCAGGGAAATGCCTGCCTGAAGCAGGGGCTGCACTAAGGGTGCACTAAGGAAGTTCATTATGAACTTCAGGAAGTTCATTATCCAGAAAAAAAGGTGGAGGTCCCAACCCCTGGCACCTGAAGGAAGTGTAACCTCTTTTGGAAACAGAGTGCTTAACCGTGTTATCAGGTAGCATGAGGTCATACTAAAGTAAGGTGGCTTCTTGTCCCATAGTGACATTCTTCTGAAAGAAGAGAAGATAAGACATACAGAGAAGCTGGTGACAATGGTGACAGAGTGGAGGCAGAAATCATAGTGACAGAGCTCTAAGCCAAGGAACACTACAAACTGCCAGCTGTCACTAGAAGCTGAGAGGCCTCACTCATCAGAGTCTTCTCAGAACCCGAAAAAGAAATCAACACTACTGACTCTCTGATTCAGACTTGCAGCTTCTAGAACTGTGTGACAACCAATTTCTGTCCTTATAGTCACTCAGTTCGTGGCACCTGGAAATGAACTGAGTCTTCATCATCCCATATGAATAAGGAAAATCAAAGAAGAACTGATGCCTTTGAATTGTGTTGGTGAAAAGCAATAAATAGCCCATGGACAGGGGGGCTTTTTGGGTGGCTAGTGAGTAAGTAGTTGGGCTGTCAAGCCATAGGCAGGCAGATCAGGAACCATGGTTGGATCTTATATGTATACCTGAAGAAATAAAAATTAATTATAACTTTTATTGCAGAAGAAAAATGGGCAATCTCCTCTTCTGTGTCTTACATGCTCTGAAAACCCACTGGACAGTCAGCTCTGAGGCTGTTCTGACTCAACACAATGAGAAAATGAAAAGGGGGAGGGGAAGTCTGTCTTGAAAGAAATGCAACCAGACTGACTGCTCCATCAAGGAAAGGTGATGACATTCCATCTCATATGATCTGGGAATGTTGTCAGGAGGCAGCATCCTTGAAAAACAGACTTCATGCTGAGAAAGGTAGAGTGTCAGTGAAAGACAGGAAGACCCTCAATGAGATGAACTGGGACAGGACTGCAGCAATGGACTTGAGCACATGCGACGGGTCAAGGTTCCCATCTGTTGTTGACAGGATCGCTATGAGTCGTAGTAGCAACTCGCAGCACCTAACAACAACAATACCTGTTGTGATCTCACAGCAAATGCAGAGAATACGGCGTTCCACTCAGAGACAAGACACATGGGTGTGTCAGTGGGAAGGCTAAGATTGTTGAGCTAACCCAAACGCACTGTTAACTAAAGCCACAGAACAGCTCCAGTTAAAAAGGGGTGGGAGGGAAGAATCAGTGACAAATCTTTTGGATGTAAAAAGAATACGCACTCATGTAAGTGATTTCAGTAACTGCATTATGCCTTCATTCCCTAGCAGCAGGGAGGGGGCAACCCCAAGAATCTATAAAAAGGCTGAGTAAAGAATTAATTTAGTAAATAATATTTAAATCAAGGATTTCTTTTTGGATTTTCCCCAAATCTTGAATTGGCTGGAAGTACTTTAATTATTCTGTTATTGTGTGGACTAATTTATTCCCACCCCCAAAGGGAATTCTATTTATGTTCTTGGGGGGGCGTCTTGGAAGCAAGGCCAAGATCTCTGAAAGAAATGGGAGGCTGGTGTAGCAAAATATTAATAATCACAGAGGTGGCCTGATACCAAGTGCAAGGGGGTGAGGAATTCAAACTCTACTCCGCAGGACTGAACGGTCTGAGCAGGGCTGGGTCCTCTGGACGAGAGACAACTCCTGAATACATGGGGGGGAAAGCACATCGAGGTCGACCAGGGGTCCCACCGTCCAGAGAGAGACCAGGACGCCCAAATTTGACACTGAGAAAACAGTACTTGAAAGTTTAACTTCTTGTTTCTAAGAGCCTGAATTTACAATCTCTCTGTGTGTGCCAAGGTGGAGATGAGTTGGTCAATATTTGCTCTGTGAATGAAAGTCTTTCCTCCTGTTTATGGCCAGCTCCTCAAAGCAGAACATCTTGAAATACTAAATAAGACTACTGCCAAAAACAGCCTATCATATTCTTGCTCTCTCCCACCACATCCCCACAAAGCACTCCTGGAAGAAAAAAAATATATATGTATTTACATTATTTTATATAATATATATTTTATATAGTAATTATATATATAACCCTCAGACTACTTGTCAAGTATCACAAACCAGGTGCTGTTAAACTGACTCCAGTTCATAGTGATTGCAAGCCTGTGTTTGTCAGAGTAGAGCAGAGCCCCTGACAGTTTTCAGTGGCTCATTTTCTGGATGTAGCTTGCCAGGCCTTTCCTTTGCAGCACCTCTAGATGGACCTGAACCTCCAACCCAGTAGCTAAGTGTATCAACCTTTCTACTACTCAAGGACTCTACTGACCAGGACAAAGCTAAACATACTCATGGGGTGGACCTGAAACTAACGAACACTGAGAGGAAGCTTTGAATGATGGTGTTAGGAAGCTCTCCAACATGTTGTTGGGACAGAGAGAGGAATGAAGAAGGGCTGCATTCATTCAAAAATTGCAGATTTGGTGTCTAATTTTGGAGCTGTTTGGAGAAAGTATCTCTTGGGTAAGCTGGAACTGGGAGATCATATGTAAACCAAGACATGAGATATTCACAAGCCTAGAAAGACATCTCCGGCCAGACTAATTCTCATTAAAGTGACTCCTGGAATCTTAAAAGGATCATGGCTACCAAAAGAGGCTGAAATGGGGATCAGGGACCCCAACTATCGGAGACATAATGAGGAGGGGAAAGCTGTCAACACTCGACATGCTTGCCTCAAGCAGCCGCTCACTCCAAGGCGATTCCGTATCCTCCACCTTGTAGAGGAGCTCTGGTGGCCTAGTGGCAAGAAGCTGTGCTGCAATCCCGAAGGCATCTGGTTCAAGTCTACCAGCTGCTCCACAGGAGAAAGATGGGCAATCTCCTCCTGGGCAATTAACATCCTCTAAACACCTGCCAGAGAATAAACTATGGATAGGTTTCAACTTGATGGTACACAACAACCACCACCACCTCGTGGCCATTAGCTGCCACAGACTCAGCCTCCAATTTCGTGTGTGAGTGGTCTCACACACTATGGAACAAGACGCAAACGCTGTCCACTCCTGTACCGTCTCTGTGTGGATCAGAGTTGTGACCTCCAGAGTTTTCGCTAACTCATTTTCAGAAGCAGACTCCCAGGCTCCCAGGCCTTTCTTCCTAGTCTGTCTTGGTCTAGAAACTCAGCTGAACCTGTGTAGCATCAAGTGTCTCCTGACAGGCAGGTGGTGGTAGCTGTGCATGAGAGGCAGTGGCCAGGAGTCAAACCGACGTCTCCCACATGGAAGACAAGAATCTTGCCACTGAGCCACCAATGCCTCGGCATCCTTTCCCCTCACCGGCATCAGTGTAAAAAACTCGGGAAAGTGTCTCTTTGCCCCTGTGACACAGCCCCTAAGGCACTGCACTGCTAACGCAGAGCCTGCAATTTCCTGGCAGTTCAACCCACTAGCAGCTCCGCTGGAAAAGGATGGGCCAACACGCCCAAAGTCTGCGGAATGAAGCGTCACCATCCTCGCCTCCAAGTAGCTCTCTGGCTGTACTTTCTCCAAGATGGATCTGTTTGGGGTTTTTGCCGTTCATGGGATATTCACTATGGGAGAGGTGGGGGAGGGAGCACCAAATGGCCTCAAACCCACTGCTATCAAGTGAAAACGAACTCAAAGCTGATCTCCCAACAACTTGGACCTTCCAGAGAGGGAACCACCCTTGGGTCGGCAGCACAATTCCCTGGGGACTATGTCACCAGGGTTCTCCAGCAGAGAGGCTGTTGTTGTTATGTGTACTGTTACGCCGGTACTGACTTTATATGACATTCCTCACACAAACACAGCGGCTTTCAGAGCCAGTAAATCGCATGGGAGGAGACTGCTTCAGAGGCAATAAATGACACAGGAGGAGACTGCCCATCTTTCTCTTACGGAGCAGTTGGTAGACTGAACCACGGGCCTTTGGTTGGCAGTTTAACTCCTTACCATCAAGCCACCAGAGCTCACAAAGGGAGAAGCAGCTGCTAGAAAATGACTTGGTTTGCTACCATTAAGTCTGTTTCAACTCCTAAAAACAAACACAACAATCCCACCCAGTCCTGCATCGGCCTCGTGATCACTGGCAGTTGGAATCGTGACTCTTGAGCCAATCCGTCTCAGCCAGGGTTTCTCCTATCCTCTACTTTCCCAAATATGACATCGTTCTCCATCATCGGAGACGGGTCCAGGTGAGTGAGGTAGACAATATTTTGTTGCGAGCCATAGAATCTTCACTGGCTAATGTTCAAAAATAGTACACCAGGCCTTTCTTCCAAATCTGTCTTCATCTGGAAGTTCCACTCAAATTTGCTTCCCCTGAGTGACCTTGTTGGTATCTGAAACCTTCATAACATCGTTTCTAAAATTGAAACAGTACACAAGACACCACAATAGGACACACTGACAGAGGGGTGGTGGAAATAGATCCAAAACACAGAGCCCGAATCTAGCAGTGGAAGAATTTTGTTATACTTTGAGCCCATAAAGGGATTTAGGTAATTGAATGAAAGCAAAGTTGAAAGACCTCCTCTTGCCCCTAGCAGGTGATGGGTGGTGGCACAGGGAGTACAACACTCAATGGACAGGCCATCCCAAGGACAAAGGGCATCCTGACCAGTGAGTAGCCCTACCCTCTTTCTCCACTGGGCTCCCAGCTTCAGGCATCTCACAGGTAATGGAAGCCAGGCTGGGCCACATGCGTCAGAGATGGCAAAGACTCCTCTCCCCCAAACCAAGCCTCCAGTCACCAGGCCCCTCTTTCTCACACTCCCAACTCTGTCACCTTTCTCTAGGCTAATTTCACGCAAATTAAATTGGGCCTCAGCCTAGGCAGGGTTTTAAACACACACTCACTGAAATCCAATTAACCTTCGATAAAGGTCCTGCAATCAATAGTTGTTCTGTGGCTTGAGGAGGCTCCATCCAGCCCGGAAAGCGGCTCCTGCTCGACCTTTATTTTTAATGAGATCAATGGTAGTCACTGTCGCCAGCTCTTAAAGTGATTGGCAAATATGATCACCAGGTCAGGCCCCACAATGATGTCTGCTTCTGTGCTCACAGACACAAAGGAACGAGGGCCCCTGCAGGCTGCTCTCAGAGGCCCGCTTCACCCCACCAGGTAAAGCATCAGTGCAGAGCTGCCTCTTCCCCAGGGGAGCAAAACGGCAAGGTGAGCTCACCTCCCCACACCTGGGCCCATGGAAGCAGACTTCACAGAGAGCCTGAACCACTGGGAAGGGGAATTTGTTCATAAGCAGATTCTTTTCTTTCTTTCTTTTTTTTAAAATAATTTTTTATTGTGATCTTAACAAAAGTTTACAGAAAACTAAGATTTCCATTCATTCAGTGTTGCACATTTTCCCTCTTTACCACCCCCCATTTTCCCTTTCTCTTAAAAAGTTCATTCATTGTTGCACAATCTCCTCCCCGTCTCCACCCCAGTCCACTTTGCTATCCACCTTCTATTCCAGACTTTTGTCATGCAAATAATGCATAATCATATATTCCTTTTAAACAGTTCTTTCCCTCATTTGTTTCAAAGCAGTGTTCATTATCTATACCCTCTTTTCTGCCCAACCTCCATGTCAATTTTGTTTTATAACAGTGGCATTATACAGTATTTGTCCTTTTGTGACTGAGATATTTCACTCAGCATAATGTTCTTTGGGGTCATTTTGTATAATATTTTATGAGTTCCTTGTTTGTCAGTACACCATAGGATTCCATTGTGTGAATAACAGTTTCTCTATCC
>NW_006399787.1:6453532-6494855 GCF_000299155.1 Elephantulus edwardii
CCATACTGCCTTCCACAATGGTTGCACCATTTTACACCCCCACCAAAAGTAAATAAGGGTTCCAATTTCTCCACAACCTCACCAGCATTTGCTGTTTGCTTCTTTGTTGAATCTTGCTGGGGTGAGATGATACCTCATAGTTGTTTTGATTTGCATCTCTCTTAGAGCTAGGGATTTTGAATATTTCTTCATATGTTTGTTTATCATTTGAATGTCTTCTTTGGTGAAGTGTCTGTTCCTATCCCATGCGCATTTTGCTATTGGGTTATTTACCTTTATCTTGTTGAGGTGCTGGGGTATTCTATAAATTCTAGATATAAGTCATAAGCAAAGCAGTCCTGAAAAAAAGAGAAACAAGGCAGGAGGCATCTCACTCACTGATCTCAAATCCTACTACACAGCCGTGGTGGTCAAGCCATGGTGGTACTGGTACAGTGATAGACACATAGATCAATGGAATAGAACTGAAAACTAAGAAATCAGCTCATCTACCTCTGGTCAACTAATTTTTGACAAAGAGATGAAATCAGTTAAGTAGAGTAATAAAGTCTCTTTAACAAATGGTGGCTTCGTTTCCCAAAAAGCAGGACTGACTTCAAGTTATCATTCCAGCTCCGGCTTCAGTTTAATTCCGTGCCCTGTGGACCAGTAATCTGATCAAAAGAGCTCTTCTTTGGGGATCAGTATTTATGTACTTGTACTGTAGAAAATTCAAGTAAGATCCACACCTCACACCATACACAAAAAAACAACTCAAAATGGATCAAGGACTTAGGACTGAAACCAAAGATTATAAACTTCATCAGAGAAAAGCTTGGAAGAACTCTAGAAGCCCTAATCCACTACATGAACAGTCTTCCAAGCACCTTGAAAAACCTACAACCAGGTGAGGATAAAATAGAAGACTGAGACCTTCTAAGAATCAAATAAAAAACTATGCACATCAAAAACTTCTCCAGCAGGGTAAAAATGAAAGCCATAGACTGTGAAAAAATATTTGGTAAGGACATGTCTGATAAGGGTCTTACACCTAAATTTATAGAATACTCCAAATGCAGATTCTTCCAGCCTTCCCTACCCCAGGTTTTGGTGAGTCAACTTGGGGTACAGTCTAAGAATCTTCATTCTTAAATAAGCCCCTGGGTGATTCTGAAATACATGAACAATTTCAGTCCTCAGCAAACCAAGAAATCAGTGCTGCAAAATACTCAAAGAATTCAAAATGCACAGAACCCAGTTAGACCAACCCATGGGAGCCCAGAGTTGTTGTTGTTGTTAGGTGCTGTCCAGTTGAGCGACCCTATGAACAACAGATCTGAACCCTGCTCTATCCTGCGCCATCCTCACACTTCCTGACACACAAGATCCCACTGCAGCAGTCACCGTGTCAATCCACCTGGTTGAGGGTCTTCCTCTCCTTTGCTTCCCCCCATCCTTCCCAGGATCATGTCACTCTCCAAGGAACAGGCCCTCCTAGCAATATGCCCAAAGTATATGAGCTGAAGTCTCATCATTCCCACCTCCAAAGAAGCACTCTAGAGGCACCCGCTCCAAGACAAATCTATTTGTTCTCTTGGCCTCCATGGGATGTTCAGTGCTCTTCTCCACCACAGCCCAAAGGTATTCATTCTTTTCCTGTCATCCTTATTCTCTGTCTAGCTCTCAGATGTACAGCAAGTGATTACAAAGACAATGGCTGCCCAGAGTAGGAATGTGATTTGCAAAGGATCACAGAGGGAGCCTCTGGTAGGTTAAAGCCTGAACCCTGGTCTTTTCCTTAACCTAGTGTTTCACCACCCAAGGCTGTCGGGAACTGGCTAATTTAGACAGATGCATTCCACAATACACTGTTAAACAGAAGGTCAGGGGTTTGGATCCACCAGCCACTCCAAGAAAGAAGGTCATTTTCCTCCCCTAAGAATTTACAGCCTTGGACACCCAATGGAGGGTGGTGATCAGTCGCCATCACTTAATGACAGTGGGATTGGGTTTGCGTTCACGTCCTCTCCAGTTAGGCCTGCAGGGCTGGAACGTAAGAAGACCTCCTCCCAGTGGAGGGAAGATGATTCAGCAAGGGGTTCATGGATGGTGGACTCTTCTCATCCGTCTGGAGAGGACTCTTTCTACAGCCAAGGTACCATGAACTAACCTTCTCCTTAGATCTGGGGAAAACCTCTGTCCCTTGTCACTGTTACCCACCCCCTGGATTGTCCTCCCTCAGGAAGGTTCGCGGGCATGCTGCTGGGGGCTGGGGATGATCCACCGCATGCTCTGGGTGGAGACGGCCTCATGTCCATGTGAAAACTGATAGACGTGGACAACTAAGGTTGGTGATCTCAGGCAAGTCACCTTCCCTCTTTGCATCTCCAAAGCTTCACCTGCAAGGATGCTGTAGGGCAGAGTGGAGGGGGGGAGGTTGAGGCCAGGCTTCAGCAGACACCATCTCTTCCCAAAACTCCGGCTCCACCTGCCATGTCAGCTCCCTCTCCCCCTCCAAGCCTCCCTCCTAAGCAAGCAACCAGGCCAGAGCACATCTTTCCGTGTTTGCACTTGTCTTTAAAAATCAAACCCACCTCAGATTAAGGGCTATTAGAGCTCAGGGCTTACCCGGATCCAAAGAGATTAATGGATTTGGGGGTGCTGCTGGAATACAAATCCCAAGGCAGCTGGCAGTAGGTAAATGCCAATAACCTGGGACTGGGGGTGGTGGTGGTGTGGTGTCTGAGATCTTTCCAAATCAGGAGACAGAGACCCTAATCCCCAGTGGGGCTGCTGAAGGAAGGCCAGCATGACCTTCCAGCCCACGGCTTCCTTCCTCACCACTGCCAATGGCTTTGGAATGAAGGGTCCTCCTGGGAAGGGGATCCAGGACTCCATGCAGCCTTCTGCTGTCTTCGCTGCAGAAAACTCTGCTCTAACTCCTCTTGGTGCCCTCCACCCACCAAGGAGACAACACTGAGATAGAAGACACTTGTTCTCCTCTGAGCATTTCTCCCCAGGCGTAAGGGATGCAGGGTGGAACTGGAGCAACAGTTTCTTCTCCTTCCTTCTTGGCAGACAGACTCTCCTTCGAAAGGAATCATCCACAGAAGCCCAGCAGACAGTCAGATGATAGTGGAGAAGTCCCAGGCAAAGCAGGGTGGGCCACGTGCACACGCCACTCTGCGACTCCCAGCCCCTCAAGTCCCCAAAATGGTTCTTGGAATAGTGTTTCCTGCTCCATTAGCGAGCTCTGGTGGGTGGCACAGCCCATAACCCATTCCATTCACTGGAAGTTCGAATCCTTCTGCAGGATGGGCAGTTTCCTCCCATGAGATTTACAACTTCTGAAAACCTGCTGGAGGGTCAGCTTTGAGTCTGTTCCGACTTGATGACATGTAGGTAGCGGGTTTTTGTTGGTGTGCTGGGTATGAGGCAAAGTAAAACTGTCTGTAGGGTTTACAAGGCTGTTATCTTCACAGACACAGACCTGGGCTCTCCCCCAATAAGCAGCAGGTGGGTTTGAACTGCTGACCTTTTGGTTAGCAGCTGAATGCTATTACTCACAACACCACTAAAGCTCCCAGGGGGGCAGAAGCCCTCTTTTTCCTCCTGTATCTGTGAAGCTGAGAGCTGGCTGTTGTGGTCCTAACAGTGGCCACTGGCTGTTCTATCTGATGCCTGTTCTGTGACAGGGAAAGGAGAGAGCAAGAAGAGGGAGGGGACGGTGTCCAATTTCCATGGGGCAAAAGGATTAAATCCCACTGATTTCACACAATTGTTCTCTCTGTGGCTACTCAGCTATGAGGGCTCAAATAGGACAAGAAAGATGGGGCATTGCTTGTCCTAGCTGGAGGGACAAGGAGGGGAGGTGCTGGGGGGGGGCAGTCCCTGAGCGCAGGGTGGCTCTGACCCTACACCTGGGGAGTGCTGGGTTTCAGGGCTACACGCCTACCCAGGCCTGAGCAGCCAGGACTGGCAGTGCCAGGGAGAGAGCGGTAACACCCTTGCATTCTGCTCTACCCCTTGAACCCTGAAAGTTAAAGGCTCTCCAAGCACCTACATTGTGTTTGGGTTAACAGAGAGAGATGCCCAGGGGAAAGGGTAACCTGTTTGACTGGCTGCTGACTCAATCACTTGGTCAGTAAGCATTCAATAAATGCTAAGTGGTTTGCACTGGGATGGACCCTGTTCTTGTTGTTTTTGTTGTTGATTCCCATCTTCAAGCCAAGCACAACTCATAGCAACCCTATGAAAAAAAGACTGAAGACAGTCTTTCTATAACTATCATCATTTCTCAAAGTTCACAGAATTTCCGACAACCAGGAGAGGCTAACATAGATTAATGGGACCTTCTAAGAATAAAATTCCTATGCACAACCAAAAATTTCTTTAACAGGGTAAAAAGAAAATCCACAGACTGGGGGAAAATATTTGGTAATAACATGTCTGATAAGGGGCTTATATCTAGAATTTATAGAATACTCAAGCACCCAACAAGATAAAGGTAAACAACCCAACTGCAAAATTGGTACAGGATATGAACAAACACTTCACCAAAGAAGTAATTGAGATGATGAACAAGTATGTGAAGAAATGCTCAAAATCCCTAGCTCTAAGTGAGATGCAAATCAAAACAACTATGAGATAAAACAACAACAACAGCAACAACAACTATGAGATATCATCTCACTCCAGTAACAATTGTAAAATTCAACAAAGCAGCAAACAACAAATGCTGGTGAGGTTGTGGAGGAATTGAAACTCTTATTCACTGTTGGTGGGAGTGTAAAATGGCGCAACCATTCTGGAAGGCAGTATGGTGCTTTCTCAAAAAGTTGGAAATAGAAATACCATTTGACCCAGAAATTCCACTACTAGGAATATACCCTAAAGAAACCAGAACTGCCACCCAAGCAGATATATGCACTGAAGGGACAGCAGAAACCCCATTTTTTATAAACCCCCATTAACGCTAGAGGCAGAAGCGGGCCATAAAAATTCTTAACTTAGAGCAAACACGAGTGCCCTGGGTAAAGCCTGGTCTGTCCTTGAAAAGTAAGGAATTAACTAGTATCTACGTGACACAAAAGAAGTAAAGGCAGGCAAAGTAGCCAGCCCACCAAAAGTCAACCCACCAACCATGATCGCAATCCCCCTGCCCTAACAGGGGCACTCAAAAGAGCTATAAAAGCAAGTGGAAGAGGAAACTCGGGGCTTTTTTTCTTCACCACCTTCCTGAGGAAGCAGAAAAGTCTCCACGTGTGGAAATAATATAATAAACACTCTTGAAATTTCAAACGTGTTTTTGGATTTCTTTGAGGGGCATTTTGTGGGCACAATAGGCACACCCATGTTTATTGCAGCTTTGTTCACAAAAGCAAAGAGTTGGAAACAACTCAAGTCCCATCCACAAAGAGATAGGGAAGCTGTGGTATATTCACACAATGGAATACTATGCAGCATTGAAAAATAAGGAACTCATGAAATATTATACAAAATGGATGACTGTGGAGGACATTATGCTGAGTGAAATATCTCAGTCACAAAAGGACAAATACTGCATAATGCCACTGTTAGAAAACAGGACTGAGATCGGGGTTGGGGAGAAACTAAGAAGAGAGGGGATAAATGATGTACATAAATAAATGATGCATTCAAACAGATGAGGGAAAAAAACTGTTTAAAAGGGATATATGATTAGGTATTATTTACACGACAAGAGTCCAGAATAAGAGCTGCATAGTAAAGTGGACTTGGGGGAGGGATTGCATAACAATGAAAGTATTTTTTTCTTTTTGCAAAGAGAAAAGTGAACTGGAGGGAGGGGTGGACAGGGAGGAAAATTTGTAACAGTGAATGAATGGGGAAAAATATTAAAAAAAATTTTTAAAAGAAGTTCACAGAGTTTCCAGAGGTATGTTGTTTAGGAAGTAGATACTACTCCTGCTTCCAAACATATTTTTTGTGGGTTGGGTTTTTTTTTTGGGGGGGGTTATTATTATTATTAATTTTAATTAAAGTTTACAGAGACTTGGGGTTTCCAGTCATTCACTGTTGCACTTTTCTCCTGCCCACAAACACGTTTTAATCTGGGAGTTCCACCAAACACTGTCCACCATGGGTAACCATTATGCCATCTGACACACCAATGGCACAGAGTTCAGCAACACAGCCATTCCAGGTTACCTCAGTACAGCAAATTGACAAACCAGTGCTGCACCACTAAGAAGACTATTCTTCTAAATTATAATTACACTAGGCCTGAGGGCCTACAGCTCAACCTACTTTTAAATACAAAGGCCCTTCCCAGGTGGTGTTGACTCTAAACAAGAGGCTTAAATCAAAAACAACCAAACATTCCACATGACAGTTCAAACAAAATAAGAGAACCCACCTTTCAGAGTAGAACTGCTTCCCCTAGTCTCCAAAGTAGAGAGGTAATGAATTCCCTGTCCCTGGAGGCATTCCAGAGGAAGCTGAAGGATCCCATCGTAGCAGTGTAATAGTCGGGAATTATATGTCCTTCTCTTTCCACCACATGGGTTGAAACATCTCCCAAGTTCACTGAAGAGCTCCCTGCCCATCATGGCCCTACTCACAGGCCACCTCCTGTTCTGCCCAGGAAATGCCCCTCAAAGGAGATGCAAATTACATGCATGTAAATAAAAGAGTGTTTTATTCTCCAGAATAATTCCACATGGGGAGCCTCTCTCCCTCAGTAGGAAGGTGGCAAGGGAAAAAGTCTCCCCCACCCAACTGTTTTTAAGGCCTTTCTGGGTGCTACTGTTGGGGCAGGGTGATTGGGAGCATGGCTAGTGGGCTGGGGGATCAGTCATGTGGGTTGGCTTTTGATGGGCTGGCTACTTTGCCTGCCTTTATTTTTTTGTGTCAAGTAGACACGAGTTAATTCTTTACTTTGCAAGTACAGATAAGACTTTACCTGGCGTGTTTGTGTTTGCTTTAAGCTAAGAATTTTTATGGCCCGCTTCTGCTTCTGGTATTAATGGGGTTTTTTTTAAAATGGGGTTTATCCTGAAACCTACAACATCCCTTTTCAGCAGGAAGTAGCTAAGAGAATATGCCATCCCCTTTTCCTTATGAATCAGGGTGAAGTCTCTCTCAGGGAGGAGTGATAGGGAATGGCAAAGGACACACTGACAAAGGAGATTAATCAGAACTCGCTTTGACAAGCACTGTGGCAATTGGACAATTAAAACAGACATCCAAAGGGGGGGGGAGAAAGAAAAACGAACTGGGGAGGAGGGTAGAGAAAACGGTGCAACAATGAATGAATGAAAACCCAAAATCTCTGTAAATGTTCATTAAAGCTAATAAAATTTAATAATAATAAAAAAAGAAAATATAACTTCTTAGGAGCTGCTTATGGAAATAATAAACAATTAAAACATTTATTCAGTATGTGCCAAAAAAAAAAATGGGGTTTATGCTGTCCCCTCACTCCTTCCCTAAACCCTTTCTCTCCTACCCAGCCTTACCTGGCTGAATTACAAGCTGTCTCCTGAGTTGGAATAAAGGGCACTTTATTCCAAGCTCCGTCACCACACTTCTTAGCGTTTATTACAGCTGTCATTTTATATGTCTCTGAAGGGTCATCCTCTAGATGGTACACTCTTTGAGGATAGGGCCTTGTCACAACTTCAAGTATCTAAAACAGACCGAGCCTCACAGATGACCAAGGAATGCTAACGGAGCTAAATGAGGCCAACCAACCAGACTCGGGCTGCAGGCCCTCAATTCTACCTGTCTGTTTTCCTAACATGTGGAAGGAGTTGTTCTTAGGTGCCACTCCGTCAAGGTGACTCATAGCGACCCTGTGAACAACAGATGTCTGATCCTGTGCCATGGTAAAGAGGCTATAGGAAGCACAGAAAATTTATCTCTATCTGAAACATCATATCAAGTTTCCTTTTGCTCCAAAATATAGTTGTGTTTTTTTAAGTAAATACTGTTAATTTTTTTTCTCACATCATCAAATGAAAATAAGGCTCCAGCAGCATCCCAGAGTTCATCCTGAGGCTCGGCACATGCCTACACCCACAATGCACTACAAGCATGAACATTTGAAGACAGGCACAGGGTTGGATTATTGCTGCTCTGAGATTTCCAGACCCTTCACACCCAGCCCTGATTTCAATGCTGTGGGAGCAGACTCAACACCTCATCTTGGCCACATCGACTGGAGCCAGACCACTGGGCTGAGCCCCTGCCCTCAGATACAGCAGCTCCTGGGCCCCAGGCCTTACCTCATTGACATCAATCTTGTTTCGCTCCATGTAGTCCCTGTCATTGACCTGTCCACCATCCACAAACTCCATCAGAAGGACCCGCTTAGAAGAGAGCTCCCAGTAGATCTGGGGAACCTGGAAAGGAAAGAGTGTGTCTTATAGTCTGAGAAGACTAGGAGCCAGGGGTGAGGACCACAGCGAGGCCCAGGGAGCCAGACAGCAGAGCTGCTCCTTCCCACATCAGAAGAGGCCCCAGTGGGACCTCGGCAGTGCTGAGGTGGGAAACAAGAAAGGGTAGGCCAAGAGAGGAGGGGCAGACTTCCTCTCTCCACCTCCACCATCCAAGCCCTTGGCCCACTCCTCCAGAGATCTTCTCACTCATGTCTGGGTGGCACAGTTTGTGCTCAGCTACTAACCCCAAGGTTGATAGCTAATATCTAATATCTAATATCCACCCAGAATCACTGTGGAAGAAAGGCCTGGCAATCTACTTCCATAAAGGTGTCAGCCACTGCAAACCGTATGGAATGCAGTTATATTCTGAAGCATGCGATGGGGCTAGCATGAATAAGAATCAAGTCTACAGAGACAGGTTTAGATCCCTGGGTGGCAACCAGTTTGCATTCAGTTGCTAACTGAAAGGTTGGTAGTTCAAATCTACCTCTGTAGAATGAAGGCCTGGTGATCTTTCAAAATAGTTGTCACTGACAACCGTGGGAGCTCAGTTTTAATGTGGATGTATATGGGATCACCTTAGTCAGAATCAACCTGATGACAGCAGGCTTCCTCTTGTGTGGGGGCCAAAGCACCACACCACTTCCTCATCACCCTAAGTGCCTTACAGGGACTGTTAAGAGTCCACACTAAAAATGGGGCTTGGGGCGAAATGTATAAACCACTTACTACCTAGGCCAGAGTCAGAGCTCATTAGTGCTGCTTTCCTCTCCCCTTTTTTACCATCAAAATAATTTTAAGGTTCTTTCATGAATACATACCTTCAGCCTCAGTTTTTAAACCTGTGCCATTGATGAATTGCATTCACTGAATGAGTTTTACTACATGATAATTTCTGGTCAGGGAACTGAATTTTCTCTCACTCACTTAATTCAAGATCTCTGTGGTACAATGAGAGACCAGCTCACTCCAGTAGCAGTGGCAAAGTTTGATAGGATGGCAAGCAATAAATGTTGGAGACGATGTGGGGACACTGGAATGCTCATGGCTGGCTGGCAGGATTGTAAAATGTTACAACCACTCTGGAAGCCAATTTGGTGTTTCCTCAAAAAGCTGAACAGAGATATACCACATGACCCAGCTATCCCACTGCTAGAAATATACTCCAAGGAAAATGGAACTGAGACACAAATGGAGCTTTGTACACCTAACTTCATAACAGCATTATTTACAATAACAAGAAAATAGAAACAATACAAATGCATCAACAAATGAATGGATAAGAAATTGTGGTATAGTTACATAATGGAATACTATGTTGCACTAAGGAACAATGATAGTACAGTAAAATACAATGTAACATGGGAGAGTCTAGAGAGCATTATGCTGAGTGAACTCAGTCTCATAAGGACAAATACTGCATAAGGCCATTATTTTAAAAATAGAAAAATAGCTCGTTTGTTGTTGTTGTTGTTATGTACTGTCGAGTCACCTGTGACTCACAGTGACCCTATGTACATTAGCTCTGAAACTTGCCCTGTCCTGAGCCAATGTCATCGTCTCTGACAGATCTACATTTCTCTGGTCACTGAGTCAGGGGAAGGAGATGGGGACAGGAGGGCAAAGTATGGCAACAGGGGTGGGTGGGTGGGAATCAGTAGGATAACAGAGTTTAGTGGGTGGAGGGAGCAGGTGAAAGAATTTGGAAAGATTCAATGGAGAGCTGAAAAGACGGGGGAAATAGTAGACATAGATCAATGGTGATTAAGATTACAAAATACAATGTATATAAATAAATGATCATATGAAATACAATGTGAATAAAAGAATGTGTGAAACACAATGTTGTTGTTGTTGTTATATGCCGTCGAGTCGTTTGCGACTCATAGCGACCCTATGCACAACAGCCCTAAACCCTGCTCTATCCTGCGCCAATCGCACTGCCTCTGACACACCCATCCCAATTACCCCAGTCACCGAATCAATCCATCTCATAGAGGGTCCTCCCCTCCTGCGCTGTCCCTCTGCCCTCCCAAGCATGATGTCCCTCTCCAAGGACCCGTCCCTCCTGGCAACATGTCCAAAGTATGTCAGATGAAGCCCCAGAATCCTTGCCTCCAAGGAGTAGCTTGGTTTAATCACACAATGTATATTAATTTAGTATGCAAATCAATATAAAATCAAAAAAGAAAAAAACACCACATTGCACCAAACTATGGGAGTGTAAATTTATTGTCTTAAAAAAAAACAAACCAAAAACAAAAACAAACCCCAAAACTATCTCTGTGATAGAGAATGCTGGTTCCTAGCACAGCACTTATTCCCTGGCCTGTTTTTCTTCTTGCCAACATTCAACTCAAAGACAGCAAAAATACTCTCTTCTGCTTGCCTTGCAATTACACGTTGCTTACGAGACATAACTGAATGTCTGTTAGGGTATTCTGAATTTTTTTTTCCTTGATCAAAAGAGTAGTTTATAAATAATACTATTTCCCCCTTCTTTTCATACCCTGAAAGTGAATGTGATACCTGGAGCTGCAGCAGCCACTTTGCAGGCAAGGGGGAAAAGGCATCAGAGAGATGTCAGCTCTGAAACAAGGTCAGCTGGAAGCTCCTGAAAACACTCTTGCTGTGTTAGGGAAATAAGTCTTTTTTGCCTATACACTGTATATTGGGTATTACCTGAAGACAGGCATATCTGTAACTTACAGGCCCTTCAACTTTATCATGAGTTGAACTGTGTCCCCACAAAAAAAAGTGTGAACGTAACTGGACCGTGATTTCCAGTGGTTTGGCATTTAATTAATGATGTAGTTTGGGAGTTATGTACTGATATGTTGTTGTTAGGTGCCATCGAGTCTGCGTATGACCGATAGCAACAACTATGAACAACAGATCTGAACTCTGTCCTATCCTGTGCCATCTTCACACGTCCTGACACACTAGAACCCACTGTGGTAGTAGTCACTATGTCAATCCACCTGGTTGAGGGTCTTCCTCTCCTTCACCAACCCTCTGCCTTTTCAAGCATCATTCCTGTCCAAGGAATAGCCCCTCCTAGCAGCATGCTCAAAGTATGTGAGGTAAAGCTTTATCGTCTTTACCACCATGGAGCTCTCTGGCTGCACCCTCTCCAAGATACAACTATTCATTCTCTTGGCCATCCATGGAATGTTCAGTGCTCTTCTCCAACATGACAGCTCAAAGGCATCAATTCTTCTTCTGTCATCCTTATTCATTGTCCAGCTCTCTGATGCATAGCAAGTGATCAGGAAGATCTAAATCAGACAAACTTTAGTCCTCAAATTATATAATATGGCAGTTATGCAATAACATGAATGATGATCCCCACAATGTGACCTGTGGCCAAACAGTGTAGAATGCAATAGTCTAACTCAGGTCAAAGACCTAATCTCATATAAGAAGAATGACTTTGGGATGTGGCCTTAATCACCTTTTATCTTACAAGAAATAGAAGAAGAGAGAATGAAGTGTAGACAGGGACCTATTGTTATTGGTAGATGCTGTGGAGTCCAGTACAACTCATGGCGACCTATGAACAAAAGACTTGAATCCTGTCCTATCCTGTGCCATCCTCACCATGTCTGGTACATGTATGCCCACTGCCACAGTCACGGTGACAATCTATCTCCTTGGGGGTCTTCCTCTCTTTTACTGGTCCTTCACCTTCCCAAGCCTAATACTCCTTTCCAAGCCTCTCCTAGCAACAAGTCCAAAGTATGAAGGACAAAGCTTTGCCATCTTTGCCTCCCAGGAGCATTCAGGCTGCACCTTTTCAGAGATACACCTGTTCATTCTGCTATAACCAAAAAAGAGCTATGCCCTTTGGACCCAATGGCCCCAGCAGTGAGCAAGGAGAGGCTACAGCAAACATTTATGGAGGTCTCTAACGATCACCAAGCCCACAGGTGTTGAAAAGAGATGAGAATCAGAGCCAGACTCGGACTCTCTGAATTTGGACTTCTGGTTTCCTCAACTGAGAGAATAAATTTCTGCTTATTAAAGGCATCCCCTTGTGCTCTTCTGTTAAGGAGACACTAGAGAACTAAAGCCAATCTCCTGAACTCTGCCAACATCCCAGAGCAAAGAAGAAAACAAATTTCCTCAGAAATTGGCAAGAGGTTGGATTACACCAAGGGCTACTGGTGGTAGTCACCATCACCACCGCAGGCCAATAAGGAGGCATCAGCAGGTGTTAGCATGGCCACGGTGCATAGGGAGCCATACCATTAACCCAAAGGTCAGGCCTCTTTGGTGGTTCGAATCCACCAGCTGCTCCACAGGGCAGTGTCCTCTCATGCAATTTACAGTCTCAGAAACCTGCTGGAGGGTCAGCTGTCAGTCAGTTCTGAATGAGCAGCAGTGTGTTTTTTCCGTAATCTCCCCCCACCCCCAGCCTCCATAACTTGATGGGCTTACTTGCTCTCACAAATAAGCTAGGACAGTTAATTCAAGTACTGGTTGACAGTAAAGTCTTTGACTCAAACCTCCCAAACTTATCTGGCAATAAGACAGTGAGTGGCCTTCGAATCAAGAAATTTGTTCCTGCTCCTAGTTCTGAGAATAACAGCTGAGTCTCAGACCAGCCACTTAATTCCCCTCGGCCTTGGCTCTCCCCGTCAGAAAGGAAAATTGCTGCTGGCCCCTCTGGACAGGGAGTTCTGAGGACAACCAGGCATTCAGACAAGTGAAGCACCCGGGGGTCCTTGGAACAAAGGTGCCAACTGAAATCAAGGTGTTATTTCGGTGTGCTACTTGTCTGTTGTTTGTGCCATTTGAAAAATCTGGGCCAGTAGAGACATCTGTGAGCCTGTGTCTCTTTGAGCTCAGAATTCAGACTTGCTTGGCATTTTTCAAAAAGTGTCTTTAAAAACATGAGCCCGTGTTTCTATTGTTAGTTTTGTTGCTCACGGCTTCCAAAAGAAAGGGCACGTTTGTGGGGTTAAGTTCTTCCCCTGCGCTGGTTTGCAATGCTAAGCAGGGCTGTATGTGGCTGAGGCTGTGAAGACTTGAGGTCCTGCCCCCCAGCCAGTCTTCCCTGGGGTGACCTGAAAACAGCCCTGGAGAGAAGAAGAAAACCTGAAGCCTGGAGAGTCTCTGGGCTTGTGATTCAGGGATGTGGGTGAACTGAGATTTCCCCCTCTGCCTTCCTACAAATGTGACCACCTTCAGCCTGATAAAGCAGAAAACCTGTTGGCTTTGGCTGCTTAGATTTGAAATGATAACAGTATCAAACCCAAGCAATAACAGGGTTTGTCCTGGACACAGGGGTGAAACAGTGATGCGCCCTTGGGGACACGAAGCTATAATGACTGTAAAAGGCTATCTGCTTTGTTAGGAGAAACTGAGCTTAACATAGGGACAGAGGATCATGGAAGCTGACCCTAAATGACCACTGCACCTGAGGATGTAATGTAATAGTCAACTCATCTTCACATTCTGCTTCTACTCTGCTTCTTCCATCAAGGAAGGAAAAAAGAAAAAAATAATTAAAGACAGTAAGAACCCATCCCAGCCTACAAAGCAAAACCAAACCTTGAGACGTCAGATCCAGGCTGTTAGGAGTTGATAAATGTTCTTCAAAAAGATATGCTCAAGTCTGAGGCCCTGGTACCTGTGAATGTGACCTTACTCAGAAATAGAGTCCATGTAGATATATGAGGTGTATTTACTCACACAGGAACAAAGCAAAAGCCCAGGATCAGGGCCCGGCTAGCTCAGTGGGTGGAGGCCAAGGCCCAGGGCCTTGGTTTAGAAGGCTCTGTATCTGTGCCCTCTTTCTGGGGTCAGGATTGGCACTTATGTAGGGCCAAGTGGAGCCTCCAGGAGAAGATGAGGAACTTGAACTTGGCCACTGGGTGTTTGTTTCCGCAAATGGCCATGACAAACTCCGAGTGATCTTTATAGGTTATCCCAGGTTACAGGTTAAATGGGATCCTTATAGGTGATCCCAGGTTATTCCACATTCATGAGAACTGCCTGTGGACCTGATAAACTCTGTGCTCTGATTCCATATATCTGGGGTAGAAATGCTACTTCTCAGCAGGGGCTGAAACAGAATGAACCAGTTCAAGCCTGTTATGAAGCCAGAACAGCAACACTGTTTAATTCAAATACAACAGAGCCATCAGGCTGCCTCAATTGAAAGCCTTTCTCTGCTACTCACCCCACTACACAATGCAACCCTGGACAAATGGTTGGGCCTCAGTTTCCCTACTGACGCCTTGGGTTAACATTGGCACCTCTTTCCCAGGACTAAGGTTATCATTCAAATAGCTACAAAGTTCTTAAAGAACACACTTGTTGCTGAGGCAGCTCTCTTTTCAGCTCTCTGAAGCACTGCCTCGCCGCGTGCCATCTTCAGGAGGGTGTGTTTGAGCCCACTAATATGGTTACCATCTATTCTGAGTGCCTTTATATCTTGTGGATACAGTAACTCCCGGTACTATATCAGACAACATTCTGCTGTGATCCATATGGTTTTTTTCATCAGATAATTTGCAAGGAGGGACCAGTCCTTGGAGCAGGACATCATGCTTAGAAGGGTAGAAAGACACAGAAAGAAAGAAAAAAAGAGCCTTGATGAGATGGATTGATTCAGTGACTGGGGTAATGGGGGTAGGTGTGTCAGAGACAGTAAAACTGGCACAGGATAGAGCCGGTTTCAGGGCTTCTGTACACAGGGTAGCTATGAGTCGCAAGCGACTAAACAGTACGTAACAACAACAACAATCTAGAGGAGTAGATTACCAGGACTTTCTTCCTAGTCTTACTCTGGAAGCTCAGCTGACACCTGTCCACTGTGTGTGGCCTTACTGAGGCCTGAAATATCAGGGATATTGCTTCCAGCAACACTACAACATGCAAGCCACCATAGTACAACAAACTGGCAGCCAGGTGCTGCTAACTGGTATGAATGATAATCCATGGTTCTTCATCTTTGGGATTCTTAGGGCACTGTGCGCCTTCTCTGGACACACGCACAACTAGCAGGGTCCAAGAAAACCTTTTGTGGAGTCCAGGCTCTTTACTGAGACTTTACAAACCTTGGAAGGCTCTGCTCATCAGGTGACCCACCACCACCTGTCCCCAATTCCAGACACACAGATCCTCATTTTAACTCTCCCTAAACCCTGTGGTCATAAGGCTTCTCCTACTTTGTCCCCAGCTGTTCCTCAGATCTGCCACTAACTTCAACACCTGTCCTATTTCAGCCTGATAACATCCAGATGCCAAATAGGCCAATGCCCCAGTCTTGACCAATCAACCTGGTTGCCCCTCGCCCACTGCTAGTCCTCCACTCCCCCCGACACCCTGCTTTCATTCTGCGCTTGTCTAAGGCGTGGAGATTTATAGCACAGAGCTGAGGTTAGTAAAGCCATATACACAGTGGAAGATGCCTCACACGCTGAGAGGTAAACTCTTTGCTGAGGTTTAATTACGCACAGATGTTGTGATGGGATGCCAGTGCGAAAAAAAACAAAAAAAAAACCCAAACTATTTTTCTCCAGTTTTTAAGAGCTGAACTGGTTCACAGCACAAAATTCACTTCCCACTTGTTATGTGTTTAGGCAAAATTAATTACTCAGGAGCCTAATTCCTCCATTGTCGGAGGAATGGGGCGCTGTTTTGGAAGCAGCAGGTCGAATCGTTGTGTTAATTATTTACCCATTTGGCATCCTCTTTTCAAAACTGTGTGTTGTTATTACTATTACATGTCTTGGTCTGGCAGTTGCTAGTTGGCCTCCGCCAGGGGGATGATTTCGCGGTTTCCATGGGAACGGTGAAGATGGTTCTGTTTGTCTGGCTTGTTGTTCTGGCTCTGGGGAGTGCCCCTGCTGGCTAGGAAGCAGCAGAATATGCTGAGCAGAGCACCAGATTTGGAGCCAGACCATGGGATTTCTGGCTCCAGCTTTTTCACTGGATGACTATGAGTGCCATCTGTAAGATGGGTCTATGGCTAAAAGAATTCAATGTCATGGTGCCTGCAGAGGGTTTAGTGCAGAGTGCCTGGCACAGAGGATGTGTCAATAAAAAGAATCCATCCTTTCCTACCTAGTCATCACCTCCTGGAAGCTTCCCTCTGCTATTCATCCTGCAAAGGATAAAATAATGCTTCCTGAGCATCAAATAGGAAACTCATAGTACTGATCAACTTGTGTGTTAACAATGCCTTCATGCCTTTTGCCTCTACTAGATGTAAAGTAATATGGGAGCTCTGGGGGTCTAGTGGTAAGAAATTGGGTTGTCCATCCAAAGGTAGGCGGTTTGAATCCACGAACTGTCCAAAAGCCTCCTAGAGGGTCTGTTGCGGGTCAGTTCTGAAAATACGGCATCTAAGAACAATGACAGTGTGAACTGAAGGGAGCTCTGGTGGCCAAGTAGCAAGGAGTTAAGCTAGCAACCCCAAAGCACGCAGTTTGAGACCACCAAGTGCTCTGAGACAGAAAGATGGGCCACTGCCTTCGGTGTGATTCACAGGCTCTGAAAAATCCACTCGAGGGTCAGCTATGATCCAGTGTTGATGGTACAAAACAACAACAGATGTGAAGAGGAGTTCCTGAGTGGCCCCAATCTGTTGAGCCCTGAGGGTTTTGATCTGTTGAAATGGGGGTTCCTTTTTCTGAATTTGGGGGCACACCGACATGCAAAACCACCACAGGCACTTGGAGCTGTGACTGGTGTGGTCTGACACTGTTTCCTACCTCAGTGTGTTAGAGTCCGATCTGTTCTGCCACAAAACTTGGTTTAAAAAAAAATTCGTTACAATGTGACTGAAATACTATGAAAACAGTCTGATCAGAACACAAATTGTGTATTAGCTTATGTGCAGCGTCACCTCTGAGAAATGCTGGGTGAATACAGAACTCCACAAATTGCACACACTTCAACCTTCACTGCGAGTTACGACAGACACTCATCACATCTGTTGCTGTAATCTTCTCTCCGACCACTTCACAATAACCCATAAGCGCAAGCCTTCCGATGTCCACTTCCACAGGCAAACGTCAAGGCCGAGTGCCATGCATACTGTGGTAATGTGTATTCCCTAACCTTCCTGCTGCTCTTGGTGCTGTTAGGTGCCTTTGAGCCAAGTATGGCACATAATGACCTTACAATAGAGCTCAACCCAGTCCTATCCTGTGCCATCCTTATCATCCCTGACACACTTAAACCCACTAAAGAAGTCACTGACTCGATCCATCTCACTGAAGGTCTTCCTCTCTTTCACTGACCTTCTTCCTTTCCTAAACACCTGTTGTTGTTATGTGCCGTCAAGTCACTTGCGACTCATAGCAACCCTATGTACAAGAGCCCTAAATTCTGCTCTGTCCTGTGCCAATTGCACTACCACCTAAGTTGTATAAAACTGTGCTGGCACGTTTATTAGGCAATTGTGCAAGTGAGGCCCATAGCGAGTTGCTCTGTTAATTTAAAGACCACAAGTCTGCTGCAGTTCAAATCCACAAGAAGCTCCAAAGGGAAAAGGTGGGCAGTCTCGTCCCATTAAGACTTACAGCCTCAGCATTTGCGGGGGAGCTGAGTTTGCAAGCATGGAGCTAGGGTTCAGCACCTTTGGACCTGGACTTGACCTTAGGGTGAGGTGCTTTATGGAGGACATTTGCACCGGCAGAGCTACAAGAATTCTGTAACACTTGTCTGAGCAGGACTGTGTCAAAGCCAGGAACTGGAAATAGCCTTGTCTTCAGGTGTGGTGGAGAAGATAGTTTGTCCTGATCTGAGTTGTTCCTGAACCTGATTTTAAACATGTTATTTCCCTCATAAATTCCCTTATCTGTAAAAAATAGATTTACAGCCTCAGAAACCTGAGGGCAGGTCACTCTGCACCAGAGACAACTTGCCAGCAGTGAGCTGAACTGTTAGCAGTGACTCAAGTGGTTTACACTCTCAGGATATAAGAAAAGGTTTGGGGGTTTGAGCCCACCCAGAAGTGCCTCAGAAGAAAGGCCTGGCAATCTACTTGCCAAAAAAGTCTTGTAAGTCCTGTACAGAGTACAGTTCCACTCTGATACAACATGGGTGATCACAAGTTGAAGTCAACTCAACAAACACTCATTGGTGACCCTGGTGAAGTTTCTGAGGGGTGTGCCTCGAACCCCATCTTTTCTATAAGCCCTGAAGTTTCTATTGTGTGACATTTCCTCGTGTGGTGGTTTTTAGGAGCAAGTATTTCATGTCAGAGCAGAAGTGAGTGTGTCATCAATGAGCCGCTATGATAGATACAAAGTATTTAGAAAGGTACCAGGAGGGCAGTAAGAACCAGCATCAACACGTCATCACCATCACCGGCATCAGCATCCCAGGCCTCGCGGAAGCAGAGACTACAGCTTATTGGCCCTTGGATAGTGATCAGTGTCTTGAAAGTTTAGATTAGTCAATAAACATCTGTTTGATTGGCTGCTGGCCTGACAATCACATGTGGTGCTTCTTTGTGGCTGTGCCTTGAAGGGCTTTTTCACTTGCAGCACAAATAACAAATCAAATATCCTTGGGAAGAAGGCTCAGGAAGGAGAAAATCCCAACCCATGTTCTTAAAGGGAATGCAGGGGAGGGAGCAGTCCATCCCCCAAGACCACCATGGCCCCCACTGTCCCACCTCTGTTACCTTTAAGAAGTCAAAGTGCTTCAGCATGTGGGCTACTTTCTCAGCATTCCTCCCTTCATTGAGAAAGTCCAGCTCCAACGGCAGGTTCTTCTTGGCTTCGTCCACCAGCCACATAAACTCGAAGTCCGGGAACAGCTGTTTCACAGCCAGGACGAGCATCTGAAATCCACCAAGTCCATCATCAGCATTTTCTTTATTATTATTTCATAAGCTTATATATTTGGAAGCAGCAGTGGCATCCACTTCCTAAATAACATGCCTCCAGAAATCCTATGAACTTTGATAAATGTCAATAGTTGTAGAGGGGCTTCCAGTCTTTTGTTCACAGGGTCACTACGAGTCATGCTCGACTCGAAAGCAATCAACAATAAAAAGCTTATATATACAGTTGTTATGTGCCATCAAGTCAGAACCTACCCATATCTGACCTTTCAGTGGGTTTTCAGGGACAGTAAATCACATAGGAGGGGATTATCCATTCTTCTCCCTTGAAGGAGCTCATAGTGAACTGCCTTTGGGATTGCAGTGTAGTTCCCTACCACTCAGCCACCAGAGCTCAGCAGCCCTCCACTACCCACAGGGGATATCACCCAGGACTCCCAGTGGATGCTTAAAACTACAGATAATACAAAACTCTACATATACTATATTTCTCCTGTACATACACATGAAAAGGTACCCAGGTGGCCCCGGGCAGGCCGTGTTCACCTGTCAGACACCGTCAGGGCCTGGTACAGCAGCCCCCTCAACTGTGTGAACCAGGCTCACCCCCAGCACAGGAAGAAGGCGAACCCAGCTCTGGAAGCTGGAAGGCACAATTTTCACGAGACAAAATGGGACAGAATTGAAATCTTTCTGGGCTATGGATGATTGCAGACAACTGAAGTAATGGAATGTGAAGCCATGGGTAAAGGGGGACTATCATCTTATCCTTTTCTAATTGACACAAGAAAAGACAACTTGACAAGACAAGAAGAACAAGAGAAGAAGACTGACCCCTCAGATGAAGAGCTTGGATTTTGGATCATGTGGTCCCTCTGTGGCATCGGAGCCCTAGTAAGGTCAGTGGTTTGAAGCCACCAGCTGCTCCATGGGACAATGATGAGACAGTCTGTTCTGTAAAAAGCCCAGTTGGTGACAGTTCTACTTGTCCTGTGGGGTCACTATGAGTCAGAATCAACTTGCTGCAGATGGGCTTGGTTTCCGGTTTGGGAGAAATTTTGAGCTATGATATGATGGGAAAAAAAGAAGGTTTTAAAGGTTTACCTGGCACTTCAAGTTTTGGCTTAATGATCTGAAATTAAGTGACACTGGCAGAGAGCAAGTGTTCAATGACAGCTGCAGAGCATAACACAGCTCGCTCTGTGTGCAGGGACTCAGCTCTGTACTGGGGGAGCCACTATGATGCCAGGCACTTGAGAGGTGTTCCAGCATCCCAGGAGGGAAACGTGGAAGGCAATGTCTATACACCCCCTAAGGTGACACTGAAGATGCTCAAAACTAAACCTAAGGAGAAACACTGATAAGGAAAGTTCTACAAGATTCAGTCAAGAAAACCTTAAAGGAAAGTTCTACAGTCAAGAAAACCGTAAAGGAAAGTTCTACACTGGGTTTGTCACCACCCAGAGACAACTTGATGGCAAGATAAGACTTTTTGTTAAGGAGTCCCTGACAGGTATAAATGGTAAAGTGTTTGGCTACTAACTAAAACCTTGACAGTTCAAATCCACCCAGAGGTACGGGCAAAACCACAGGGTTGCACTGTTTGGTGGATGATGGGAGCAGGGGAAGAGAATGGGAAGGATTGAGGTGAAAAGAAAAGCTAATGATGGGCAAAGTCCAATGGTGATTAGTTTTTTGGTTTTGTTTTTGTTTTTTTTTAAATTTAGGTTGTTTATTTTTCATTTCAATGAACATCTACAGAAATTTTGGGATTCCATTCATTCATTGTTGCACCCTTCTGGTGATTAGTCTTATAAAACATAATGCATGTCAATGTATGAAACACAATGTGAATGAAGAATAGTGTGAAACACAACGCTTACCAACTTTGTAAGCACACCAATTTAAAAATCAATCAATCAATCCACCCAGAGGTGCCAAGGAAGAAAGGCCTAGCAATCAAATGTCTAAAGATCACAGCCATGGGGGCAGGACAGTGGGAGGAAGAGAAAGAAAAACCCTGTGGTTTCAGTTCGACTCCAGCACACATGGAGTCACTGAGTCAGAAACTACTCAGCCAGTATTTTCTGTGTTGTGATGTGGTGCCCACCACTGGGTTAAGACACAGAAAAGAAATGGTCTAACGCAAAGCCACCAGGCATCTGCAGCTTTGTGTTAAGTCCTACGTCCTAGGTGATGCGCCAGACACCCTACTATAAGGATCATCGCACAGGGTTATTATACTCAATTTCTATCCCAACATTTCTTAATTACATTACGCTGCAGTCTAATTTCTTTTAAGTCCTGTCTACTCTTTCATGAGCTAGACCCATGACCTTATGATAATCGATTTCGTTTACGCTTTGTTTCTGTTTGTGTCACAGGAAACCAAAAGAGAGAAGCAGTCGACCGAGAGGGCTGGCTGCATGGGTCAGACCCAGACCCTGGCCGCAGCAGCCTCAGGGCATCCACATCACATCACCATGTCCTCAGATGGCCCTTGTGGGAAGCGGCACAGAGAAACAACTTGAAACAGCAGGAGAAACAACAAAAACAACTCACCAGGGCCCAGGTGGAGGCACGCACGCCAATCGCACTACCTTGTTCCGTACTGTGAGCTCACAGGCCAGCAGGCAAAGTTCCCCCGCACTTTGCTCTAAATGCCGAAAGGCCTCTCTGAGAAGGAGTAAAAGCAGGAGGCTTACTCACTTGTTCAATCAGTATTTATTGGCTTCCAAGTAAAGGAGGCTTGGTGGCACAATGGTTAGGTGTTTGGCTGCTAACTAAAAGGCTGGCAGTTCAAAGCCACACAGGAGCTTTGCAGGAGAAGAATCTAGCCGTCTGTTCCCATAGAGATGCAGCTGAGAAAAGCCCATGAGGCAATTCTACTCAGTCAGACGGGTTTGCTGTGAGTGGGCATCAACCCAATGGCACTTAACGACACAAGTCAGGTAGATAATCACTCCGAGCCAGATGTGGACACATAAGTGGCCTTGGTTTACCTCAGGTTTTTAAACTGACTTTGCAAATACAATCAGGGTGCTCCTTAGAGGCAAGGATGGTGGAACCCTGAATCACATACTTTAGACATACTATCTAGAGGGGCCAGTTTTTTGAAAAAAAGACAACAGGCTCAGAATGGTAGGTGGTCAGAAAAAGAGAGAAAGACCCTCAACAAACAGGACTGGCACCATGACTGCCAGACGGTGTAGGATAAAGCAAGGTTTGGATCTATTCTTTACAGGTTGCTACGCGTAGTCCAGCTAATGGCAAAACAACAATGCTCTGAGGAGGAAATTCTGGCCAAACAACAAGTCCTCATCATTTATTGTATTATCATTTTTCATTGTAAAAATTATCATTATCCTTAACATCAAAACAGCACTGAAAGTCACTATAAAGATTTTTCTGTTACTAATCAATTACGTGATCAGTCATTATTAGTGCTATTGGTAATCATTAAGATCTAATGCCATCAATCATAAGAGCAGCCATTGATTTTATCAGTTACTATTAATGGCTAATAACTAATTAGTAAAGTAAGTCACAGCCCCCAAATTAGTTGACAGAACTTGGAAAAAACCAGGGTGATAAAGTTTTAGAAGCCAAGCGTGGAGATGGCTACACCACACTGGGAATGTGATTAATGTCACTCCCCGGCACACTTGAAAAATCCAAACAAACAAATAAATAAAAGTGGTTCTGAAAGCACTCTGTGGTGGTGAATCTACCCTCAGTTACATTAAAATTAGAGGGCATGTTGGGATGTATGGTCGGATTCATAGTTTTAGGGAAGGTCGTGAGCCGCT
Organism: Elephantulus edwardii; assembly: GCF_000299155.1. Taxonomy (NCBI): domain Eukaryota; kingdom Metazoa; phylum Chordata; class Mammalia; order Macroscelidea; family Macroscelididae; genus Elephantulus; species Elephantulus edwardii. The sequence goes on from NW_006399787.1 coordinate 6,476,554, forward strand.
CTGCAAAGTTGATGCCAGCTATGAAACCCATAAAATGAACAGAGATAATTTTTCACATCACGGGGTTCACTAATCCCTTGAAATGCACTGAGTGGGTAGTTCTAGAAAGAGGAGAGTTGGGGAGGGGGAGAGTAGTCCATTCTGCCTCTGTTTTCATTCCACTGCCCTCCTTAAGCTCCTGCCTGAAGCAGATTCACTTAGCTTTTCATTTTTGACAACAGATGCAATTGACTAAAATAAAACAGGTGTTGTTATCAATTTGGCTTTTTGGGTTTTATTCCAAAATGTATTTTCTCTATCAAATTCCTTCAACAGCCAATGTTTTCATCAGACCCTCGCACACACTCAACACTCAACAGATGTTTACTGAACAGGACCGTGAATGAATGAGTGAAAACACGAATGAATAAATATGTAAAAAGGGTTTGTCCTCTCCCCTGAGATACCGACAAGTTCACACTCACGTGATCCGAGTGGGTGGAGTTATTCTCTTTCTGACGCTTTCATGGGGAGAGGGATTGCCTCTGCATTTTCAGGAACCAGTTTCAGAAGAGGACTTGAAGCATTTAATGAAAAAGAGCAAAGACTACAAACAGCCTTCAGTATAGATTATACCTTAATATCAAGAAAACAAAAGTCCTCACAATTGGACCAACAGTGAGTATCATGATAAATGGAGGAAAGAAGTAAGTTAATAAAGATTTCATTTCAGTTAGCTGTACTAGCAACGCCCATGGGAGCGGCAATCAAGAAATAAAAAGATGTGCAAATCAAAACCACAATGAGCTATCACCTCACTCTAGTAGCAGTGGCAAAGTTTAACAAGACAGAAAGTAATAAATGTTGGAGAGGATGTGGCGAGATAAGACCTCTTATAGTTGGTGGGACTGTAAAATGGTACAACCACTCAGGAAGGCAGTTTGGTGCTTCCTCAAAAAAACTGATCATAGAAATTCCATATGACCCAACTATTCCACTGCTTGGAATATGTTGTTGTTGTTGTTGTTGTTGTTATGTGCCGTCGAGTCGCCTGCGACTCATAGCGACCCTATGTACAACAGCCCTAAACTCCGCTCTGTCCTGTGCCAATCGCACTGTCTCTGACACTCCCATCCCAATTATCCCAGTCACTGTATCAATCCACCTCATAGAGGGCCTTCCTCTCCTGCGCCGTCCCTCCACCCTCCCAAGCATGATGTCCCTCTCCAAGGACCGGTCTCTCCTCACTACATGTCCGAAGTAAGTTAGACGGAGCCTCAGAATCCTTGCCTCCAAGGAGCCACCTGGTTTAACCCTCTCCAGGACAAATCTATTTGTTTTCCTAGCAGTCCATGGTATTCTCAGTACTCTTCTCCAGCACCACAGCTCAAAGGCATCAGTTCTCCTTCTATCCTCCTTGGTCATTGTCCAACTCTCTGATGCATAACAGGTGATTGGGAAGACTATGGCCTGTATCAGACGCACCTTAGTCTCCAGAGAGACACCACTGCTCTTCAGCACTTTGGAGAGGTCCCTAACAGCAGACTTTCCCATGGCAATGCGCCTTTTAATTTCCTGGCTGCTGGTGCCAAGACCCTGAGAAAATGATAAATGAAGCTCAAATGGATACTTGTACATCAATGTTCATAGCAGTGTTAGTCACCATCACAAGAACATGGAAACAGTCCAGATGTCCAACCACAAAAGAATGGATTGAGAAATTATGGTACATTTACACAATGGAATACTATGCAGCATACAGGAGCAATGATTTTGTAAATTACTACCTAACTTGAGAGCTACTGGAGAGCATTATGCTGAGTGAACTAAGTCTCATAATGAGAAATACTGTATAAAACCATTATTGTAGAATGTGTATGAGGATCTGAGGAGGGGAACTGATGGGAGCAGAGGGGTGAGGATGGCCAGGAGGAGTGTTAATCATAGGGTTGCACAATTTGATGGGTGGGGTGAAAAAAATGGGAAATATCTAGTGTGAAAAACAATGTATTAGAACTTTGTAAATAAATCAGTACAAAATAAACTTTTTAAAAAATAAAAAAATGTACTTCATTAATCAAATATGCTACCAAAGACTTCTTCAAGGTGCTAAGGGGGCACTGGTGGCATAATGGTAAGGAATTGTGCTGCCAACCCAAAGGCATGTGGTTCAAATCCACCAGCTGCTCCATGGGAGAAAGGCAAGCTCTTCCTGTGCCATTTACTGCCTCTGAAAACTCACTGGAGAGTTGGCTATGAAATGGATCTGACTTGATGGTACTCAAAACAATATAACAAAAGTAATGATGTCAGTTCAAAGACTAAGGTGTGCCTGACCCAAGCCATGGTATTTCCAATTTCTTCATGCTGTTGTTATGCATCATCCAGCCCGAACTAATGGCTGACCTGCCTTTAAGTTGATAATGCACTCCTTATCACTAGGCCACCAGAGCTTCCTATTTCTTTATATGCATGTGACTTTGGACAATGAAAAAGGAAGACTGAATAAGGACTGATGGCTTTGAACTGTAGTACTGGTGAAGAGTGTTGTTGCTATGTGCCATCAAGTCACCTGTGACATGCAACCCCATGTACAGCAACTCTGAAGCCTGCCTTGTCCTGAGCCAGTGTCACTAATCCAATACACCAACCTCCATTGCCACAGTTAGTGGTTATTCTATCAATCTATCTCATGCAGGGTCTTCCTCTCCTGCACTGTCCCTCTACCCTTCTAAGCACGATGTGATGTCCTTCTCCAAGGACTCATCTCCCCTGGCCATCTGCCCAAAGTATGTGAAACGGAGCTTCAAAATTCTAGCCTCCAAGGAGAAATTTGGATTCACCCTCTCCAAAATTGACCTAATTGTTTTCTTAGCAGTCCATGGTAGGGTCAAGACTCTTCTCTAGCACCACAACTCAAAGGCATCGATTCTTCTTCTGTCATCCTTAGTCATTGTCCAGCTCTCCGATGCACAGCAAGTACTTGCAAAGACCATGGCCTGGATCAGGTGCCCCTTAGTCTCTAGACTGAGACTGTTGCTTTTCAGTACTCAGGAGAGTTCCTGATAGCAGATTTTCCCAATATAATTTGTCTTTTGATTTCCTGACTGCAGATGCCAAGAGTGTTGGCTGTGGAGGTGAGCAAGCTGTAATTGTCAACAGCTTCAATCTCTTCTCCATCTCTCATGGTGTTGCCAATTGGCCCAGTAATGAGAATCTTTGTCTTCTTTTTTTTGTTGTTGATTTTGTTTTTGTTGTTTTTAATATATTTTTTATTGGGAAAAACATGTTGGGGGTAAAAGGAGGTGAGGGTTGGGGGCAGAAGAGAATCTTTGTCTTCTTGATGATGAGCTTCAACCCACATTGAAGACTACAGTCCTTGACCTGCAACAAGAACTTTGGGTCTTCTTCAGTTTCGGCATGCAAGGTTGTGTCATCTGCCTATATTATGAACTGCCAAAATAATAAATCTGTCTTCAAAAAATTGCCGCCAGGGTGCTCCTTAGAGGCAAGAATGATGAGTTTTGTTTCACGTACTTTGGACCTGCTGCCAGCAGAAGACAGTCCTTGGAGAAGGGCATCACACGTGGAAAAGCAGAGAGTCAGCAAAGGAGAGGAAGACCATGAAGGCCATGGATTGGCACAATGACTGCAACAGTGGGGTCAAGCACAAGAGATGGTGAGGGTGCTGCAGAACTCGTCAGGGCGCCACTGTGGGTCAGAATGTACTGGCACCCAAGAACCATAGTGATCTCAGAATTATCGGGAATTTTCCACTTTATCTGAAACCTATGAAATCTATAAAGGTTTTTTCAACAATTAACAATTTCTTCAAGGTAGGATATTGACACCAATTTCCTACCAGCATCACTGATTCAAAGAAAGAAGACCAATTGTGAGCCCCACAGAAAGGCAAAACATGTTCTTTAGCACTTTGGAGAGTGGCAACAGACTTGTCCAATGAGATGCGTCATTGTATTTCTTGACCATGGGTGCCGATAATGGATCTAAATACAATGAAATCACTGATAGCTTCAATCTTTTCTCCACATATCATGATGGTGTGCAACTGGTTCAGCTGTGAGGACTTACGTTTTCTTGATGTTAAAGAGTAATCCAGACTGAAGACTATACAGTCTCTGAGCTCCACCAATAAGCGCTTCAAATCACCTTCAATTTTGGAAAACCAGGTTGTATCACTTACATACCACAGTTATTGATGAATCTTCTTCCAATACTGACGTTACTGTTTCCTTCATACAGTCTAGCTTTTTGGCTCTGCATGCAGATTGATTCAATAAGCATGGTGAAAGGATACAATCCTGATATACACCTTTCCTGATATAAGCAGAAGAAATTCTATGGAGTAGTTCTAACTTGCTCCACGGAATTGCTATGAGTTGAAATCACCTAGACAGCACCTAACAACAACACATGCCTGACACTGTGTTACAAGGCACTTTACATACCTACTTTCTTTAATCCTCTTTTTGCCTATTTTAAGGAGAAGGAAGCTGGTGTTCTATGAAGTTACAGCACCTCTCAAGGTAGCAAAACTTGCAAAGCATTGAATGCAGGATTTGGAAACAGGTTTTTCTTACTTTCTGTTTGCAGCCTTGCCTCCCACAATCTAATACAGGATGATACAAAAGGAAGCTGGCGATAAGGCACGGAAAGGGCTTTGTAAACTGTAAAATGCAATAGAAACATGAGTTACTGTTATCAAGTTATTATACATTATGAAAGAAATAAAGCTCCATGGAAAACCAGATCACTAAATAGAACACCTGCACCGATCCGAACTGGTAAAAATGGATGTTTGACAAGGATCAAAAATCAATTCAGAGTGATGTAAATAGCTTGCCATTCATCGGGCTTATCTTTGTTCTGATAAGTTATTAAAACATATACTTTTCAGTAAACAGAATTATAGGGTGAAACAACATTTCCTTGGGATGGCCTATGTATTGGGATGGGCTTCCCCCCCCCCCAACGTATTTTAAAAAATAAATCAGCTGTTGGGTTCTGTGCTAACAAAAACATTACCTAGCCACCCATTGTTCAATCAACACATTTAGGGGGGAAAAAAACCAAGATGACAGACAGCATTCACTGAAAATGCTATTTTTTAAAAAAGTCCAAAACATGACTGTCACAGGACTTTAGAGAACTTTAGGATGGGCCTGGTAGGAGTTAGAGATTAATTTGATCCTGGAGCTCCAGTGAGGGAGTCCCACCCCAATGTCATGGAGCTCCATTTCTAGGGAGATTTTAGTGATCGTGGAAGACCTGATTTGTGGTGGTAGTGGTGGTGGTAGTGGTGGTGGTAGTGTGCCATCAGACTGGAACCAACTCAGAGCTGACGCCCCAGTGGGTCCTCAGAGACCACAAACCTCCTGGGAGGAGACTGCCCATCATTCTCCCATGGAGCTCCCATTGAGCAGCTAGTGGATTCAAACTGGCAGCCTCTGGGTTGGCAGCACAGCTCCTAGCCCACCAGGCCAGGCCACCAGAGCTCCCTAGGAGACATTCTGTGAGGGGGTAACAGAGCCCTGATGATCAATAATTTCAAAAGCCTGAAAGACAAGTGGGAGGAATACTGGGTGGCAGTACTGGGACCTGGGAAGCACGGTCTGACGAGGGGCTTCCAGATCTTCTGAGCTCTGTCCTGCTCTCAAGAAATGGCATGGCCCACTAAGTGAGAGGCAGCCCACTGAGCTCCCAGCTCCCGGAGGCAGGCAGAGAAGTGCTACCCAGCCGGGCCACCAGCAGACAGAGGACTCCACCACGGCTGTTCACCCTTCCTGCTGAATCATTGTTTCAATCTCGGGGCCCAATCAGTCTGGCTCTGGCCAGCCACTCAAATCAATAAGAGTCACTGGCTGTGCATCTACAAGTAGAGTTGCCCCAACTACTAAAGGACAGTATCAGGCGATAATGACAAAGCTTAAAAACGCACTTAGTGATGTCTTTCTCTTTTGTGCAAAGTCACTCACACTACCACAGTCAGCAAACACCATATACTGAGGGGTTACCTCTGCTTCTCTGTTACCAGTTAAGAGTCTATTCCAGAGACTCCTCCAGGAAACACAGAACTCCAGAATGGCACACGTTCTTAGGGAACAAGGCAACAGTCATTCCCCCCTCCTTCTTTGCTAAGAGGATTCTGTGCGCTCTTCATGGCCTCCTCCTCCCTGGTGACATAGCAGATAGGGAGTGGCACCGCTAATTCAACTGGCAGCTCTCTGCCAGCTGGACTCCACCAGGGGCTCCTCAGGAGAAAGATGGGTGAACTTCTCCTCTGTGATTTACAGCCCCTAAAACCAGGCCGGAGGCTCCACTCTCAGTCGGTTCCGACTTCCAGGCAATGACTTTACCTTATTGACGTGTCTTCCTAGAGAGACAGGTGAATCATGACTCGTCCAAGCCAGCAAAGGGAGTCTCACTTCTTTTGCCTGGTCATGCAGGCATGAGAATGGACCTCTAGTTCTGGCCAATGAGAAAGGAGGGGAATTTTACTGGGAAGCTCCTGGGATGGATGGCTCCTATTTTATTTATTTTCAAATGCAGATTTTTATTTTTTTTTAAATTGTGGTTTGAATGAAAGTTCACAAAGACATTGGTTTTGCACTAACTCGTTTGGACCAATTTATGCTGCCTTCCACCCCCCCTTCATTCCATAATTCATATCCTCTTCTGGATTGTTAACGTCTGGGCATCCATTCTTTTCAGATTGACCTGAGTGAAGGATCAGGCCTTCCTTAGTGTCCAGATATGGCAGGAAGCTGCACTGCAATCCAAAAGGCACATGGTTTAAGGTTATTAGCTGCTCCACAGGACAAGGCTGGGCAATCTCCTCCCATGTGATTAACTGCCTCTGAAAACCCACCAGAGGGTCCGCTATAGGTTGGTTCTGACTCTATGGTACACAACAACAACAACAACAGGAACTGCTGCAACTGTGTGGTGACCTGAAGTGACAAGCTAGAAGTGAAATATCTCAGTCACAAAAGGACAAATATTCCATAGTGCCACTATTGTAAAAAGGGACTGACATCAGGGTTGAAGAAGACAGAAAAGGAGGGGAGGAATGATGTATACTGCATTGAAACAGATGAGGGAGAGAACTGTTTAAAAGGGGTATATGACTGGGTATTATTGTCATGACAGGAGTCCAGAATGAAGGCTGCAGAGTGGAGTGGACTTGGGGGGAGGGGTTGCATAATAATATAAGAGTTTTTCTTTTTCTTTTCAAGGAAGAGTGAATTGGGAGGAAGGGGGTGGGCAGGGAGAAAAGTGCAACAGTGAATGACTAGAAACCCTAAGTCTCTGTAAACTTTATTTAAATTAATACCAAAAAAAGAGAGAGAGACAAGCTAGAAGCCTGAAGAGGCACACTGTTGTTGTTGATGATGATGTGCTGTTGTTGTTGTTGTTGTGCACCAGCTAGTCAGAACCACCTCACAGCTGACCCTCCAGTGGGTTTTCAGGGGCAGTAAATCACAGGGGAAGGTGAGAGAGAATGTGGATCCTTAAGAACCACAACGATGCAGGATGGTAATGATGGTTATGAGGGGAACAACATGCGGGGGAGGGGAAAACAGGAACGCTCTGTACTTTTCTGTAATCCTAAAACAACTCTAAAAATAAAGTCTATTAAAATGAACAGCAGCAAGAAACACACACACACACATAGATGCGCACATAACATGTGCTAGATTGGTCAATTTAGGCACAGCCAATCCTACTTCTAAATATCTTGTTAAGTAAGATAATAATATAGGTTATTCATCTTTATTAAACTAATATACACACATTAGTCTACATTAGACTACATTAGTACACACACCACTGTTGGCTAGCTTTTCTGACACTTGCAGCCAAAGCACCCTAATCAATACAATCAATGCCTCCCACTTCCTTGTCTTCACAGGCTCAGTCCTGCAGACTTCTAGCCTTGAAAGAGATATGCATTTGGATGCGACCCTATAGGGCAGAGGAGGACCAAACCCACAGGGTTTCCAAGAATGTAGATCTATAGGGAAGCAGACTGCCCCATCTTTCTCATGGAGAGCAGCTAGTGGGTTCGAACAGCCACCATTCTGGTTAGTGGGAATGTGCATTAACCACGCTGCCATCAGGACTCTGCTGGATTCTCAATTAAGCTGCAGCTATTCAGAGGCAAAGGCTCATTCCTCCCTTGATTTGAGTCACTTTCATCAGGCTGTTTTCTCACAGGATCAGGCTGTGAGCCTGCACACAGTAGGGCGGACACGGGAGGACAACAGTGGAGATTTCTGGAAGGCTGGGAGGACTCATGGAGACACACACTTCCAACTGGCACGAAGGTCAGCAGGGCAGGAAAGTAGCTTGGTCTCCTTCTGGCTCGGGGTCTGGTTGTTAAGGGAGCTCTATCGTCCCCTGGAAATTATTTTCTCACCAGATACACGTAAGCACACTGCCTAAGACCAAGACACCAATGAAGTTGCTGTCAAGTCCAATCCAACTCACACAGGCCCTGTGCGTGCCCTGCCTCGTACAGTTTTTAAGCCTGAGAACTGTCAGAAGCAGAACATCAGGCCCAGTTTCTGAGGCACCTCTGATTGGATTAAAAACCACCTACCTGACAACTAATAGAGCAGTTAGCCATAGGTACCACCCAAGTATTCCTAAGACATCATTTGGGTCTGGACCAAAATAGTAATAATAATAATAACACCCCTCTCAAATATAAAACAAAACGAGATTTCCAGTCAAGTTCCTCTTGGTTTTACAGCGTAACAGAAGAGTGGCCCAGGGATGACTTTTTTCCCACCAGAGGTAGAGTCCAGCCAATGCTGATGGTCCACAGGGTGGTGGCCTGGGGTCTCTCCCTGCTCCAGCTCCTGTCCTAATGGCTGGCTTTGATCTGCCCTGTCATCAGTGAACCCAGCAGGCCGGTCACCGCAAGGAGCCTAGCCTGTGCATTCAGCCAGCCTTAGCTGTGCTTTCCAAAGCAAAGCATCTGATGCTTATCTCAGGGAGGAAGATGCCAAATCTTTATTACAGCTATTATTGCCATTGACCTTACTGCCACTGTTACTTAGGGAGCCAGTGAGGCTCTAAGCAGAGAAAGGACGGCAGCTGTCCTCCAGCCCACGTGGCCCTGAGCCGAGCAGAGCAAGTTGCAACCTAACTCTGCGTGGATGCTGGGTCTCAGGAAAGCCAGGGCTACAGCTTCAAGAAGAGGACTCTCTAAGAGTCCCAGTTCACTCTCAACTATGGCCCTTCCTTGGCCAAAGCACCTTCTCTCCTGTCACCCAGGGGTGCTCTCAAAAATTACAGGATCGCACAATAGTGGGTGCAGGAATGGGGTAAAGGTAATAGAGATCTGGCAGGGATCTGAAAAGATGGGGTAATGGTGGACATAGTCTTGCGGTGATTAATTTTATAAAATACAATGTGTGGGAATGAATGTATGAAACATAATGTCAATGAAGGAAAGTGGGGGGGAGGGAATCTGCAGAATAAAAAAAATTTGTAAATTTAAAAAAAAAAAAAGTAAAAGCCAGTTTCCAGCAGGCTACCCAGGGCCACTCAGAAGCTCTGCTCCCCAGGCCTGGCCAGCTCCCTTTCGCATTGCACGCGGCAGCTATTCCAAAACTTCACCTCCTCCTCGAGCCTCCCATGCCACCTTCTACCCCCTCATTCTCAGCAGATGGTCTCGCCTCCTACCTCAGATAGAAAATAGAGGCCACTGGGCTGCTGACTGCTCAGCTCCCCACTCCCTTCGCCACCCCCACCCCCACCCCACACACTCATCTGTATCCAGATTCACTGCTGACCTTTGGCCTCAAAACAAACGCCGAGGTGCTCAGCCACCAGTGCTCTCTCGAGTCTCCTTCGGGACCTGATCTACCAGCTTACAGCCTCCTGACTGTCAATCCCCTACCCTCTGCTACCTCCTTCCCCATCAGCTGCAAAACTGCTCAACTCTCTGCACCCATCACTCATATCATCTGATCCAGCCATGACCCTAACTCCTCCTCATGGCTAAACAATCACAGAGAGCACTCCCCATTCACGGTCTACACTCCTGTGGGTCTCATTTCCCACTCACCCTACTTTCATTATTCTTTCCAACAACCCTCAATTACCAAATCCGAAATATTCTCATCAGTGCTGGCCTAAGATGACCTCCCACAGGACAATGCTGACTATCCCTGGATGATTCTATTTTCCAACAAAGAATTACCATCTACCATCATATATCCTCTTCCAGAATCTCCCCATTAAAGAGTGAAACCTTTTTCCCCATCCCATGAACTGAAGGAGATCCCTGCAAATGCTCCAACCAATAGAGTGAAGTAAGGCTGTGTGACGTCATAAAATTAGGATGTACTTTCAGCTTTGCTGTCTTTGGTTCCACCTTCTTAGAATCTAGCCCCCATGTTGTAGGCAAACTCAAAACAGCCAAAGAGAGGACCCAAAGAAGAACAACAAGGCCCCAACAAGACCTGGGCTCCCAGTCAACACCTAGCACCTACGTACAGCCCCGTGGGTGAGCTATCCTGGACATGGACCCTCCAGCTTCCAGTGAGGCCACCGTAGGTGGCCCTGCAGAAAACAGAAACGAGGCAGCTCTACCAAGCCCTGCCCAAATTGTAGGTTCATGAGTAAAATGCACAGCTCTTGTTGTTTTAAAGCTCATGTTGTGAGGTGGTTCATTATGTTTGTTGCTGTTGTTGCTGTTAGGCGCTGTTAAGTCAACCACAACTCATGGCAATCCCATGAACAACGGATCTGAACAGCGCCATTTCTGGCGCTGTCGTCGCCATCCCTGACATACATGAGCCCACTGCTACAGCCACTCCGTAGACGCATCGTGTTGAGGGTCCCTCTCTATCCCTGACCCCTCCACCTTTCCCAGCATGACGTCCTCTTCCAAGGACTGGCCCGTCTTAACAAGAGGCCCAAAGTATGTGAGACAAAGTTTCACCATCCTTGCCTCTAAAGAGCATGCTGGCTGCACATTCTCCAAAATATAAGCGCTTTGTTCTTTTGGGAGTCCATGGGATACTCAATACTCTTCCAACACCACAGCGCAAAAGTATTGATTCTTCTTCTGTTATCCTTATTCACCGCCCAGCTCTCAAACACACAGCAAGTGACTGAAAACACCATAGCTTGAAGTGGGCGTTCATTGGTCTTTAAAGCGATACCACTTCTCCTCAGCACCTTGGGACAGTCAACACTGTTCTCCAACCCCACAATTCAAAGGCATCAATTTTCCTTTTGTCATCTTTATTCATTGTCCATCCCTCCCTCAGCAGCAAAGCAAATGACTGAAAAGACTATGGTCTGAATCAAGCACACCTTAGTCCTCAAACTAACACCACTGCTCCTCAGTAATTTAAGGAGGTCCCTCCAGATTGTGGTACTAGAGAAGAATACTAAACATCCCATGGAGGGCCAAAAGAACAGACACGTCTTGGAGAAGATGCAGCCAGAGTGCTCCCTGGAGGCAAGGATGGCAAAGCTTTGTCTTGCATACTTTGGGCATGTTATTAGGACAAGGGAAGGACATCATGTTTGGAAAGGCGAGGTGATGGCAAAAGAGAGGAAGGTGGGTTAACACAGTAATGACAGCAATGGGCTTGAATGAGTCAGAGATTGTGAGGTTGGCACAAACTAGGGTAAGGTTCAAATCTGTTGTTCATTAGGTCACTATGAGTCATATTCAACTCAATATAACCTAACAATAACAATAGCAGCACTTTGGTGAGGTCCTTGACAGCAGATTTCCCTAATACAACACAATTTCTTGATTTCTTGACTGCTGGTACCAGGGGTAGTGACTACGGATCCAAGCAAGATGAAATCGTTAACAACTTCAATCTTTCTCTACCTACTGGCCCAGGATGAGGATTTATATTTTTTTGACGTTGAGCTGTGGTCCACGTCGAAGTGTATCAAGTCTTCCTAGCTTTCAGCAAGCATCATCTGCATAAGGCAGGTTGTTGATGAGTCTTCCTTTGATCTTGATGCCACATAAAGTGAACTTCAATAGACCATTGACAAGGGACAACTGACCCAGAGCTCTCTTTTTTAACTCTTCCAAAGGACGCTGCCACCCTGTCGATCCTGGTTCTCCTCCAGTCTCTCTGATTGAGCCTTGTGAGTCCCCTTTGTGAACAGATTCTCCTTAGATCACTCTCTAAATGACCATTCTATCCTTCCCTCCACCTTTTTTCATGTACACACCTTCTCTAAGTGATCTTAACTACTTCCTTAACTTCCACTGCCACAAATAAACCCCAAAATCTGTACTTCACTGATAAACCCCAAAATCTGTACTTCCAGCCCAGACTCCAGATGAAAAGAGAGACTACTCTCCCAAATTACAGACAATAACATCTGACTGCACACAGCTGCAACACCACCCATTCATTTGTTCTGAGATGCATGTTGTTATTGTTATGTGCCGTTGAGTCGCTTGCGACTTATAGCAACCCTATGTACAACAGCTCTAAACTCTGCTCTGTCCTGTGCCAATCTCATTGTCTCCGACACACTCATCCCGATTGCCCGTCACCAAATCAATCCATTTCCCAGAGAGCCTTCCCCCCCTGCGCCTGCCCTCCACCCTCCCAAGCATGATATCCCACTCCAAGGACCGGTCTCTCCTTACAACATGGCCCAAGTATGTAAGATGAAGTTTCAGAATCCTTGCCTCCAAGGAGCAGTCTGGTTTAACCCTCTCCAGGATGAATCTGTTTTCTTGGCAATGCATGGCATGCTCAGTACTCTTCTCCAACACCAAAGCTCAAAAGCATCAATTCTCCTTCTATCCTCCCTGGTCATTGTCCAGCTCTCTGATGAATAACAAGTGATTGCAAAGACCATGGCCTATACCAGACGCACCTTAGTCTCCAGAGACACACCATTGGTCTTGAGTACCTTAGAGAGGCCCTAACAGTAAATTGTCCCATCGCAATACGTCTTTTAATTTCTTGGCTGTTGGTGCCAAGAGTGTTGATTGTGGAGCCAAGCACACTAAAGCTGGGAACAATCTCGATCTGTTCACCATTCATCCTGATGCTGCCAATTGGTCCAGTGGTGAGAATCTGTCTTCTTGACACTGAGTTTCAATCCATATTGGAGGCTGCAGTCCCTGACCCTCAGCAGCAAGCACTTCAGGTCCTCCTCAGTTTCAGCAAGCAGGGTTGTGTCATCTGCATAATGCAGATTGTTGATAGATCTTCCACCAATCCTGATGCCACACTTCTCCTCATAGAGCCCAGCCTCCTAGATGATCTGTTCTGCATGACACATCCCTGGCGTACGCCCTTCCCAGTTTTGAGCCATGCAGTGTTTCCTTGCTCTGTTCTGACGACTGCTTCTTGGTTCAAGTATAAGTTTCACATTAGCATGATCAAGTGTTCTAAGATTCCCATTCTTCTCAGAGTCAGCCACAGTTTGTTATGGTCCACACAGTCAAACACTTTTGCATAATCAATGAAGCACAGATAGACATTCCTCTGGTACTCCCTGCTTTCAGCCAAGATCCATCTAACATTAGCTACAATATCCCTAGTACCACGACCCTTCTAAACCCAGCCTGGACTTCTGGCAGTTCTCTGCTGAGGTGCTGTTCCACTCGTTTTTGGATAATCTTCAGCAGAATCTTGCTTGCATGTGAAATCAATGAGATTGTTCTATAGTTTCCACACTCTGTTGGGTCACCTTTCTTTGGAATGGGAACAAATATAGATCTCTTCCAGTCAGTTGGCCACATGGTTGTTCTCCAGATTTCTTGACACAACTTTGTGAGCATGTCCAGGGCAGCATCTGCTAGCTGAAATATGTCAATTGGTAAACCATCTATTCCTGGGGCCTTACAAAACTCTAGAGTTCCTAGTGTTCCTTTCTAGCTTGATTCCTTCAAAGGTAGGCCAATGGACAACCGGGGTAGAATACTGAGGGGCTGGAGGTGATAAAAATTCAAAGTATTTCTCCCCTCTGCCTCATCCTCTAACAGCATCTCTCCTAGCAGCTACATCTCTTCTATAATTCTAACGCCTAGCTGGCAGGTCCTATGCTTAGGATCCATTTCCCAATCACAGAGCTTCCACCGTACCCTCAGCTCCTGGGCTCCAGGGAATGACCTCTTCACCTTGTCCTTCCAGCTGGAGGACATGGTGGCCTCCCGCTGTTGGCCATGTCCAGATGGCCGCGTCATCCCTTTCGGTTTCTCAGCGAGTCTTGGAGCGCAAGTCTCGGTTTCAAAGTGCCTCTGTCTGAAATTGTGTTGCTGTTATTACGTACTCTTGAGCTGGAGTCTGCCCACAGCTGACCCTCCAGCAGTCTGTAGAGGCAGGAAATCACATGGGAAGAGCCTGCCTATCTTACTCCCACAGAACAGCTGCTGAAGCCAAACTGCATGACTTTGGGTTAGTGGCACAACTTAGGGCAATTTCTTTCTTTTTTTTTTTCTTTTCTTATGTTGTGGTTGTTGTTATGTGCCATCGAGTCGCTTGCGACTCATAGCGACCCTATGTACAACAGCCCTAAACTCCGCTCTGTCCTGTGCCAATCTCACTGTCTCTGACACTCCCATCCCAATTATCCCAGTCACTGAATCAATCCACCTCATAGAGGGCCTTCCCCTCCTGCACTGTCCCTCCACCCTCCCAAGCATGATGTCCCTCTCCAAGGACCGGTCTCTCCTCACAACATGTCCAAAGTATGTTAGACAGAGCCTCAGAATCCTTGCCTCCAAGGAGCCACCCGGTTTAACCCTTTCCAGGACAAATCGGCAAACTCCGCAATAAGGGATATACCTTTAACTTGCTGGTCTGTCTGATACTTCTCTAAATATGAAGTGGAAGGATTGGCCATCCACTTCTGAAATAGCAGGCCTCTGAAAACCCTATGTACAACAGAACACACACTCTTTTCTTATATGCAAGATTAAAGGTATCCTCATGTAATCACCTAAACTGGAACTGTTTTCGTGTCCTCCTCATTCATACCAGTCCCACATGGCACCAGTCATGGCTCATTTTGTGTTCTGAGAAAGGCTACTCCTCGGCCCCACCTCTCCACTCCACCCTGACTCTACTGCCTTCGTTAATACCATTATTTCTCTCCTTTGCCTCCTCTTCAGCACCGCTCACTAGGTCTCCCTGGATACAGTCTTTTTGATTTCCCATACATCCTCCAGACTGCCAACTGATTGTTATTGCAAACGCAAATCTCATCATAATACTCCCGATTAAAATTCTCAGATGGTTCCCTCCTAACCACAGGAAGAAATCAGCTCAGCTCACTTCCTCACATACATGTCACACGTTTTACTACAGACAATGCTCCCTCCCTGGGCCTGAAGCTCAAGGCACTCTGTGTCCTGGCCTCACCCAGCCTCCTAGTCTCCTCTCCAGCCACGCACTGGTCCATGCCATTTGAACTAAAGTTCTTCACGCTGACCCTCTGAGACCTAAGGCCCTCACACATGCCAAGGTGCCCTTCCCCTGCCCAGCTCTCTCATGGGCTCTTCAGGCATCTCCACAAGCCTTGCCTCCTCAGGAAGCCAGCATCAATCCAGGAGCAGGGCTCTGTCACATTCTGCAGCCTCCTCTTTGACAGAACTCGGGTCCCCACACTGCAGCCATCCGTTTAGGCACCTGGCCTCTCTGTTAACCTGGGTGCTCCCTGAGGATGAAGATGGAGCTCATTAACTCACATTTGCAGCACTCACGTGGCACATGGCCAGAGGAGACCCTGAATGCACATGTCAAAATAAGGCAAGAGAAAAACCAAACAAAACCTAGAAGTCCGGAGCGAGGGAGGAGAACAAAGGGAGAGAGAGAAGAGGCTCTGAGAGAGAGGCATGCTGGCAGGTTAAACACATTGCTGGCCTCCCAGTGGGGCGTGCTGAGTTCAGTTCTGAGCACTGGCCGCTGGCCAGGTCACCATCCTCCTCCCATATTCTGAGGTTGGAGCTAGAACAACGCAGGACACAGTCTCCACCAGAGCTGCTCCCCAGTCATTTTCAAGCCTCTAAGCTTGTTCATTCCAGAGAAGTAGCAGATAAGCGGACAGGCAATGTGCACAAACATCCCTGCACATCAGGTTCACATTCCATGCTTGTCCGTATGTTCTATTTTGTTAAAGCTTAACAAATGAAGATGTAATTTTTCTACTCCTGAGGAAAATCACCTCTGGTTCATCTCCTATCTAACACCTTCCCCCCTGAAGCCTCCTTGGTCTTGGGAGCTATTCATATGTTCTCAGACCACCTACAGATAACTTCCAGGGACAAGCCTGGGAAAGCTAGCCAATTCAGCCATGAGGTCCCAAGGTCACAGAGTTGTCAAGACACAGTTTCAAGCTCCCCTCTTTCCACTCTGCTGATCAAACGGCCACCTTCCCCCTAAGGAAACCAGAGCTATGACTCTAACAGGTGTATGCACATCCATGTTAATTTCTGCGTTCTCTTCAAAAGCAAAGAGATGGAAGCAAGCCAAGTGCCCATCAACAAATGAATGCATAGAAAGACCATGGTACATTCACACAATGGAATATTATGCTGTGATTATATATATAACAATCTGGAACAAGGGTGCATTGTGGGGTGGGCTGTAGGGGAGGTGGGGTAAGATGGGAGAAGAAAATGTGAAACAATAAGTTTTTACAAAAAAAGAATTGTGAGTGCCTCAAATTAATGTTATAAAAAATGCCTATGAATTCTTGAGTAAAAAGCCAATTAGATTTGTAAACTTTCAAGGAAAAATTGTAACAGAGAATTTTGACTGTCATTTAAAAAAAAAAGCCCAGGTTTACTAGTGTGCTAAGGATGGGTGGAACCCTGACACTGACTGTTCCCATTGACCCTGGTCCTCAACTCATTCCTGGGCCAACTTTCAGCCAAACAATAGACGGCTCTGTAAGATGACCAGTACCAATAAGGAGAAATGTGCCCGTTACATCAGTCAACCATATAGAGATTAAAAAGGGAGCATATGCCCAGGAACAAAGTTCAGAAGACAGGAAGGGACAGGAAGAAGGGTAAATAGCAATGGAAACACAGGGAGCAAGTGGGAAGACCACTTTTCATGGTAGGGATTGTGATCAGTGCCATGAAACAAAACGTCTATGAAGTTTGGAATGCGAAACCAGTTTGTAAGCTTTAACTCAAATCACAAAAAAGGAAGGGGCACCTTTCACTCCTCAAGTTTAAAGCAATTAGACCAAGGTTGCTGACATCCAGTGAACACAGGATGAGAACTAGAAAAGAAGGAACAGGCAGGCTCTTACCTCCATCAAGAGAATGTCCTTTGAGCTCTGAGCCTGAACCTTTGGGTGCTGGACCTTCACGGCCACTGTCCGCCCATCATGAAGCACTGCCTTGTGGACCTGGGCCAGGGAAGCAGCCCCCAGCGGGGTGTCATCAAAGCTCACAAACAAATCGTGGATCTGTCAAAAGTGGAGAAAGAACAAAGTAGTTGAGAAGGTTTACTAATTTGGTAAGAGGAGGAAGGGCCAGAGTCACTGCCCTGTGCCAACAGAAATGGATCTTCTGCTTCCTGAGGTCTGCGTGCCAACCTAGCACCTCACCTGAGCCCTTTGCTGCCATCGTGACTCCCATACAGACATGCAGAGCCAGAGAAGCAAAAGATATCCTTGGAGGGCCTAGCTTCATGAATGAAAACCGAAAGAAGAGCTGTCTGAACACAAAAAAGTTTCAGAAATGTATACCATCTGTTGTTATTGTTGTTGTGTACCATAGAGTCAGAACTAACCCAAAGCTGACCCTCTGGTGGGTTTTCAGAGGCAGTTAATCGCACAGGAGGAGACTGTCCATCCTTCTCCTACACAGCAGCTGGTGGTATCGAACCACATGCCTTTGGGATTGCAGTGCAGCTTCTTGCCACTAGGCCACCAGAGCTCCTGTGTATCATGTAGCCATTTAATTATCCATTATTGCACCTGTTTCGGGTTACCACATTTGTAGACTCCAAAGTAAATAAATCAGTTCCTCAGAAAGTTAAACATAAAATTACCATCTGACCCAGTAATTCTAGTCTTAGGTATAAATCCAAGAGAATGGAAAAACAGACACTCAAATCCTGGTACACAGACAGCCACAGCAGCTACTCACAATGATAAAAACGTAGAAACAACCCAAATGCCCATATGCAGGTGAACGGAGAGCCAAACTGTGGCATTTACATACAATGGAATATCAACTATGAAAAACTATACTCAAACAAATATGAAAATCTAGAGGAAATGGACAAATACTTAGAAAAACACAACCTACCTAAACTGACACAAACCGA
>NW_006399787.1:6498069-6518772 GCF_000299155.1 Elephantulus edwardii
ATAATAATAAAAAAAACAATGGAATATCAATGCAGGATCAGGGAATGAGTATTGTTTGTTTGATGGGTCTAGGTTGGTGGTGGAGAGGTTTTTTTTTTTTCTTTTTCAGCCTTTTTTCAGAGTGATTAAAACGGGTGGGAACTGGGTAGAGGTGCTGGTTACACAACATAACAAATGTACTTGCTTTGGATTGAATTGTTAAATTGTGGTCCCAAAGCCCGTATGCTGAGGCCCTAACACCTGCACCTATGAATGTGACTTTGTTTACAAATGGTTTTCTCTTAAGAAAGACAAAAGTAGGGTTGGACCCAAACCTGCTCTCTTCTGAGAGCTGTCTTAAAAGAGAATACGCACAGTAACACAGACCCACAGTGAGCCGAATGACGGATTCCACATGAATATTCCTTGGTAAACCAAGGAATGGCAACAAATGCTACTAACAAGGAAGGATCCTTAGAACCAATTTTCTGATTTGGAATGTCCAGCCTCCCAAACTGTGTTTGTGTTAAAACTACCACTTCTGATATTATCCACTAAGGTAAGTACTACAAGCCCACGGCTAAGGAGTCATTTCTGACTCAGAGCAGCCCTGTAGGGCAGAGAGGCACATCCCATAGGGCTTCCGAGGTTGTGAGATGGAAGCACACTGCCTCGTCCTCCCCCTGCGGGACAGCTGGTATGTTCAAAGCCCCAACCTTCTAGTCAACATCTTGAATGCTTTCACCCCGGCACCACCAGAGCTCCTCGAGGTAAATGAGAAAATACTACATGCCTCTGAATTGTATACATTTAAACGGTTCATTTTATTTTACACGAACTTCATCTTCTTAATGTTTTATTTTTTTTTTTAAAGTTAGTAGAACTGAGCCTCTCACCCAGGACAGTTATCAGATAAGGGAGATTCCAATTCCATCAACCGAGAGAACTCCATACACCCAGGTCAAAGTCGCCAGACCCAATGGCTAGCTCTCAGTCCTGCCACCCAAGCAGAGGCCCCCGGGCTGCAAGCAAGATGCCTGCTTTTGGTCCCCACCTGCCTCTGCTGTGCCTCACGCTCTCTATGGAACGGAGCACGTCCTCCGTGGTCCTTCACACTCACTCTCCTCCTTCCTTCCCTGTTCTCTCGCCAGACTGTCACACCAATTCTCCTCAGAGCAATCTTTTTCTTTTATTTGAGTGATCATATCAACATGGTCCACAGTATTCTACCAGATGGGGAGGAGGTTCCCCAAAAGGTTTTTTTCCAAGATTGGCCACGGCTAAAATTTCAGTCTCCCCCTTTTCTTCCCTTCTAAGTCCCTGCACATACTTGGAGTTCCGTTAAGTCGTGTATGCATACGTGTGCATACATGCACACACACACACATGCATACGCGTATACTGTAAGCAGCCACACGCCACCCCTCCTGCCTCTGCCCTCCCATACTCTCTCCTCCCCTTGGACTTGAAAAGTCACCCGACCATGGCTGCCACCCCTCCCCCCTCCCTGCCAGGCTGCCCCATCACTTTGCTAATCTCTTCTCATAAATCGCTCCCTTCAGCACTGTCATTTTTTGGTGGTTTCGTTGAACTCCATCCCATTTATCAACAGTCTGGTGAGGCCAGAGGCCCAGGCGACACAGGGAGGGGCCAACATCTTCCTGTCAAGTAAAGGATTGGTATTCTCCACCTCTTATCACTGGGTTTTTATTTGTACCCTTTCCTATGTCCAGGTCCCCTGTCTTCCAACCACAAACCTGTCATGTTTCTCTCCTTCTGAGTTCTAGATTCCCTAAAGGTAAGATTCTTGCCATGTCATCCACCCCACATCACTCTGGGTCTCTCAGCATAAAAAAAACCCTCAAAACTCAAGCACACTGCCATCAAGTCAGAACCAGAGCGCTCACCATTGGGTTTCTGAGGCTGTAAGTTGTATGGAAGAAGATTGCTTTCTTTCTCCTGCAGAGCCCCTGGGGATTTGAACCACCAGAGAGGCATGGCTTCTGCACTTGGGATCACCATTCCCAGAAAATCCAAGAGGGCATCAGTTCCATGTGGGCCCAGCTCTTTCCTGATTTGGTCACTGCTAAATTCCCTGTACCTTCAACAGGGTCTGGAAAAGGAGATGCCAAATACATATTTACTGAGTGAACAGATCCACTATTCTCTTTACTGGTGGCATGGTTCACAGGAAGTTGTGCTGTTAACCAATAGGGGTGCCTCTCAGTTCAACTCTACCAGTGGCCCCTTGAGTGAAAGATGGACATTCTCCTCCCATGCCGTTTATAGCTTCCCCAAAACCTGTTGGAGGGTCAGCTATGAGTTGGTTCCAACTCAGTGGCAATGGGTTTGAATGGTTTTTGGTCCTCTGAAATTACCAGACATGCTTGGATTCCCAGAACCTTCCTACGCTCTCACTAATTCAAAGACCACAGTCAAAGCACAGGTCTGTAGTTTCACCTAGGTGGACTTAGGTGACATTGGCCTGGTCAATCGAAAGCTGGCCACAGTGATTGCTGCTGAGATGGACATGAGGCCTAACTCGTCCAAGGAGATTTAATTGTTTCACTTTTGTTCAAACTATAGGAAAAGAGATTCTCCGTTGAGACTAAAAATGCAAGTTAGGGATGTCTGGAGTCACACAAAGTAACCATCAAGTGGACAGCAGATCCAAGAGACAGAATAAAATCTGCTGACCATTGTGCATTGAGCCCCTTGTCTGAGGACCCATTCTACAACTGATTGATTCATTGGTTTTACCTAAGTCCATTTGGGTTGGGTTTTCTGTCAGGCACAAGTGACGTGGCCCTGACTGGTACAGCACATTCCCAGCCCCTGATGAAATCCAGGAAGGAAATACAGGCAGAGCATCCACACCCCCAAGGGGCTTGGAATACGTGAGTTCCTATAACCTCACTGTCCTTTTGCTCAGACAGGGTCCAGGAACAGATGAGAAAGTAGAGTCCCAACCCCATTCCCAGCCATTGGGTAACAAAATCAACCTCAAGTGCATCTGGAATCTTCTCATGGTCCCTGAAGCAGCATCAGCTCCTAAAGAATATGCTTTCTGGAGGGACGCTGTGAACTCAGGCTCATCTCCCAGATGCCTGGAACAGCCCAACCTTCCCACTGCACAGGAACTCGGGGTTCCTCGGACCCTGCTTGCCACTACACCTCAGCTTGACACCCCAGGGACACATGGACACTGTCTGAGAGGGTCAGCCAGTCTTCTATCCAGTGCCACTGAGCCATTGCAACCAAAAAGAGACATGCTACAGCCAGGGCTGTGTGGCCAGGGCATCTGACCACGGCATCTCAAGAGGACGTGGAGGGAGGAGCGATCACATGCCAGTCTTCTGGGTAAGAGGAAGCTTTGCCCACTGGACACAGGAAGGGTGGCCCCTGTAATGGCCCTGTTCCCATCAAGGGACAGATGGGGATCTCAAAGTCCCACCCAATTGTTAACTCAGTACCTTGAACAGGGAGGGCCCAGCTGTGGAGACAGAGAACGCGTGCCCAAATCCCCTGTCCCACCAATGTTAGAAAAACCAGACAGAGGGAATGAGGGTGCACCACTCACAGCACGGGGAACCCACTCACCATACATCCCCCTTTGCCACCAGCAAACCCCACACACACCTCTCCAAGCCGCTCAAGGCCCAGCAGCCCCTTTCCCTCTCCATCAGGAAGCAAGTTACACCCTCAAGGCCTCCTGTGCTTATACACACATACAATAATTGATTGTTAGTGGATGTTCCTAGCTGGCTTATAAAAAAGGTAATTAAAGATTGGTGCTGCAGCCTGTAATTAAATATGAATAAAGTATCTCTAAATGGAACCTTGATTCAAAGTGTACTATGGAAGTACTTTATGCTGATAGATAGTAAGGGAAAATGGGGCCTGTCCCGAAAGCAGAATTATACCCCCGTGCAGCTGAAATCAAGGCCCCCACCTCCCATCAGGCCTCAGCCCCCAGCCCTCTCCGTTAGAAAGCCATTAGCAGAAACAAACGGCAGCATTTGCAGCAATTAGATTCAAGCAGGGCCCTGGCTGCCTCCGGTCACTATGGGCGACTTCCCTTTCTTCCTCAAGCTTCCTTTCCCGAGTTCCTTTTCTTCCCTCCCGGGTCTTGTGGCAAAATCAATTAAGTAAAACAACTGCATTTAAAATGACTAGTTACGTGCTTTTTAATTACTGTCGGCCCATGATTCAAATATATCGATGTCCCTGTCTGGAGAAGGAAAAATAACTGGGACTGGAGTAGGGAGGGGGAACAAAGTTTCCCTAGCTTGGGATTGCTTGCTTTTTTCATTTAGGGGGGTGTGTGTATGTTCACAGGAAAGTCCAGAATCTTCTATGGGCTTAGAGTGGCTGCTGAGGCTTCCACAGGAAGAGGGGAGGGGCAGGGATTGCAGGAGAATGGGAAATCAACAAGGCTTCAGCAGGGGCCTGGGATCTGGGAGTCAGGAAACCACAGGACTTTCTACCCCCGTCACAGGGCGGAGCGATAGATTTAAAGTAAATTGTACAAATTCAGATGTTGTGGATTAAATTGTGTGTGTCCCCCAAATATGTATGGGATCCTAACCCCTATCCCTGTGGACCTGTGGATGGAAGTCAGCTGGTAAATGGACTCTTCCTTGTGTTAACAAGGTAATATCAGTGAAGACTCAAAAACCACTCATTGCTGTTGGAACCGACTTACAACTGACCCTCCAGCAGATTTCTCTTTTTTTTTTTTTTTTTTTTTTTTTTTTTTTTTTTTGTGTGTGTGCATGTACCATCAAATCAGATCTGACTGGCACAGGAGGAAATTGTCCCTCCTTCTCTGGTAGAGCATCTGGTGGATTCGAACCATGTACCTTTGGAATTGCAGTACAGCTTCTTTCCACTAGGCCACCAGAGCTCCCCTAAGATTTCTGAGGCTGTAAATTACACAGGAGGCGCGAAGTCATCTTTCTCCTTTGAAGCAGCGGGTGGATTTGAATCTTGAGATGACTGACTACATTTGCCTTGGTGCCAGCTGTCATCTGTGGAAGCCAGACAAAGTGAAGACACAAGTCCCCATGCACTGCCAGTGAGAGCAAACCTCACCGAGTGGCCACCCCACCCCAGCCTGAGACAGACAGGACAGTTCCATCTCACAGGGCCCTGCACAGCCTGATGTCGGCCTCGAGCAGAACACCCACCACACGCCTCACATACATCCCTGAGAACTCCTCCCCTCTGTTCCTCAGGAGCCAGCCCGGGGCACCCAGGCATCGTCTCTGCCAGCTGACACCCCATTCTCCTGCAATCCCTGCCGCTCCCCTCTAACATGCCTGCTTTACAGCCCACCTCTTCAGGGTCATCCCTGTACCTTTAAGGTGACACCTCACAAGGATGACAAATATGAGGCACACACACCTTCATTCTCCCCACCCCCCAGGAGGTTTTAAAATATGCGCATATGTCTTTAAATTATCCTCCCTTAAAGAAATGGAGCTTATTCCTTTGTCCTGGAGTGTGGGCTGGACTTAAAAACTCACACCTCATTAAAAAAGGATAGGGTGGAAGTGACAGTGTATCACTTCTCAGGCTAGGTCATAAAGGACACTGTTGCTTCCTCTTCCTCCTCTCTTCCTCTCTGTCCTCTCTCAAATGGTTCATTCTGCAGGAAGCTTGCAGTCATGCCATGAGGCCACTCAAGCAGTACAGAGTGGTCAGGAACTGACACTTCTCCCCAACAGAGACCCATCTTGGAATCAGATCCTCCAACTCCAGTAACGTTCTCTAGTGACTAGCCCTGGTTAACATTTCAACTACAACTTCATTTCAACCATCACCACTAAATTGCTCTCAAATTCCTGACCCATGGAAACAGTTGCTAAATTTGGGGGTAATTTTTTATGCAGCAATCGCTCACCAATATACCCAAGTACACTTAAGCTGTCATTCACAGCAGTGGGGTCTAGAAAATACTTTAGATTCTTTCCCAACACAGTGCTCCAGTCAGACATTTACCCACTGACCAGAGTTGGTCTCTGAAATGAAACCAATTAGCAACTCCTCGGCCCAAGTCAAGCAATCAACAGTAGTTAGCATGTCGGTCATGTGATCAAAAGCAGTGAAAGATCCATGAGCAAAGAAGACAGACACAGTCCTGCCCATTGAAGCCTGAGTCCGGGAGACTGAATAACACGCCTGAGTTTTAGCAGGGCCTGGGGGAAACAGTGCTCTGCCATCACTGCTTCATCCAGTCCTGAAGGGGCTTCTGGTGAGGTTAGAAGAGGGGGGCCCTCAAGAACCCCCACTGGAGCCAGGGAGCTCAGGGGAGAGGCCAGGTATCCAAACATCCCCTTCCTTCTCCACCCTAAGTTCGAGCGTCAGCCCCACTCAACAGCCGCCGGCCTCCGAGCAGGTGCCCCATCACCACCATCTTTCTTACTAAGCAATTTATTCTAATAAAAAGTCATGCCAATAACAGCTCGAGGACACGAAGACCTTGTCTTCCATGGAGTCTGTGTTCTTTCTGGAGTTCTGATGGATCAAATGGTCAGTTCTGCAGAGCCGTTAGCTACCCGTGCTGCCAAGCCGGGAAAGGGGGGATAAAAGGGCCAGCTGCAGAACCTGAGGCCCCTCCTGCTGAAGGTCAAGCCCAGAAATTACAAATTAGTGTTCCCGTCTGAACTGCTGCTAGGAGACAGGGCCTCCGCACTCAACTCCAACCAATTTGCTGAAGAGCCTCCAGGCGTTGGGTAATCATCCACCTGGTTCTGCCAAGGGCATCACAGGTCAGGCTAAGCTGTTTTCTCCCCACGATGGTGGCAATGTGCTGGCCGCCACCAAGGTGGAGGAGCAAGGAGCCAGAGGCAGCCACACTCTGGTACATCCATGCCAGGCGTGTCGTGTGAGCTCCTTAGGGCGTGCCCAGCCGCTGCTCAGGACAGTCCAGCCTGAGAGGCAGCAGGGCGTGCTCTGGGTCAAACCACCCACATGTAAGCGTTGGCTCCATGTGCACCAGCATGCACAAGTTACCCCTCTGTGTCTCAGTTTCCTCATCTGTAAAATAGGGATATTTTTAGTACCAACAGGTTAGGACTGTATTCTAACACAATATACATAAAAGGTGAAGAAGGGATCCCATCATCAACTCATTACTGTTGAGCTGGAGATAACGCATCACGGACCCTCTGGTGGGTACTGGGAGTCTAGGGCACTGGGGCGGACTGCCCTTCATTCTCCCACAGAGCAGCTGGTGGATTCGAACCGCAAGAGAGGCACAGCTTCTGGGTTAGCTCTGTGATGCTCTCCACGCTCTGCCATCAGAGCTCTCCCAGTAAACTGTGGCAGGGGTAGTTGGTGATCCAGCCGGCGCCTCCAGGGAGCAAAGGCAGAGCGGGCAGCGGAAAGAGCACTGGCCAACGAGTCAACAAGCCCAGGGCTCAGTCCTGTACGTGCAAGCCGCCATCCTCACTTACCCAGAAGACTGGAAGAGCCTCCAAACTGGCCCACTTCCATTCTTACTGCTTCCAACCCACACATCACACGCAGCTAAGGGGAGTGTTCCAAACTGAAGCTGATCGTGCCACTACTCTCGGCTCGAAAAACGTCACCAGCCTCTCTGATGTGCAGTGCACTACTCAGCATGGCCCTTGCAGCCACAGTCTCTGTAACTGCCATGAAATGACTGGGTGGTATTATGTCAATGCGATGCGTCCAGTCTACCAAGGGGATTGATAATAATGTAAATTAAGTGCATGAAATCCCATTGGGGATAGAACCGTGCAGATAAGGGGTAACAAACCCTATCGAGGACATCGGTCAGTTCTTCCATCCCACGAGGCACACAAAAGAGAAAGGGGGAATCTCAGGAAGGAAGAGCCAGGATTCCTGCTCTAAGCACCTGGCCGGACTCTCCCACTTCCTCCACCACAGGGACGCTGCACATGCTGTCTCCCCCGCTGTCTCCTGGCTTCCCTTTACCCTCTGCACCAAAGTGATGCCCACTCATTCTCAGTTCAACTGCCCTGTCCCCTCTGTATGTTCTCCAAGTTCATATGTCCCTCCTCGAGTGCAATGGCCACTCCTTCCCTTTTCCTTCCATTTACAGTTGCTTAATTATCCCTCTGGTTGCCCAGTGGTCAAGGAATTGTACTGCCAATCCGAAAACAGGCAGTTCAAATCCACCAGCTGCTCCATGAGAAAGAGAGGGGCAGTCTCCTCCTGTGAGGTTAACAGCCACAAAAATCCACTGGATGGTCTGCTTTGAGTCAGTTCCAACTCAATGACAGTGAGTTTAATCATCACGTAGAGGGTCAGCAAGAAAAAGAGGAAGACCTTCAATGAGATGGGCTGACACAGTGGCTCCAACCAAGAATGGACTCAAACAGAGCAACAATCATACGGAGGGTGCAGGACCCACCAAGCAGGGCTTTGTTCTGCTGTCTCAGGATCACTAAACCTACGAGACCACACATCACAACAACAATCACCCTCTTTCTTTCCAGACCACAGAATTCTTCTCATTTAGAGCTGTATCCAAGACACCTAACACATAATCGGTCCTCAATAAAGATCCCTAAATGGACGAGTGGAGTCGAGGTTAGGCCTTCTCCTCTTGTTAACTTCCAGGGTGACCAGGGTGACCCAGGGCGGCTGGAAGGGCTCCCGACAGTGGCTGTAGGTGCCTTAAGGTGCTGAGGGAGCTGCTCGGGTGTTGGACACTATGGAAATGTCTTGAGGGTGAGACTCTATGGAAATGTTGTGATAATAATGATTCATAAAATGCAGATAAATACCCAGTGTGGCTAGCCAGCCTGGGAAGCCATCCATTAGCTCTGTCATTCATTAGAGGAGGGGAGGGAGCAGTCCAATCAGATCTCCTCAGCTTAAGCAAACCTTCTGTAAATTGTGGTCTGCAGGCTCTGACATTTGATAAATTATTCTTCATAATCCATGGTTGGCTGTCATAAATCTAATCTTTCCACTTTCCCCATCTTAATAACTTCTCCAGCCTCGCAGGGTGACACGTCGGTGTCAGTGCCTGGGACAGAGATTTTTGGGGTAGAAGAGACCAGCAGTCCTGGGCAATCCTAGTATGGAGCTGGGGGCTCGTATGGAGCTGGGGGCTCCCACGGCCAGTTCAGGCAGCCTCTGGGTGCTCAGAGCACAGGGGCCTTTAGGACTAGGGAGCTTCCAGAAAGTCAAAGGCCCATGCCCCATCCTAGGGCCAAGAGAGAGGTGGCACTAGGAGTTTGGTCTAGGATCAAGCAGCAGAGTTCTACACCTGCTGTAAGCCTGCCTCTCTAGCTACCCACCTGAGGACCGCCTACTCTTCCTAGAAGTTGAGCTTGGCTGATACAAGAAATTCCAGCCATCTTTCTCTTCACAGACTCAACCTTCTACCACTGGTCATTCCTTATATCTGCATAAAGTTTGGTGCCTTCCATTGCTTTTATGTAATTCCCTACCTGCTCATGAATTCAGGTAGAGCAGATATGGACACCCCATTTTACAGAGGAGGAAGTATTTGCAAAAGGGTATTTACTTCTTCATATTTATTCATAGGGAGCTCTGATGGTCCAGTGGCAGGAAGCTGTGCTGCGATCCCAAAGACACACAGTTCGAGAACACCAGCCACTCCATGGGAGAAAGATGGACAATCTCCTTCCGTGAAATTAACTGCCTCTGAAAACTCACTGGAGGATCAGCTATGGATTGATTCTAACTCTACAGTATACAACAACATTCATTTATTCATCCAACAAATGTTTACTGAGCAATTCACGCTGCAGGGCACCCAGCAAGCCATTGGATGCTCAAGGGAAGTGAGTCCACATGAGGTAAAGTGACCACCCTGTGGAGTCTCTACTGGAACTTAAAGTCCAATGCGGGAGGAAGAGGACAGGAATGCATGAAGTCATCACAACTGCAGGCCTAACGGTACCTCTGTGAAGTGCCAGGAGGGAGAAGTGGCTGACCCTGCAAGAACCTGGACAAGAAGGGCTTCTCCGAAGAGGTGACAAAAAGCCAAGTTAGGAAGGAAGAGAAGCCACGAACTAGCTGAAGAAGGAAGAGCCTTCCATGCTGAGGGAACAGCATGTGTGAACCACAATGGAATAAGATCCAGAGCCAAGAGCAAGCCAAGAAGAGGATGGCCAGAATTCCAAACCAGAATCCAGTCAGACACGGACTGCCCAGGTCTGCACCTTGGAGAGGGACCTCATTCACAGCTCACACTTTCTGAGGGGAAGGCCTGGCCTCCATGCTTACATTCATTTCCAGGAAGACCTGGTGGGTTCACCTCCCAAACCCCAGGGCCCCAAAGGCTCTATCCAAAAAACTTCAGCTGTTCCTACATTCCCAAAATGCAAGAAAGATACGAGAGCATCGTTTTCCTTTGGCAAGCACTTGCTGCCCAGACAAACTTCCTTAGGCGGCAGGTGGCAAATCTCACATGACACACGAGCTAGTGTAAGGTTTGTTCCCTACCATGAAGCCAAATCCAAAAGCGTCCAGATGCCCCCAAGATCTTCCAACCTAAAGGCCTTGCAATCCTCCCAGGGCACCTGAGCATCTGCAGCCCCATTATGTTTTCCAGATGCATTTTGCAAGTAACAGCATCAATGCTCAGGATTTTAAAGGGATGTGACCCCAAATTCCACGGAGATGGAAGAAAAATCCACCTATGAAAAACATCACTTGGCTTGAGCCAGCAAAGCAAAGCAATGGTCAAGAATACCATCCGCGATGGCAGAAACCACATTACCAATTGCTTCCCAGGTCAATTTAGGTAAATGGCTTAACTTCTTTAACCCTCTGTAAAACTGGAGTGATAATAAAACATCAACTCTGGCGGGGCTGTTCTAAGTATTGGATTATGCATCTAGAGCAGGAATTGGCAAACTATGGCCCACGAGCCAACTACAGCCCAATACCTGTTTTTTATACAGCCTTTGAGCTAAGAATTATTTGAAAGGCTTAGGAGGAGAGAATAAAAAATAAAAATATTCTAGAGAATGAGAAAATGAAATTAAAATGTGTCCATGGTAGAGTCAACCATGCCACTGCCCCCACACACACACTTCTTCAGCCCAGCCCCACTTACCTCATAGCGGCGTTTTGTCCCTTTTGTCCCCACACCTCTCCATGTCCTTCACTCTAGTCCAAGCCACCATCACCTTTTATCTGAAAGACTAGAAAACCCACTGCCATCAAGTCATGAGACTTCCAACAGCTAATGGTTCAGGAGTAGACGCCCAGGTATTTCTTTCAAGGTGCCTCTGCCTGGACTTGATCATTCAACCTTTCCGTGAGTATGCCATTTGTACTTTCACAAGGACTCTTTGAATAGCTCTGAGAACCTCTTTCTGGTTTCATGTCCCCATCCAAACCATTGCAGATGGGCTATTTCATTGCCTGCACAAAAAAAATCTTCAATCTTCTTGACATACTTACCTCATGAGCCCCATCTTTCAGATTCTCCCTCTGTCTGACCACCGTGTCCACCCCCATGCTTCTTTTCTGTCTCTGGACTGAGCCAACCTCTCTCTCCCTAGAGTGCTCTGTACACTGTTCTCTCTGCCACACCCTCTATTCCCCTCATCTCCTTAAATGCACTTGATCATCTTAGATGAAGAAGGACCCATCTATGTCAGAGCCCTCTTTGAAACTCATTCAGAGCACATAAACTTTTATCTCTAGCATCTATAACTATTCAGTAGCTGGAAAACATGAATTTGGTGACAGAGATGAAGCTGGAGATAGAATTATAGACTTTTGCACAATCAACAACTTATTCATTGCAAACGTGTTTTATAAGAAACACAAACACAGGCTATACACATAGATTGCACTTGATGGTATGCATAAGAATCAGATAGATTACATCTGTGGAAAGAATCACCGAAGAAGCTCAATATAAGCTGTGAAAATTAGGCCGGGTGCTGATTGTGGAACAGACCACCAAATATTCATACGCAAGTTCAAGATGAAGGTAAGGAAAGTTAAACCCATGGGAATCAAAATATGACCTTGAGTCTATTCCACCTGAATTTCAAAACCATCTTAAGAAAAGATTTGAGGCCTTGAACACTAATGAGCAAAGACCAGATGAGCTGTGGGAGGATATGAAGAATATCATCCAGGAAGAATGCAAAAGGTCATTACAAAGAGAGAGGAGGAAGAAAAGACCAAGATGATGCCAGAAGAAACTCTGAATATTGCACTAGAGCACCAGGAAGCCAAAGGAAAGGGAAGAAATCAAGATAATTAAGGAGAGTCAATTCTTTCCCTGACATTCTTATTCACTGTCCAGCTCTCAGATGCATAGCAAGTAATCGGAAAGACCATGGCCTGAATCAGACGCACCTTAGTTCTCAAACTAACATCATTACTCCTCAATAATTTGGAGAGATCCCTAACTGCAGATTTTTTTTTAAGTTCGTTAACAATCAGCTGTAGGCTGGAAGCCTCTTGTTCTTGTTTTGTTTAAGCATTTTAACATGAGATTACAAAGACCTTATTTCCAAATAAGATCACACTCATAGTTTCCAAGTGGACATGAAAACATGTCCAGCCTTGGAGACACAATCCCCAGTGGTCTCATTCAAAGTTCAGACGTCCTTTGAGGGGACATCTGTAGAGATGACATCATTCACTGCTTCCACATCTCTGCTCAGGCCCCTCCCCCACTTCCCAAAATGTGTTCTCCAGGCCTTTCTGCCCATTCTCATCTGTACAGCACTCAAATCCTGTTCAAGGCTTATCTCCACCAGAAAGCCCAAATCCACATCTCTACAACTTTATTTGTGGATTCCCAGAGCACCTCAAAACTGTAGTCTAAATCTAAAATGACTTTCTCTCATGCAGGCCTCTTATGAAGTCCTGTCTCTGGTTCATTCTGTGGATTTTCATATAATCTCCTCCAAGTCTTCAGAACTGTAATGAGTCACTAAGTCAGACACTCCAGCCCACACAGTTTCTTCCTCTTCCCATTTCTCTCTCCCCATTCACACTACTGTGGAAAGAGGTCTGCAGTCAGCACAAAAGTACTGGGGTTCTAATATCATCTCTGCCATCAACCAGCTGTGTGACCCTGGGGAAATCTGTATACATTTTACAGATCTTAATTTCCTAGTTGTAAAATGATGTTTTTAGAACCTTTCTAATTCTGTGATTCTAGGAACATACCTTCTAATCATATACTTTCCTACCTGAGCTCAGTCCTGTCTAGCCAAGTTCTGCACACACCTACACACATGCACACATATATATTTGTGGTGATTACTTTGATGTGTAACCTTGATGGGGCTGTTGTTGCTGATGCTGTCAGAATGCACAAAGTATCTCCACCTAATAGTGACCGTATGTACAACAGAATTAAACACCGTCTGGTCCTGCACAGTCACTGCTTTGCTGAGTTCACTGAGGCAGCATCTGTATCAACATATCTTATTGAGTCTTCTTTTTAGTTGAACCTTTTATTACGTAGCAGGACATCCTTTTTCAGATACTGCTGTTGCTGTTAGGTGCTGTTGAGGGTAAGAAAAACTCATAGCACCCCTATGAACAATAGATCTGAACCCTGACCAATCCTGTGCCATCCTCATCACCTCTGACACAACTGAATCCATTGCTGAAGTCACTGTGTTAATCTATCTCATTGAGGATCTTCCTCTTTCATTGACCCTCCACCTTTTCAAGCATGATGTTCCTCTCCAAGGAATAGTCTCTCCTAACAACATGCCCAAAGTATATCAGATAAAATTTTGTGATCTTTGCCTCCAAGGAGCATTCTGGCTGCACTTTCTCCAAGACATATCCATATTTTTTTGTCAGTTCCTGGGATATTCATGGACAGCCAACACCACATCCCAAAGGCATCAATTCTTCTTCTGTCATTCTCATTCATTGTCCAGCTCTCACATGCACAGAAGTTATGGAAAACACCATAAATCATCATCATGGTGGCCTGAATCAGGCACATCTTAATCTTCAAACTGACATTACTGCTCCTCAGTAATTTGGAAAGGTTCCTGACAGCAGACTTGCCCAATGCAATACTTCTCTTCATCTCCTGACTTCTGGTACCAAGGATGTTGACTGTGAATCATTAACAAACTCAATCATTTCTCCACCAAATGTCATGTTGCTTACTGGTCCAGTGGTGAAGAATTCTGCCAATCAACAACATGGAAGGCTGTAGTTTTGCTTGAAATCCTTCTCACTTCCAGCATGCAGTTTGTTTCACCAGCATCGTGCAGACCGTTCAGAAGTCTTCCTCCAATCCTGATGCCACATTCTTCACAGTGTCTAGCTTTTCAAATTAGGGAATCATCATACAGATTGGATAAGTATGGAGAAAGAATACAATCCACAACCCTGATGCACACCTGCACACCTTTCCTGATTTTAAACCATGACTTCTTTCCTTGCTGTGTTCAGATAGCAACCGTTTGGTCTATGTTTATGTTTCACATGGTTATAATTATATATTCTGGAGTCTCCATTCTTCTCAATATTAGCCATAGCCTATTATGATCCACACAGTCAAATGTCCTTGCATAGACAACAAAATACAAATATACATTCTTCTGGTATTCTCTGCTTTCGGCCAGGATCCATCTGACATCAGCAATCACAACCCTGGTGTCACAGCCTCTTTTAAACGCAGTTTGAACTCCTGGCAGTTCTCTCTTAACGTACTTTTTCTAGTTGGACTGTTGTCGTCATTGTTATGTACCATCAAATTGCATGTGACTCTTAACGACCCTATGTCCATCAACGCTAAACCCTGCCCTATGTCCATCAACGCTAAACCCTGCCCTATCCTGAGCCAATCTCATCATCTCTGATAGCCTTAATCTCATTTCTCTAGTTGCACAGTCAATCCATCTCATTCTTGGTTTTCCTCTCCTGCACTGTCCCTCCATCCTTCCAAGCATTATCTCCTTCTCCAAGGACTGGTCCTTCCTGGCCATGTGCCCAAAGTATGTGAGATAGAACTTCAAAATCCTTGCCTCC
This sequence comes from Elephantulus edwardii, assembly GCF_000299155.1. Taxonomy (NCBI): domain Eukaryota; kingdom Metazoa; phylum Chordata; class Mammalia; order Macroscelidea; family Macroscelididae; genus Elephantulus; species Elephantulus edwardii. The sequence goes on from NW_006399787.1 coordinate 6,513,055, forward strand.
AGGGAGCAGCTTGGGTTCACCCTCTTCAGGACAGACTTGTTTGTTCTCCTGGCAGTCCACGGTCTAGACAGACACTCTTCTCCAGCATCACAACTCAAAAGCTCCAATCCTTCTTCTATCAAAACTAAGGTTACTGTCCAGATCTCTAACACATAGCAAGTAATTGTGAAGACCATGCCTGGATCAGGCACACCTTAGACTCCAGACTGACATCATTGCTCTTCAGTACTCTAGAGAGGTCACTGATAGCAGACTTTCTCAATGTAATTCATCTTTTAATTTCCTTACTGCTAATGTTAAGAGTGTTGATTGTGGAACCAAGCAAGCTGAAGTTATTAACAATTTCAATCTCTTCTCTATAATGAAGTTGCCAACTGGCCCAGCAGTGAGAATGTTTGTTTTCTTGATATTGAGCTTCAATCCACATTGAGGACTACAGTCCTTAAACCTTCTGGAGCAAATGCCTTAGGTCCTTCTCAGTTTCAGCAAGAGAGGTTGTGTCATTTGCATAACACAGGTTGTTTATGACTCTTCCTCCAATCCTGAGGCCACATTCCTCCTCATAAAGCCCAGCCTCCCAAATGATCTGTTCTGCAAATAAATTGAAAAGGATGGAGACAAGTGCACATCTTTGATGATCCTGAACCATGCAGTGTTTCCCTACTCTGTTCTGACTACTGCTTTCTGGCCAAGTATAGGTTTTGCATAAGCACAATTAAGTGTTCTGGAATTCCTATCCCCTCTTAATAATGCCTCCAAAGGAGGAACAGAAATTTATATCTCAAAATAAGTGATATTTCACCATCCGTCAGTATAAGGAGCACTCTTGATGCACTTCTTCTACGACTGTTTAGCTTGTTCTTTTAGCAGTTCATGGCATGCTCAATATTCTTCACCAGCACTGTTCAAAGGCTTCCATAGTCATTCTTCACTGGCCACCTTTCACATGTATATGATGCAACATAAAATACTGTGATTTGGGTAGGTGCATCTTAGTCCTCAAAGTGACGATGTTACTCTTTTACACTTTAAAGACATCCATGGCATAAGATTTACCAATGCAAATCATTTGCTTTCTTGACTGCTGCTTCAATGGGCTATCATGTACATTTATTTTCCTAAAACATTCATCTAATTGCTATTATAACAAAGTAATTACACATCATTAAATTAGTTTTTTGAAAGTAAAAGAAATAACCTTCCATAATGGGGTGGTCTTCAGTCAATCAGTAGAGGCCTTAAGACCAAAGCGAGAATTTCCCTAGAGTATGCGCTACCCCTAGACTACAAAAGATATTTTGCCAGAACAGTCTTTCTCTTCTTGTCACCTGACCTACAGATTTTAGGACCCACGCGTGCCAGAGTCTTCAGTCTGTCCCCTGACTTACAGACCTTGGATTTGCCAGGAGTCTCTCACAATCATGTGAGCCAATTCCTTGAAGTAAATCAATCAATATATAAATAATAGATTGATACAGCTTACTGGTTCTGTTTCTCTAGGGAACTCCACATCATTCTTGACCTTGAGGCAGCTTACCCTTCCATAGTTAAGAACACACATTCATACAAATTCACATATATACTCAAGTCCAACTCTCTACCAGGATTCAGTCTACCTTCCTCGGGTTACACACACCTATCCAGTATGACTGAAAGAAAGTTAGAGACACAGACACATTCCAGGGAGAAGGTCAGGTGGCAACAGAATCACCACAGCTTCACTCCAAAGTGGTATGGTACAAGTAAGGCTGCCGATGGACTGTCCTCAAAGCAGGACTCCCCAGATTCTAAGTAAGGGAAACTGGCCTGGGAAGCAGTTTGTTCAGAAGCGCTACGAACAAAGCAGCAGGCACAGCTGGCCTCTTCATAATCAGCATAAAAAATTGATTAGCCCTTTCCAGATTAAACATTATTGTTTCCACGAGGAACATAAATCAGCGAGACATGGAGGGCTCACCTCCCTCTGCCACAAAGGAGCAGCACCAGGTAGGAAGCAAATGGGGAAGCGGGAAATGGTGAGTTGAGGGCAGGAGCAAGAGAGCAGCCCAGCTCTAAGGAGAGCTATGAGAGAGCAGACCAGTCCTCACCCCTGCTGAGAGGGAAGGACTGTCCCCCAGCACCCCTCACACCAGCAAGAACAGAAGAACAGAACTTTGGCCAGAGGTGAGATGGAGGACAGCCTGAGCTCACCTCCTCTGCCATCTCACTGCCCTTGAAGTAGTCAAGGTCATCCCAGAGCTGAAGGGGCAATGGTGGGATGGTGCCTCAGAGGCGAGAGCATGGTACTTGGAGGCAGAGTGGGCGCTAGCCCAGCCCTGCCTTGGGCCCAGACCCTCATCTCCTGTATTACCCACCAGCATGAGGCAGCCTGTATAACTGAAGAGTGTGTTTTTTAGTCACTCAGTGAAGCTCCCAGCTGAGCCACTATCCTGCTGTGCGGTCCTGAATAAGTTACTGAACACTTCTGAATTTCCATTTCTACATGTGGGAAAAAAATGAGGACCAGTAAGCCTACCGTTTGATATAAAGGCTACATGTAATTGTATATTGAAAGCATCTAACACATTCAATGATTTTATCTTACTTGGATCCACAGTCAACACCCTTGATAACACCATCAGTCAGGAGATCAGGGCACACATTGTGTTGGGAAAGTCCACTGTCAGAAACCACTCCAAAACCCTAAAGAGCAATGATATCAGTTTGAAGACTAAGGTGCTCCTGATTCCGGCCATCGTCTTTTCAATCACTTGCTCTACATCTGAGATCTGGACAATGAATAAGGACTATGGAAGAAGAACCAATGCCTTTGATTTGTGATGCTGGAGAAGAGTATTGAATATCCCATGGATTGCCAAAAATATTAAGCTGATATGTCTTGGAAAGAGTGTAGCCAAAGCGCTCCTTGGTGACAAGGATGGCTTTGGCTCATGTATTGTAGGCAAGAAGCTAGGAGAGGCTACTCCTTAGACAGGATATAATGCTTGGAAAGGTAGAGGCATGGTGAAAGAGAGAAAGACCCCCAGGGAGGTGGACTGACACAGTGACTGTAACAATGGGGTCAAGGATATCACAGGATAGGACAGAATTTAGGTCTGCTATTCATAGAGTCAGGGAGCTCTGGTGGCCTAGTGGTAAGATGCTGTGCTGAAATCCTGAAGACAATGCGGTTCGAGGCCACCAGATGTTCTTCAAGAGAAGGATGGGTAATCGCCTCCCATGCGATTAACTGCCTCTGAAAATACCTAAAAGGGTCAGCTCTTGGTTGGTTCCAACTCCATCGTACACAATAACAACAACCACATTCTTAGGGTCACTATGAGTCACACCTGACCCAACAGCACCTAACAACCACAACAATAACAACATGTTCTTGTTTCAAAACATATTTGTTTGTGCTCCTTGGAGATAGGGTAGTGAAACTTCATCTCATCCACCGTGAGCATGTTCTTAGGAAGGGCCATTCCTCGGAAAAGGACTTCACGCTTAGTAAGGTGGAGGGTCGGCAAAGGAGGAGACTCAACCAGCTGGACTCACATAGTGACTGTAACGAGCTCAAGTATGTCAGAGGTGGTGAGGGCGGCACAGGGTGGGGCAGGGTTCAGATCTATTGTTCAGAGGGGTCCCTATGAGTTGTAGACAACTTGAGAGCACTTAACACCACCACACTGTTGGGCAGAACAAGAATTCATGAACATTCATCCACTGGCCTAGTGATGTCCTCATCTGCTGGAACAGAGTCACAGGCCAATGACCAGAAGCCTCAATGAGAGGCTCAGGAGTGGCAGCGAATGCCGGGGTTGGCTGCTCGGTCCAGAGAGCAGTCTTGGGTCTCACTGGCTCTGCCTCCTCCTCTATTGGTAGTGTAAGTCTTTGTGGCCTCAGTGTGCTCCTCTGTACAAGAGGAACAATAGTAATACAAGCTCCACAGGGCTGCTCTGAGTACTTGTATGACATGCTGTCCCCTCAGATCTTTTCCTGCACTCGTCACTTTCAACTCCTAGAATTTGCATCTGCACCTGGGGGCTCCTTCTCCACAGCAGTAGGAATACAGCTGCCCTCCCCAAGGACAGAGAGCTGTACAGGAAGACCCTGGAGTGGAATGAGCCCAAGGCGGCGTTCTGCACCATTTCCCAGAATTTCCCACGGTGCGGAGCCTGCCTTGCCCGCTGTGGTCCTCGGCTTAATAGCGCAGACGCAGCTCTTCCCCAGACCACTTCCTCATTCTCCACTGGCGGCACCTGGGCTTCCCACAAAACCATGTTCTCCAGAAGAACTTCTGTGTCTGAAGGGTGTCTGCTTCCAGGAGAGCCCAGTCTACCAGCAGCACCTATCTACATGGTCAGCTTCTGTAATGTAGTCATTACATCACTGTGTAACTGGAGCTTCTCGGATCATGCTGCTTGCACCTCATCTCCAATAAAGAAACAGGAGGTAGGGGAGACATCAGAAATCCTCACCATCATGTCCCCCTGCCCGTGCCGTCCACCCCTGCCCTCACTCCCTCACTCTATTCTGGGGAGGGGAAGGAAGCCTAGGAGTTCTGTTCCAGGAGACGATGACCCCCTGCAGCCACTCTGGCAGCCTTCCGGGTAGGGCGGCCAGCCAGCAGGCAGCTCTATAAGAGCAGTCCCTGTGTTCTGTCCTCTAGACTCTGCTCAGCCTGGAACACACATATTCTGAGACCTGTAGGATGCGGAGAAGGGGGAAACTGGCCTGTCCAAGTCTGAAGTGTCAGTTTTAAAGTCTCCATAAGAGAGTCTACCTTTGCTGGACATGAACAATGGGAAAAGGCTCCTAACAGAGCTCTTGCCATGGGGTCCCCCACCTGTCCTGCACTGCTGGTCAACACTTTCTGAAAGTCCTCTTTCTATTACTCATGAGGCCTGTACACAAACACAGATGCATACACACAGTGAGGTAACCACAACTTCCCTGCCAAGCCTGAGGGCCTGCAGCAACTCCCTAAACCTGCCCATCATGGCCCGATGCCTATGGCCCATCTCAATGCTCGGGGCTGGGAGCCACAAAGTGGGAAGAGTGGGGACCAGGCAACGGACAGGGAGCTCGAGATGAGCAATCTCCTCCCGTGAAATTTACAGCCTCTGAAAATCTGCTGGAGAGTCTGAGTCGGCTCTGACTCAACATTACACAACAACAACAATTAGCTAGGCGATGGTGGCAAGTTATTTAACCCTCTCAGGGCACCTGCTTCCTTGTATGAAAAACAGGAATAGTATAACCTATCAAACTTGGAAGGTGCAGCCAGAGTGCTCCTGGGAAGCAAGGAGGACGAGGCTTCATCTCACATACTTGGCACCTGCTGCTAGGAGAGATTATCCCTTGAAAAGTGACATCATGCTTAGGAAGGTTGGGGGCAGTGAAGGAGAGGAAGATCCTCAACCAGGTGGACTGACACAGTGACTGCAGCAATGAACTTGAGGGTGTCAGAGATCGTGAGGATAGCACAGGACAGAACAGGGGTCCGATCTGTTGTTCATAGCATCGCTATGAGCTGTACTTGACTCAATGGCACCTAACAACATACCACATGAAAGGAGATTCTCTTTCTCCCACAAAGCAGCTGGTGGATTTGAACCATGTACTAAAAAAGTTATTTCTAGATCCATATTGAAGTACAACATCGTGAGTGACAGGATTATATCCATACGCTTAAAAGGAAGTCCAGTGAATACCACTATCATTCAGATATATGCA
>NW_006399787.1:6521086-6528681 GCF_000299155.1 Elephantulus edwardii
GGAGGGGAAGACCCTCTATGAGATGGATTGATTCGGTGACTGGGGTAATCGGGATGGGTGTGTCAGAGGCACCGCAGTTGGCGCAGGATAGAGCAGGGTTTAGGGCTGTTGTGCATAGGGTCGCTATGAGTCACAAACAACTCGACGGCACATAACAACAACAACACCACTCTGGACATGCTCTTAGGAGAGGTCATTCCTTGGAAAGGGACATCATGCTTGGGAAGGTGGAGGGACAGTGAAGGAGAGGAGACCCTCAACCAGGTGGGTTGACACAATGACTGCAGCAATTGGCTTGGGTGTGTCACAGCCTGGATAGGACAGGGTTCAGAGAGTTGATGATAGGGTCACTCTGAGTCGTGCCCAACAGCAACTTAACAACAACAACAAATTGAAGAATTATTCTAAGGATTCTAAGAATCCTTATATGAAAAGCATGAGCCAGTGTGCACCACGCATGCTGTTGGCGGTAATATAAAACAACTCAAATTCATAGCGACTTGAAGTGTGGCAGAATAAATGTTGCCTGGTCCCACACCAGAGTCACAACTGCTGTTATGTTTGATCTCATCATTGGGGCTGTGTGTCAATTCATCTCATTGGTAGTTTCCTTCTTTTTCTCTACCAACCACATAGTTGTTTCCAGTGACAGGTGTTTCCTAATGGTACATCCATAGCCAAAGTCTCACCATCCTACATACATACTCTATTCAAAAACACCCACACAAACTCACTGCCATCAAGTTGATTCCAACTCACAGCTGCCCTCCAGGTCCGGGGGGCTGTGAATCATAACAAGAGGAGATTGCCCATCTTCCACCCTCAGAGCCACTGGCGGATTCAAATCCCTAAAGACATTCAGCCTTTAGATTCAGAGTACAACTTGCCACCAGAGCTGCCTATGTACCACATTGCTGTTGCATGTCATTGACTTGGAAATGACACATAATCGACCCTCCAACAAGTTTTCAGAGGCTGCATATCACATGAGTGTTGTAGATCACATGAGGTTGTAGTGCACTGGGAAAGTCTGCAGTCAAGGACCTCTCCAAATTTTTGATGAGCAATGATGTCAGTTTGAGGAGTAAGGTGCACCTAATTGACCCTGGAGGCCCAAATCTACCCCACCTCTTCCTAAAACAGGTCTCGATGAGATACAGCATCTGCCTTTTGGCTAATTCAAGTTGGGATTCTGTCCTTAATCACTAAAGATTTGATGCATCCATCCAACAAGCAATTCAGGCCAGCTGTTCTGCTCAGTGGATACCCTGCAAGCTGGACTGCCCACCATGTCTCCCCAAAATACACTGCCCAATGTTGCATGCTGTCATTCTTCCACTCCTTCAATCTCACCCATCCTTCAAGGCCCAGCTCAAGTCTATCTTCTCCAGAGAAACCTTTGTCTGAACTTCCCTTCAACTTTTAATTCATAACCCCAACAGCTGGGTGTTGAATTGTTTTCTAATTAATCCCTTTGCATTTGTTCTGTCTCTTTGGCTTTGGGGAGGAGGTGGGGGTACAATAGCTCTGACATATTCTATATCCTCCACAGAGGTAAGAATGTATCAGCTGCTCAAGCACTCTGGATTCTCGAGTGAGTAAAGTAGCAAGAGATAGGTTCCAGGCTTCCTGAGACCAGAGAATGGGTCCACCAAGAGCCAAAGCTCTTTACCTGCAGAGAATGTGTTAAGGAGCAGCCCACCTATCAGTTAGCAATGAATACCAAGATACTCTTTGGATGTCAGAGAAGAAAATGTGTTCTCTGCATCACTGGTGATTTGGTATATTGATAGAATCACCCAAACCACTGGGACTTTGGGAAGGCTCATGGAAGAACAAGAAGAACATACTAGAACTCTATTCCCTTAAGGGATGAGCTTTTTAAAACATGGCTTTCTGAAAGTCCATAGGAAAGCATAGATCCCCAAATGGGTGAGTGCTACTTGAGGCCATCTGGGTTTATTTGACAGCAGTACCAGCCTCATTCTACAAGAGCACCAACCACATCAAGAGTCAGGAGACTTGAGTTCTAGTCCTGTTCCTACCACCAATTAGCTGTGCCAATCTGGGCAAGTTACTTCCTCTCTCTGTGCTTCGGTTTCATCACCTAAGAAAGGAAGGGGTTTGACTTAATAATTTCTAAACTTGCCCAACCTATGAGTAATTGACTCCTGAATAATATTTATCTGAAGTTCGTATCATTAAACAATAAAGGGAGGACCAGTGTCTGCCAAATCTCATGAAGATCCAGGTACCAGGCAAAGTTCTGGACATACTATGAAGGTTCCAGTCGTACTGTCTCATTTCATCCTGCACATATAACAATCACAGTTACTATTTAAGGAGGACTTACTCTGTGTCACCTCATATGGATTGTATTTCTCAGTCCTTGCCACAGCCCAGTTAATGTAAAAGTTCTTTTCTCATTCTATTTTACAGATGAAGAGCTTAAGGCTCAGAAAGGTGGCTTGTTGCAACATGATAGTGTTTGTGGGTTGCACAAGGCTCTCTAGCTCCAAAATCTTTATGTCACCCTGCCTCAGAAAGGTTCCTGTGTCCCTTCCTCATGCTACCCACTGGTCCTTGGCCTTAGCCCACAGTTTAGATATTACTGATGCTATTAGCTGCTTTCAAGTCAACCTCTAACTTATGGCAACCCCACAGCACAAGAGAACAAAACACTTTGCATCTCCATGATAGAGTCTGATTGGACCATTGTGATCTATATAGTTTTCTCTGGCTAGTTACACTAGTAAACACCCGTTGTGTACAGAGGACTGAGCATTATACTAACGAAGCTCCAAGGTGAACGGCATGACACTCGGATGACTTGACAGCCAGGCTCAAGTGAGAGGTTCATCCATGGATTAAAACCAAGGTTCCTAAGAGAAGTTCAACCTGACTGTGAGACCAGTGAAGGCTAATGAGTCAAATGCATTGGAAGTGCCTGTGCAATTTAATTCAACAACATCTACCAACACTTACTCTGCCAAAATGTTCATTTCACTTGGATCCATGATCAATACCCAGAGTAATGGCAGTCAAGAAATCAAGACATGCTTGCCTTGGGAAAATCTGCTGTCAAGGACCCCTCTCCACATTTCTACAGAGCAATAACATCAGTTTAAAGACAAAGGTATACTTGATCCCATCGATAGTCTTTTCAAGTATTCATTATACATCTGACAGTTTGAACAATACCTTTGAACTGTGGTGCAGGAGAAGAGTACAGAATATCCCATGAACTGTCAAAAGAACAGACAAATACATCCTGAAGGACATGCAATCAGGGTGCTTCTTAGAGGCGAGGAGATGGTGAAACATTGTCTCACATACGTTGGGCGTGTTGTCAGGAAGGGCCAACTCTTGGAAGAAGATATAATCATGAGGAAGGAAGAGGGTCTAAGAAACAGAGTAAGACCATCAACAAGATGAACAGACACAGCAACTGAAACAACAGACTTGAGTATATCAGACATGGTGAGGATGGCACAGGACAGGGCAAGGTTTAGGTATGTTGTTCTTGGGGTCACCATGAATCATAGTTGACTCGATGGCACCCAGCAACCACTGTGTACAAAGAAACCACAGCGGCATAATGATCAAAGAACCTGGTTCCTAACCAAAGTCTCGGAGGTTCAAACTCACCAGTTAACTCTATAGGAGACAGACAAGATAGTCTACTTTCATAAAGCTCTCTAGACTTGGAAACCCCATGGGCAGTTCTACTCTGTTTCTACAGGGTTGCTAAGAGTTGGCATCACCAGGATAGCAGTGGATGTTTGGACTGAAAAGCTCTGTGGAGGAATCAAAATGAACAACTAGTTATGAATCTCAAGGAGCAAAATCAAGGAAGCAACCAATCACAAAGCAACAAATAACTGCCTCTAATGCTGGATTGGAGGAGCAAAATCAAGGAAGCAACCAATCATAAAGCAACAAATAACTGCCTCTAATGTTGGATTGGAGAAGTAAAATCAAGGAAGCAACCAATCATAAAGCAACAAATAACTGCCTCTAATGCTGGATTGGAGGAAGAATCATCAACAGCCTGCATTATGCAGATGGCACAACCTTGTGGCTGAAACTGAGGAGGATCTGAGCGTTTGCTGAAGAAGGTCAAAGAATGCAGTCTTCAACAAGGAATGAAGCTCAGCATCAAGAAAACAAACATTGTCACCACTGGGCCAATTGCCAGCACCATGACAGATGGAGAAGAGATTAAGACTGTTAGTAACTTTAGCTTGCTTGGTTCCATAATCGACACTCTTAGCACCAGCAGTGAGGAAATCAAAAGACAAACTGCATTAGGAAAATCTGCAGACAGGGATCTCTTCAGAGTGCTGAAGAGCAACAACGTCAGTCTGGGGACTAAGGTGCGCCTGATCCAGGCCATGGTCTTTGCAATTATTTGCTATGCATCAGAGAACTGGAGAATAAATAAGGATGACAGAAGAAAAATCAATGTGTTTGAGTTGTGGTACCACCATGGACTTCAAAGAGAACAAACAGGTCTGTCCTGGAGAAGGTGAAACGAAGTTGCTGCTTGAAGGCAAGGATTTTGAAACTCCATCTCAAATACTTTTGTCACACAACCATGAGGGACCAATCCTTGGGGAAGGACATCATACATGGAAGGGTGGAGGAATGGCACAGAAGAGGAAGACCTTGGATGAGATGGATCGACACAGCACCTGGGGTAATGCGGGTAAAGTGTGTCAGAGACAGTGAGACTGACTCAGGATCTGGTAGGATTCAGAGCCACTGTGCATAGGGTTGCTATGAACTGCAGGTGACTCAATGGCACATGACAACAATGACTGCCTCTAATAGTTGTAGTAAGTCAAAATCAAATCCATTACCAACGAGTTCATTCCTTTTCATAGAGATCCTATAGTTACTGTTGTTATGTACCATTGAGTTAGAAATGACTCACAGTTGACTCTCCATCATGTTTTCAGAGGCAGTTAATAAAACGAGAAAAGACTGTCTATATGTCTCACACAGAACAGCTGAGAGATTTGAACTATTTGACTTTGGGTTGGCAGTGCAATTCCTTACCACTAGGCCACCAGAGCTCGTCATGGGATGTGTAAGGCTTCTTTACAGAAGCAGAGTGCCACACTTTGTCCCAAAGAACAGCTGGTGGGTTTAAACCCCCAACCTTTCATTTAACAGCCAAGCACATAATCACTTGCAACTAAGGCTCCTCAGAGCTGCAACTGGGGACAGGAATTATCCTGGGAAAACACAAGAGAGGAGTCATTATTCTTGACAGAGGAGGAAACCAGGGAAGAAAATCTTACCAGAAATTGTTATCTCCATCTCTTGCCTAGAAAATAAGGTTAATGATAGTCCCTGTCTTGTGAGGTTTTCGTGATAAGTGAGTTGGTCCACATAAACCTTTTAAAATAGTCCCTGTTACCTGATAAACATTCAATGTGTATATACATTGTTCTAGTCACTTTTACTATGACTGTTATTGTTGTTAGACCTGCTCTGAGGATGAGACAGTGTCAAACACAAGAGCAGTACCAGCTTGAGGAAGCAGGGGCCCCGGTGCAGATATCCGGGGAATGGAGTGACTCCCACCCACCCACCTATGCAGCCAGGGCAGAGGCTGCATCAAAGGAGGAGAAGGTGTGAGGAAGGAAGAGCACTCGGACTGATGGGGTCTCAAAAGACCGGAGGCTGAGCCCCAGGAAGAGGCGGGCCTGCAGCTCATGAGAGGGGCTCAGAGCCAAGGAAGGCAGCGGCTAAGGGCAGCCAGCACCGCAGACAGTCACCAACAGGCACAGAGGGGCCTGGCTGCCGCCACCTCCCCTCCCAGAGACGAATGGGAGTCCATCCATCCCGGCTGACATTCATGCTTCCCGTCATCCATCTCCCGCTCATTAAATTACCATTTCATGGCCAAAATCTCCCTCGTAATTGATAAAAATCTCCTTTTGATGTTCGGCATTATTGGGAGGAAAGTGGGTTTTTTTATTCTTCATTATGTTTTTAATATAAATGTGTTTTTTATTGAGAGCTGCTAGGAAGGCAGGATGAGGCCAGGCCAGGAGGGGGTCGCCACTGCCCTCGCCTGCCATTCCCCTCAGCACATGGCTCTGTGGCCAGAAGAGTGGTCTCCGCGCCCAGAAGACTCAGGGGCGACCTTCTGGGGGCTTTACAGGTATCAGCAAAGAAATCAGGAGAGGCAAATCTAAGGGCAGCTGGGCTTTCAAGGGGGGCAGGGGAGCACCTGGAGGTAGTAAAGGGTCCTGGAGTGTGTGTATGTGTAGAGTACAAGGATCTAGACAAACGTGCTCAATAAATATGTGTGACGGTGAAGAATGGCAAAACGGCCAATGTTTTCTTACACTACACTTACCACAAGAAATAACAGGGTTTTGAGAGAGAAATATATTTCTATCTCTATCTATCTATCTATCTATCTATCTATCTATCTATCTATCTACCTACCTATCATCTATCTATCTATCTATCTATCTATCTCTATATATGTCTATAGCATCTATATATCTATGTCTATATCTATACATAGGTCTTTGGAAGCAAGGATTCTGAGGCTCCGTCTATCATACTTTGGACATGTTCTAAGGAGGGACCAGTCTTTGGAGAAGGACATCATGCTTGGTAGGGTGGACAGACACTGCAGGAGGGGAAGGCCCTCTATGAGGTGGATTGATTCAGTGACTGGGGTAATCGGGATGGGTGTATCGGAGACAGTGAGATTGGCACAGGATAGAGCAGGGTTTAGGGCTGCTGTACATAGGGTCGCTACGAGTCACAAACGACTCGACGGCACATAACAACAACAAACAACATATCTATACATCTATATCTATTTCTATTTCTATATCATTTCTATCTAGATTTGGAAGCAGGAGTGGCATCCACTTCCTAAACAACATACCTCTGGAAACTCTTTGAACCTTTTTTTAAATTGATTAGTAATTTCCATGAAAATTTACAGAGGCTTTGGATTTCCATTCATTTATTGTTGTATTTTTTCTCCCCTCCCAACCCTCCCCCCCAGTACACTACCCTCTTGGAAAAGTAAAAGAAAAATTCTTTCATTGTTTTACAATCCCTCCTCCAAGGGCCATTCCCTCCCCCCAGGTTCACTCTACTATGCAGCCTTTACTCTGGACTCCCATCATGGCAAAAATACCTAATCACATATTCCTTTTAAATAGTTTTCTCCCTCATCTGTTTCAATGCAGTATACATTATTGAACCCATCTTTTTCAGTCTTCCCCCAACCCCGAGGTCAGTCCTGTTTTACAACAGTGGCACCATGCAGTATTTGTCCTTTCATGATTGAGATACTTTATTCAGCATAATGTCTTCCACGGTCACCCATTTTGAATAATATTGCATGAGTTCCTTGTTTTTCAATGCAGCATAGTATTCCATTGTGTGAATATACCAGCTTCTCTATCCATTTGTTTGCTGATGGACACTTAGGTTGTTTCCAACTCCTTGCTATTGTGAACAAAGCCGCAATAAACATGGGTGTGCATCTATCTGCTTGGGTGGCAGTTATGGTCTCTTTGGGGTATAGTCTGGTAGTGGAATCGCTGGGTCAA
>NW_006399787.1:6529184-6531368 GCF_000299155.1 Elephantulus edwardii
CAATATATGTTGTTGTTGGGTGCCATCAAGTAGACTATGACCCATAATGACCTTACAAACAGCCAATCTGTACTCTGCCCTATGATAAACCATCCTCATATCTCTCATATACTTGAGCCCAATGTTACAGTCACTCTATCAATCTACCTTGTTGAAGGTCGTCTTCTCTTTCAATGGCCCTCTACCTTACCCAGTAAGATGTCTTTTTCTAGGACTGGGCCCTCCTTACAACATGTCCTAGGGATATGAGAGGAAATTTCACCATCCTTGATTCTAAATAGCACCGGGGTTACCCTTTCTCAAAGACTTATTTATTTGCTCTTTTGACAGTCTATGAGATGTTCAGTATTTTTCTCCAACACCAAAACTAAAGGCCTTCATTCTTCTTCTATCATCCTTATTCACTGTCCAAATTTCACATGCACTTCAAGTACCTGAAAAGACCATGGATTGGACCTAGTGCACATTTGTGTTTAAACTGCCATCACTGCTCCTTAGAACTGTGGAAAAGTCCTTGGCAGATTTTTCCCAATGAAATACATCTGGTTTCTTGGCTGCTGGTCTCAAGGGGGTTGACTGTGAAGCCAAGTAAAAGGAAACTGTTGATGATTTCAATCCTTTTCTCATCTATCATGATGCTGTCTATTGGCCTGTGATGAGAATTTTTGTTTCCTTGATGTTGAAGTGTAGTACACATTGAGGCTGCAGTCTTAATTTGTGCATACACATATATTATGTACATACATATAATATGTTGTAGTTGTTGTTATGTGCCATTGAGGTGCCTGAAACATATAGTGACCCTATGAGAGTAGCTCTGAAGCCTGCCCTGTTCTGAACCAGTCTCACTGACTCCAACACACCTACCCCCATTGTCCTAGTTACTGTGTCAATCCATCTCATCCAGGGTCTTGCTCTCTTGCACTGTCCCTCCACACTTCCAAGCATGATGTCTTTCTCCAAAGTATCTCCTGGCCACGTGACCAAAGTATGTGAGTCGGAGCTGCAAAACCCTAGCCTCCAAGGAGAGACTTGCATCTTCTCCAAGACAAATACATTTGTTCTCTTGGCAGTCCATGGTAGGTCTAAAAGTCTCCTCCAGCACCATAATTTGAAGGCATCGATTCTTCTTCTGTCATCTTTAGTCATTGTGTAGCTCTCTGATAGCAAGTAATTGATTGCAAAGACCATCGCCTGGATTAGGAGCACCTTAGTCTCTAGACTGACATTGTTGCTCTTCAGTACTCTGGAGAGGTCCCTAACAGCAGATTTTCCCAATGCAATTCATCTTTTGATTTCCTGACTGCTGGTGTTAAGAGTACTGATTGTGAAGCCAAGCAAGCTTTAATTGTTAACAACCTCAATTTCTTCTCCATTAATCATGGTGCTACCAATGGGCCCAGTGGTGAGAATCTTTGTCTTCTTGACACTGAGCTTCAATCCATACTGAAGACTACAGTCCTTGACCTTTTGCAGCAAGCTGTTCAGGTTCCCCTCAGTTTCAGCAAGCAAGATTGTGTCACCTGCTTAACATAGGTTGTTGATGAGTCTTCCTCCAATCCTGAAGCCACATTCTTCCTCATTAAGCCTAGCCTCCCGAATGATCTATTCCACATATAGCTTGAAAAGGTATGGAGATAGAATGCATCCCTGACACACTTCTTTCCTGATTTTAAACCATGCAATGTTTTCTTGCTTTGTTCTGAGGACTGATTCCTAATCCAAGTATAGGTTTTGCATAAGCATAATCAAATATTCTGAGACTCCCATTTTCCTCAAGGTTAGCCACAATTTGTTGTGATACACACAGTCAAATGCCTTTGCACAGTGAATGAAACACAGATAGACTTTCATCTGGTACTCTTTGCCTTCTGCCAAGATCCATCTGAAATTGGTGATAATGTCTCTAGTGCCACATCCTCTTCTAAACACAGCTTATATTTTTGGTAGTTCTCTGTCAAAGTACTGTTCCAGTAGTTTCTTATTAATCTCCAGCAGGATTTTGCTAGCATATGATATTAGTGTATTATTCAATAATTTCCACACTCTGCCGGGTCACTGTTTTCGAAATGGGAGTAAATATGGATCTCTTCCAGTCAGTTGGCCAGGTAGTTGTCCTCCAGATTTCTTGGCACAACCTAGTGAGAACATCCAAGGCAGCATCTGTTTGTTGAAATACGTCAA
>NW_006399787.1:6531633-6539638 GCF_000299155.1 Elephantulus edwardii
AGCTTAAGAAATGCTGAGTGAGTTCAGCCCTTTTGATTTTCTGACTCCAGCTCCTTGAACAATTCATTCTAATACTTTGCCCTGTCTTCTTGAGTTGCCCTTTAAAATCTTTTATTCAGCTTCTTCTTGATTTCTTCCCTTTGCTTTGGCTTCTTGGCGCTGTAGTGCAATATTCAGAGTCTCTTCTGACATCCATTTGGTCTTTTCAGCTTCCTGCTTCTTTGTAATGACCTCTTGCATTCTTCATGGATGATATTCTTGATATAATATGTATACATATCTATAATATGTACATACATGCATAATATGTATAGACACATGTTTATTTTTTATAACACCTACATACCTATGGTATGTATAATACCATAATGCATACAATGTATATCTAATATCAATATAATATATATTATAATATCATATACTATAATACCATAATATATAATATATGTTGTGTATCAATCACTGAAAGAACAAATTCAATACATGATGTGGTAGCCAACTCTAAGATGACCTTCAATGATCCTACCCTCCTCAAAGTCAAAAGGCCCTGGGTACTCCCTTACCTCACTGCATCGGAATAATCTTTGAACCACTAGGATACTGTGGAAATGTAGAAGTATGACTTCCAAGGCACCTTCACAAATGATCCTGGATCCTCTTAGATCACTTGCTCTTAGGGAAGTCTGCCATCATGCTATTAGGAAAGTGAGCCAGTCACATCTCTTGTTCTGAGGGCAGCCAGCCACCCTGTGACAAGGTTTTCTACCAAGAGCTAACACCAGCTCACCCACAACCATGTGGATGAGCCCTCCTGGCTTGTAGATCCTCCAGCTCCAGGCATGTTTTAAGGTAACCACAGCCCTGACCAACATCGTGAGCATACCGCCTGAGGACTGCCTAAGCCACGCCTGACTTTCTTCCCCATCGAGACTGTCAATAAATGTTTATTGTTGTTTAAAGCCAAGATCAATACATTAATATTTGTGAGTAAATCTAAAAAAATGAAAGGATGAAGAGAACTCAAATCAGCTTTGGAAAGAAGGCAGCACAAACTAAGTGAGCACAGGGCATCTGTCAACAAGGATGGGAAAGTTCTGGGCCCCAAACCCACAAGCCCCACAGATGGAATATAATCCTCTGGACAGGAGGGGCTCCTCTGGACTCTTCTGCCAAACCATTCCCCATCCTAGTTCCACTGAAGTGTTTTCATCCCTGAATACACCCAAACCCTAGACTCATCAGGATGTTATCTTGTAAGTGGAAAAGACCAGAGCAGTGCAGTCATCATCTCCATAACCCTGGGCACCTCAGCCCTCACCCCTTAGCCATGACCTCAGCCCGGGGACCAACACATAAAAGTCAGGGTCCCTGGCCTCCAGGAGCTGCACTTGAATGGCATCAAGGGAATTTCAGGCAAAGGTGAGGGGGACCCTTTAGAAGCCCAGGGGCAGATGGTAATGGATCACAGAGAGGAAGAGAAAAGATATTTCTTCTAGCAAACAGACTATAGGGCAAAGAACTGTCTCAGGTAGCACTATACCTAGTTAAAGACCTCAGCTTGCTTTTCATAAGTCTCTCTGAACCCTGTTATTGTGTGTTACTAAGTTTATTCCAGCCTGTAATGACCCCAGGAGGGTTAAACCTTGGAGGCATGGATTCTGAAGCTAAGTCTGACATACTTTGGGTATGTTGCAAGGAGGGACCAGTCCTTGGAGAGGGACGTCATGCTTGGGAGGGTGGAGGGACAGTGCAAGAGAGGAAGATTCTCAATGAGATGGATTGATTCAGTGACTGGGGTAATGGGAGTAGTTGTGTCAGAGACAATACGATTGGCACAGGACAGAGTAGGGTTTAGGGCTGTTGTATACATAGGGTCACTATGAGTCACAGGAGATTTGAAAGCACATAACAACAACAACATAATGACCCCATGTCAGAGTAGAATTGCCTCTAAAGTTTTCTTGGCCATAATTTTGAAATAAAAAAGGGAACCTATTTCTAGGTTCTTCTCCTCCAGAGCTCTTAAGTGGGTTTGAACCACAAATCTTTGGGTCAGCAGCTGAGCCTAACCATTGGACTACCAGGGTTCCTTAGGTCTTCACATACAGAAAACATCCAGAAATAGCAGACAATATTTATTTCCTGTCCATTTGCTGTGTGTCAGACATGTTCTAAACGCCTCACATTCATTACCTCATGTAATGCTCACAGCAAGCCCGTGGCAGGCACCGAGATCATCTCAATTTTAAGGATGAGGAAATAGAGAAACAGAGAGGATGAGTCACATGGCCAAGGTCACAAGCTAATAAACCAAGAGGTAGTTTGTCTCCTGTCTACCTCCAAGCCTTAGTTCAACTACCATGTGAAGGTAGGACCAAGACTACAAACACGCAGGCTTTGCCCCAAGAGAGCCTCAGCGAGGGAAGAAAGGAACCCAGTCAAGGCAGAGTTGTACATCCTGGAGAAAGGAATTCTGGGAAGCGTCATCTTTTTCCTCCTTGGCCAAGTTCTCATGAGTGAAAAGAGGTTCTATGTGTGGATATGAGGACACAAGGGCCACCGCAGAGTTTTCCGTTCACCGTGCAGCCCGGCCCATTGGCCCTACGTCTGGCTCCAAGGTTCTGTGGCAAGACTGCTCCAAGCCCAGCAGTTATCTCCATTCAATGCCCCAAAACCAAGGACTCCATACACATAGGCTACTATATCACCTCCCTCACCTCCCCCTCAGCTCCTACCCAGAATGTCTTCAATCTTTCCATCAGCTCGTCCAGCTCTTACAGACCACTGATGTTTAGGGGGAAGAGCTTCTTTACCTGTATTCTAAACTTCTATTACAACCTCAAGTGAAATAAAGCAAAAAAAAAAAAGTCACCATCAGCCTCCACCAGTAGATTCATACAAAGCAGCTGAGTACACACTTTTCCACTTGATGCACAGCGGTTCCGCTCTCTGAGTTCTCAGAGAAATCTGGGTCACATGGCCCAGCAAGCACCCGTAACAAACACACGGCTATTTCCTGGGCACTGTGGGAACTTCAAAGTCTTCCCCTCGCTTACTCTGTCCATGCACACAAACAGGAAAGACCAATCACTAGCAAAGGGCATCAAGTTTGGCAGAAGCCAAATGAAAATGAATAAACCCTTCAATTAAATGGATTAACATGAAAGCCACAACAAGGGGCTCAGCATAGCAAAGATGATGAGGCTTTCACAGGATCAAGCAATGTTTCATTCTGTTACACACCAAGACTCCATGTTGCCTTCTTAGGTATCACAGGGCCATCTCCAAACTCACAGGAACCCAACATACAACACAACACAACACAACCCTGCTCAATTCTTTGCCATCTTCACCATCTCTGCTGTGCTCCAAACCACAGTCTCCGCTCAATCCATCTCATTGAAGGACTTCCCTTTGCGGACCCTTCACTGTTGCAAGCATGATGTCCTTCAGGGACTGGCTCTTCCTGATAAAATGACCAAAGAATAGGAGATGAAGTCTTAATAGTGTGTGTGTGTGTGTGTGTACACCATCAAATAGGATCTGACTGGTACAGGAGGAGATTGCCCCTCTTTCTCCAGCAGAGCACCTGGTGGATTTGAACCACATACCTCTGGGATTGCAGTGCAGCTAAGCAGATAATTCAAGAAACGGGACTACATGAAGGAGAATGTGACATCAGGTTTGGAAGAACACTCATCAATAACCTACAGTATGCAGATGACACAATCTTGCTTAATAAAAGAGAAGGAGACGCAGAGAACTTACTGATAAAACCCAAAGACTGTAGCCTTTAGTATAGATTACACTTCAACATAAAGAAAACAAAAATCCTCACAATCAGACCAAAGGCAACCTGATAATAAATGGGAAAAAAAGACTAAATTTGTCAAGAATTTCCTTTTACTTGGATCCACAATCAACATCAAACAGCATCTTGTACTGGGTAAGTAGTCTGCAAAGGACCTCTTTAAATGCTAAAGGGCAAGGTCACCACAACGAGCAATTTGATGGTAACAAAGAAGTTGAAAATTGTTGTTGTTGTTGTTAAGAGACTCTATGGACAATAGTCCTCGACATTTGCATGACTTTCATCCTCTCTTCAGGTTTCATCCTCTCTCCAGGGTTTCTGGAGGCAAGCTATTATGGAAGTGGATGCCACTCCTGCTTCCAAGCTTGTTTTAATCAGGGAGCTCCACCAAACACTGTCCACCACGGGTAACCATTAACGCATTTGACACATCAGTGTCACAGTGTTCAGCTTCACAGTGACCACAAGCTACATCAATTTCAGTTGAAAATTACAATATTAAAAAACCTCAAACTCACTGTTATTGAATAGGAACCAACTTGTCACAACGTTCCAGTAACCAAGACTATTCTTGGTTTCTGATTTCCTCCTTGTTTTCTGCTTTCTTGTCCCTGCACCTTGCTCAGTCCTCCTTCTTAACCTTCCTTAACCTTCTATCTCCTCAATCCCACCCACCTTTGAGAGTCTAGGTCAGCTGACTCCTTCTTCAGGAACGTGCCATTATCCAGATGAAGTCAACCTCACCCTCACTGTCCCTCAGTCTCTCTCTCCTAAAAAATCCCTCGGTATTGTACACAGCCAAGGATTACCATACTCTGAGTGCCATTTATGACCCCAGACCAGAAGGCTGGAATCAAGATGCCATTTTCACCAAATACCAGATGATTGGAAAACACAGAGAGAGAATGAATGAAAGGAATGGCAGAAGAGGCACTCAACAACAGAATCACATATTGTTGGGACCTAGAGGTGGTCTCAGAGGACTCCAAGCTCAAGTGCAAAGACTGAGTTGGTAGTCAGGGGGAAGAATGGTGCCAAATATTCCCAGATGGAGCTCATGGGGACTAAAGTGGTCAGTAGTCCATGGCTTAGTCTTAAGTCTGCCCTATTCTGGATGCAGAGGCGTCCCTTCAGGCTCCTTCAACAGCATGGACTATGTGTGGGAGAACAAAGACCCCCCCTGGTCGGAGCTGCTCTTTGCAGGAATGGGCCATGTCTTCCACACCCTTCTTGACGCTCAAGCTCATGCGCCATCTGCTGGCAAAGGTTAGCACTGCACCTAGACTCAAGACCAAGGGCCGACTCAAGGCCAGGGAGCATTCTCCAAGACTGGAGACCTAGGTCACTCAGTGTGGACCCCTATCTTGTGGCCTTTGGACTCTTGATTGCTTCCCAGAATCTGTCCCTCAGGATGGAAGCCTGACATTCAAAAAAGGAAAAGAAAACGAAGTTTCTTTCTGGTAATACTGAGACGCTTTCAAGATAAAGACATACACGTTCACTCTGAAGGCAGCTTTCCAGAAGAATCTCTCCCAAGCAGATGCTGTGCTATGAAGGGAACAAAGCGCTGGCTTGTCAATCAGAGGCTGGAGGTCCTGTCACACACACCTCGTTAACCCATGAACTCCAGCACAGAACCTGCCTGAACCAATCCCATTCAAGGATGGTGCCTGCCCTCACTTCCGCTCTGCCACACACTGACCGGCAGGCTGCCAGCTGTCCTGGGCTTGCTCTGATCCGGAAGCAAACATAGAACATGGACCCACAGGGTGGCAATCTCCATCCTATTCCCTCAGCCCATTCTGGGGACACGGACACACCTCAGGGCCAGCACCACAAGCTTGGAACACGGATTGGTGGAGGGCATTAACGACCATAACTCTTCAAAGCCTCTACTGATGATGGAAGGAGTCTCCTTGAACACAGATGGGCTCAGCTAGCCCAGGCACCAGCCTTGAACTCTGAGCTCACCACTTCCCCTCCTAAGTCTGACATGCAGGAGCAGTGATGCATTCTTTGAGCTCTAGGTAAAGCTCATAGGTAAACCACATAGTTCTTTCTCTTTGCTGTCAAGTTGGAATGAATTCAAAGCCAATCCTCCAGTGGGTTTTAAATCAAGGGCTGTAAATCACACAGAAGAAGGTCCATCTTCTTCCTGCAGAGCAACCGGTAGATTCAAACTGCCTGCCTTTGGGTTGGCTGCACAACTCCTTACCCACTAGGCCATCAGAGTTCCATACCAAGGACTAGGACCTAGAAAGAAGCAGGTGACACACAATGCAGAATCGATCACAATCCTGACTCCAGGGATGGAACCATCTTGTCCCAGAGGGTCCCAGACTAAAGTGGAGCCCAGAACAAGCAGCCCCACTCCAACATGTTCCGAGGTGAGAGCTGTTCCTCAGAGATGTGTCATGGGAGGGGTGGGGGGAGGCGGGGAACACAGAGTGAGTGACTTTCCTCCGCCCTCACGCCCCCACACTCACCTACCCTACTTCCCACACAGCCCCTTTCCCCTCCCTCCACCCACAGACTGAGAAAGTGTGTCACCAGGGAACAAATACCATCTTCCCAGGAGGGAGGAGGAGGAGGAAGGCAGAGAGGAGACTTTGACTGTGCCTGTGGGGGCCGGGGGAAGAAACCAGAGGTTGCTGAGCTTCCCAGCTGTGAGAAAACACCCCCTCAGAACCATGACCTTGACACCAGCCTCAGAGAGCACAAGGTAACACTCTAGGGTATGAGCTGCATGACCACGCTCTGACCACACGGCCAGAGCATTAGAGAAGAGGTTCTAAGATTCCAGCAATCTCTCAATCCCACACTTCCTAATGACACCCAGAACGTTCCATCACGCTCTGTCCCAGCCTGACAGGAGCCACTGGCCTGCTCTGGCCTCACCAGCACCCTCCACATCTCTCCACAGCCAAGTTACCTGCCAAGGGTTAATCTCCTGCTGCTTCCCCTCCACCCCTTGCGTCCACCCCCACTGAGCTGCCACATGCCAGCAATGATGCGCTTCACACTGTTATTACAGTGATTTATTTAGTTTTAATTTGGGGGTGAATCTCGTGCTGCTGGAAGGAGGAGGCCAACAGTCTTTGGCAAGACGCAAAGCCATGCACTGTGCCAATCCCATCTTCCTCTGTCTAGGGCCCTGCCACCCCCCTGCTGCTCCTAGCCAGTGGCCTGGCCCCTCACTCCAGCCCTAAACCAGTTCGCCCTTTGCTCAATCACTTCCCATTCAGAAGATGTGCCCGTAGGGGCCAGAGCATCTACAGGGATTCTTATGCTTCCCTCCCGTGAGGTTCAGAGGCAGTAAATCACATGAAAGGAGATTATCCATCCTCTTCCCAGGGGATAGCTGGTAGATTTGAACCATGCCTTTGGGATTGCAGTGCAGCTTCTTACCACTAGGCCACTACCCATTTATTGAGGATCTATTCCAGGTCAGGTGGTCAGTATTTGAAGGGGTTCTTTTTTTTTTTTTTTTAAACACACATAGGGAAAAAAACATTTATTTCCTGATAAAGAGTCAAACTCACCCTACAGGCTTTAGATATAAAGCACTGTTATTTTCTCATAGAAACCAGTGTTTTCCTTTCATTGCAGGTAAATCACTGGGGCAAGGGGCTTTTGGAAAAGTGGTCCAAGCATCTGCATTTGGCATTAAGAAATCACCCACGTGCCAGACAGAGGCTGTGAAGATGATGAAAGGTACGTGTGCTACAGTTGGCCTTCACCTGAGCCTTCACATTCTTTTTTTCCCCCCATTTTTATTGATTTTAATAAACATTTACAGATATGTTGGATTTCCATTCATTCATTGCTGCACTTTTCTCCCTGTCCACCCCTCCCCACCAGTTCACTCCTCTCTTTGAAAAGAAAAAAAAATTCCTTCATTGGTATACAATTTCCCCATCGCCCACCCCCTGTACTGAGTACACTTCTTTATGCAACCTTAATTCTGGACTCCTGTGCTAACCATAATACTCAATCATATACTGCCTCTAATCTGTTCTTTTCCTCACCTGTTTCAGTATAGTATACATAATTTATCCAGTTTTTTTCTCAGTCTTACCCCAGCCCTGATGTCAGTCCCATTCTACAACAATGGCACCATGCAGTATTTGTCCCTTTGTGACTGAGATATTTCACTCAGCATAATGTCCTCCAGGGTCATCCACTCTGAATAAT
>NW_006399787.1:6540747-6562202 GCF_000299155.1 Elephantulus edwardii
TTTTTCTATTTTTAAGGAGTGCTTTGCTTATTCAGGGCTTCTTTCCATTCCAAATGAAACTGGAGATTACCTTTTCCATATCCTTGAAGAATGGGATTGGCATTTGTATTGGGATTGCATTGAACATGTAAATTGCCTTTGGTAGTATTGCCATTTTCACAATATTGAGTCTTCCTATCCATGAGCAAGGAATATTCTTCCACTTCTCCAGGTCTCTTTTTGTTTCTTGTAATAATGTTTTGTAATTTTCTTTGAATAGATCCTTTGTGCTTCTGGTTAGATTTACTCCCAAGTATTTAATCTTGTGATTAGCTATTGTGAAGGGCATTGTTTTTCTTAGCTCCAGTTCTGCATTCTCTTTGTCACTGTAGAGAAAGCCAACTGATTTTTGTATGTTGATCTTGTATCCTGCTACTTTGTTGAATTGGTCAACTATGTCCAACAGTTTTCTTGCTGAGCCTTTAGGGTTTTCTAAGTATACTATCATATCATCTGCATAGAGAGATAATTTTACCTCCTCTTTGCCAATTTCAATTGGAGGGGTTCTTTTTTATCTCTTTTGTCAATTTTTTTTTATACTGGTTTGCTTACAAAGTTTGTGTACATTGTGTTTCACACCATCCTTCTTTCACAATGTGTTTCATACAATCATTCTGATTCATCATATTTTCTAAAAGTAAACTATTTCCACTATTGCCTGCCTTTCCAGATCCCTCCCATTTCCTTTACCCGCCCCTCCCTCCATCCATCAAATGGTGGAACCCTATGATTTCCCCCTGCCCATTCTCACCCCTCTGTTGCTATTCTCCACTGCCCCCCTTGGATCCTCATAGACATTTTACTAGTTATCTTTCTATTTCTATAATGGCCTCATACACTATTTGTCCTTATAGGACTGAGTTAGTTCATTCAACATAATGCACTCCAGTCCCTCCCAAATAGTCAGTATTTGTTTAACATCTATTCCATGTCAGGCACTGCCCTAAACACCACATTCACAATCTCTTCTAAGTGTCTCAACAACCCTATTAGGTGAGCACTATAGTGGGAATGACTTTACAGGTAAGAGATGATGATGAAAGGATAAGTTGTGTGCGCAAAGGCACACAGCCTGAAAAGGCAGCCAGACTCCAGACTCCAAACCACCATGTCCAGCTCCTAGCACCATGCCACTCTGCCCTCCTTGCTGAATTCACACAACTGCCAGGCTGATATTGGACTGAGATGGACCTGCAAATCCTGCCCAGGATTTTATTCTAAAGGCCATCAGGAGTTATCAAAGGTCATTAACTAACCCCAGGTTAGGCATCAGCTGATAAAAAGCTAGACTATAAGAATTTTTTTGCCCAGGAAACTCTAGGAGATGCAAACATTCTCTAAGAGTAGACTTAAAAACAGTGATTGGCAAGGATAGGAGAATGATAGTTCAGTCGAGATCTCAAATTAGACCACGTCACTTGTAAGAGCGGGACCTGGCTGGCTGCAGACACCATGAGCCCCTCCTCTTCACAGAAGGTAGGTGGCCAGAACAGGCCAGCGACTGTCCTTCCGATATGTGCCCCACTTTGGATGCTACACATTCTGCAGGGCACTGGCACATGGGCAAAGGTCCAAAGGAGTGGCCAGAGCTGCCACACAGAAGGGCCCAAAGTCCTTCTCTCTGGCATTCCAAGGTCCAGAATAAAGGTCAGAAAAAGAGCAAAGATGGAGAAGGTAGGGGTTAACCTTATAGGGAAGCACTGGCTTACAATGAGAGATGACTGTGGCAACAGGAGGGGGGCCCTAGGCAGCAGGTGAGAGAGTAAGCATCTTGTCACTGGAGGTAATCAAGCATAAGCTGAAGAAGACGTGTTGAAAACAAACAAAGAGCAATGCATTGGATGACTGGGACAGTTTGTCAGTGGCATCATACTGCGGTGTACTGGAGCCTCTGACTAACAGTGCCGCTGGATGTTTTACCTTATTATCCTCCATCCCATGTCTGCAAAAATAGAGCTATTAACACTAACAACTTCACCTATTAGCCATGAGGATTAAAGGAGATAATGTACAGACCAGCATTATTTGTTGATGTGTGGTGAACTCTCAATACCTGACAGGTATTAGGTTGAACCATATGAATCATGTTGGATTATAGTTAAAAACAATCTAAAAGCAACAGTTTTGTCTGGGCCCACAAATCTTTTTCACAGAAGGTCACTGAGGATCCTCCTAACCTCTTTGAGTTCAGCCCCCACAGTGGCTGGGAAGGTTGTTTCCACATCAGCGATGGATCCCCAGCTCTCTGGAGCTGGACTCAGCAGCAGACCATCCTGGGTACCACCCCATCCCCACAGAGCAGGTACCTCTTTGCCCAGGTCCTCGCGGATGACCTGGCGGACCTCCTGCATGCTGCTCTGCGGGGCCTGGCTGTGAAGCACCTTCAGCGTGCTGGTGTATTCCTCCGGCAGCAGGTAGTCCAGAGCCCCCAGGTGCTGGCCCACCTTGATGAAGGTGCCCCGGTTGGCACAGCAGAGCTCACACAGGCGCCGGGCCGAGCGGAGGTGCACCTGCAGAGGGACAGGCCAGGGCCAGAGAGGAGTGAGTGTAGGCTCCCCATAGAGCGTTCAAGGCAGGGACACACACACACACACACACACACACACACACACACACACACACACACATCTTTTTTCTTTCCCGGGATTCAAGGAAGCCACCTCCAACTTTACACTGTGATTAGCCTTCTAAGAAGGTCCCATCCCTCCAATCTCTTCCTCTCCATCAAAATGCATCTCTTCTGAGTCCCAATCACTCATAAAGGAGCTCCAGGCCCTTAACCAAGTCTCATCTACTGATGGTTCAATCAAGGATACACAGAATGAGTGTGTTTGCTACCCATCCCTCAGACATACTAGTAATACTTCATGTGCATTTGTAGTTTTCCAGTTAAAATTTTAAAAACCATGCACAAA
Source organism: Elephantulus edwardii (assembly GCF_000299155.1). Classification (NCBI taxonomy): domain Eukaryota; kingdom Metazoa; phylum Chordata; class Mammalia; order Macroscelidea; family Macroscelididae; genus Elephantulus; species Elephantulus edwardii. The sequence goes on from NW_006399787.1 coordinate 6,543,702, forward strand.
TATTTTCTTTCTTTTCATGCTCACAGCAACCCTGAGAGGCAGGTATTGATCTCTTTAAAGATGAGAAACTCAATTTGTTTTGCTTACAAAGAAGTAATTAATCAACATCAACAGAAAGTCTAGAAATACTCCAAATCTAGGCTCTTTAAACGCCAACACAGCAAACTTTACCACGGTCTCCTACCAACTGGAGGAACCATTTACTTGTGGAGATAGTTCTATAGAAGTGGATTCTCATAATCTGACACATGAGGTTGATAGCTGTGAGGATAGACCCGTCCTGATGCCCATCTGCCCTTCCAGGGCTGAGAAGTGGCCACCGTCTGCCTGATGGCTGTCCATCCTCAGTCACCATCCCAGTTCATCTGAAGGTCTTGAACATACTGGGGCCTTGCCTCCCCAAAACAACAGCTTCTGAGGTAGAACAGCAGGCAGGCACACCCAGAAGACAGGCCCCAGTGCCCTTAGGGAATCGTATCCCCTTCCACCGAACCAAGTCAACAGAAACTGAACATCCAAGCTGGGTGTGCACTCCGGGGAGTGCCAAGAAGGACAGCATATAATGAAGAACATATTTCAGCCTATAAAACCGTGTGAAGAGTTAAACAGCAGTTGGCAACCAAGATGGAAGAAATGTTCAAAGAACCTACATAATTAGTCGCCAAGTGAACCACACGGAAAACCGTCACTTTAGAAATTAAGACGATAAGAAGGCTGCATCTCTGATAACTCTCATCTCAGCAGCCAAGGAGCCCATCTGCCTACCTCCTACCATAGCAGAGCAGAAGCCTCAACATCCAGGGACTAGCTGGCTGGCTTCAGGTCCTTCCAGACCCGGCCATTTCCGGCCTCTGCTGGACAGCTCCACCACTGCCTCCCACTGCAGCCCATTTCTGGGGGACTCTGTGTACACCCGACCCCACCCTCTGGCCCTGAGAAAGATGCTGGTCTAAGCTGAACCAGTGAGAGTGCCTCTTCTCTCAAAGAAAGCAATTCTGAGAATTTAGTGGAAGTATCCATGCCCCTGGGGTTCCTGAGTGGTACAAAACAGTTAACACACTAGGCAGCTAACCCTTCAGTGGGATGCACAAATCCAAAGAGGTGCCTAGGAAGAAAGTCCTGGTGATCTAGTTCCAAAGACTGAGTAATTGAAACATCATGGAGTGCATTCTACGCTGACACACATGAGTAGGAATCGACAGCAACGACTTTGTTTCATTTTTCTGTACACCCCTAAACGAGTCACGGGTTGGTAGGAGGAAGCTCTCCTCCCTAAGGATTTGAAACTGGAAGCTAAGCTTCCAAGTGTCAGAGGGCTAAAGGCACGCTGAGTCAGTTAGGGTCAAAGTCAGCTAAAATGATGCTTGAGCCAGGGTTCAGAGGAAGTGGGAAAGGAGAAGGCATGGCTGAGGCTGGCCAGCTAAGGTCCTGGGCATCTGAAAAACAACATTCTGCAGTTCAAATCACTGTCTCCCAGAACAACAGGCAGCCAGAGAGGCAGCTGCCGTCCATTAATGCTGAGACGCTGGCGTCGTCAGAGCCCAGATTCAGCAGTGAAAGCCACCCCAGCACCTCGGAGCTGCTCATCCAAGGAGCACGGGTTGCTCCCAAACTCCCTGCAAAGCTGCCCCAGGGTTCAAGCGGGGAGTCAGCAGGCTCAACACTGAAAGGAGGCAGAGGGCTGGAAGAAGGGATGAGAAAATGCTTCAGCTTTTTCCTCCCCTTCCAGTGAACACATCAACCACCAGGTACTTGCTGCACATCTACTGTGTGTCCAGACTCCTTGGATGGTGCGAACAGCTCACATGCTGAATGGTAACAAGTTTGAGTCTACCCAGAGGCACTTTGGAAGGAAGATCAGAAGAGCGACTTTCAAAAACCAGCCATTACAAAGTCTCCAGTACTCGGTTCTGCTTTGCTGCGAGTGGGGTCGCCGTGAGGTGGAATGGGTTTGACAGCAACTGGTTTTCATTGCATCTCCAGTACTGACCTTGCTACTGTGTGGCACATGAAAGAAATAGTGCTCATCCTGTTCCATCTTGTGAGACCTAACAGAGAAAAAGCCAGTGAAAAAGCCATCCGAAAGGGTAAGAGTGTGCAGCGTACAGGCTCACAGATAAAAGAAACAAGAGGACTGGAGTTAGAGGAAAGATTTGATTCATGAGGGAAGGGGTAACTGAGTGGGGGGATGGCAGTCATAAAGGCGTCGCCTCCCAGCTGCAAACCTACCCTCCTCTGCCTGGCTTTGTGATACCACAGATAGGCCCACTAGTTCTACTTTACCAGATGGCTCGAGGCTAGACTTTGTCAACAGGGGGATCTGGAGAAGCTCTGTTAAGTTCAAAGCACGAAGGTGGTGTTTCCTTTACGGGCTCCGTTGTTTTGTTTTCAAAACAAGGCCATCTCTATACTTCGGAGTGCACAAGGCTTTGCCTACTGCAAGACCCTCACAGACCAGCTGTGGCCCACACCACTAGGTTTCTGCACCTTTCCTACAGACCAGTTCTGTCCCATAGCCTCCAGTGAGCCTGACTACCTCACAGCCTATTCCAGTTAGCTCTGCCCTGTACCCTCTAGTAAATTTCTTCACCATGTGACAGATTCCTCCTACAGATCTGAGCAGCCTCCACCCTCCAGCCAAGTTCTGCACCACCCAACTGGCCTCTCCAACTTATCAGAGCCGGCCCACAGCTACCCACCTGGCAAGGCGCTCCCACGGACCAGCTCCAGCCCATACCTTCCACCACATTTCCTCAGATGCTTTCTCCCAAGGCTACAGGTTCCTGGGCAGCCCCACTGGCTCCTACAAGGTCAAGGTCTAAATCGCTACTAAGATCTTGGCTCCTTACTTATTCAATCTCTATCAGCCTTGGAGGGAGCTGCTGCTTCATACATTTTGCTTCTTCAGTATCCTTAGAATCTTTCTTTTATGCCTTTAAAGAGTGAACCACTTTTTAACAGATAATAATTCATTACATGACATTTTCCCTGTTCAAATTACCAGTATGACTGGATTTTGGCTGATACTTTGGGTTAGTTCTTGAAAGTGACTTTTAACAGAATGAGATGGAAAAGGAGATCTGTTCAGGTCAAGAGAACAACATAAACAAAGGTGCACACACACGCACACTTACGTGCAGGTGCGCATGTGCGTTGAGGGCCCACAGGTGCTGTGGGAGGTACTAGCTCCCGAGACAGAGCTGTTCCCACACTCCCTTTAGCTCAGACACACATCTCCATTTGTGTGGCCCTCGGAGAACATCAGCCTCACCCCCAGCAGGCCCACCCACAGGGGAACAGAACCAGACTCTGCTGCCCCTCACCTAGAGCTTGAACAGGTCCCAGGTAGGTACAAAGAGACAGGCACCTTCAGAAGATGCAGGGTAATGCCAGGAGCCTCTGTAGTCACATCAGTCCAGGAAGTGTCCTCCTACAATGCCTCAGTTAGCTTCTACAGGCTTCTTTAGGGGTAGAGACTGGCTGAGTACATCCCCTGTATGCTCAGTATAGCTCAGGGCAAGCTACCATGCTCCCTGCACGGAGACTGATGGCAACAATGGGTCATATGCTCACAAAACCATGATCTAGGAAGCTGAAGCAGCATCTGCGCCGAATGGCACCCACATTTCAACCAAAGAAGTCCAAAAATCACCTTCAGCCAGCTTCTAAACACACACACACCTGTATGAATATGAGGAACATTACCAGTCACTGAAATTGAAAGCTGCCCTTTCTAAAGCCAAAAGGTACAAATTCTGAATCACAGTGTTCCTGGTCTGAACATTAGTCCAGGGTCCTTTTCTAGCTCCAGTTCCTTCCATAGCTTCACCATTCTTTGAGATCATAAGGTAAGCCTGACTCAGAGGCTTCATCTGATGCCATTAAAAGCTAAGTCTCCATTCATTCATTCATTCATTGTTGCACTCTATGTAAACTTTCATTAAAATTAATTTTAAAAAAAAGCTAAGTCTGTTGGCAGCAGGGAACATCCATGAGAATCTAAGGAGTCTTTGATGCAGGTACGCAGTGAGAAAGAGAAGCGTCCATCATTTCTTGGCCTCTGTTCCTTGAATCTAGTCCTTCGTGTTGCACCTGTTATGAGCACCAACCTGGGCATGAGGAACATGCAGATAAATCATAAGTAGTGGCTGATCTCCAAGAGGTCCTAAGTGTTCTTCAGTAGAACTTTCTGTAATGATGGACACAGTGTAAGTGTTCTGTAACGGCCCTGCCCAATAACAGTCCTCTCTAGCTGCACGGACCACTGCCCATCCTGCTGCAGCTGTGAGCTGTTACAGTGCTAGACGCTATGCCAGCTGTGTTTCAAACACCAGCCAGGTCACAGGGTAGTAAGGTTTCAGCAGAGCTCCTGAAAAAACACAAACCGAAGAAGAAAGGCCTGGTGGTCTGTTTATAAAAAAATTAGCCAATGAAAACTCTACGGATCCCAGAATGTCATCTAAGATTTCAATTGGTTTCATTTGGAAGTGTGACATGAGGAGGGAACAATCAGCAGGGTGGCAGGAGAAACACTCACGGCCATCAAGTAGGAACCGACTCACAGCTGAGCCTCCAGCAGGTTTTCAGAGGCTGTAAACTGCACAGAGGTCTCGTGCAGAGGAGCTAGTGGATTCAAACCATCTACCTTTGGGTTGGCAGCATAATTCCTTGTCCGGTAGGACACCACAGCTGTGGGAAGTCATTGTTGAGATGATCGTGAAGGTGGTATTCTTGCTGTCTTTAAGTATGCCCAGTAACTCCAAAATGGATGGAACCACACTGTATGTACCCTTTCTACACTGTGCCAGCGAACAAGTATTAATGGAATATCTGTGTGGACAAGGCTTAGGAGGGGTGCAGGGAACCAAGAGCAATGGTCCTCATGTACATGGGGCTTACAATACTACTATAAAATTATACAATTAAAATCACTAATACCAAGCAATAAAGGTAGGGCCCCATCACTCAGACCTGTGACATGTGGGAAAGATGAACAGACTGGGCCCCAGGGTGGCCACGGAAGTGAAATCAAATGTACATAATTTATTTGATTTGATCCTGGATAAAACCAAGGTTAGCAACACAGTTTGGGAATCAGAGTTAGGTTCAAATCCTACTTTGCTACTTACCTGTGCTCTACCCTTGGCCAAGGTAATTCACGTTAGGGTCTCTTGTTTCCTCATACTTCAAAAAGGAGAACACAGGAAAGCCTGCAAGAGCCTGAACCGGGGCAAGCTGTAAACTTGTCAGGGAAGGAAAAGCTCAAAATATTTTCCACTAAAACAAGTGATGGGAAAGTGGGAAGGCTGCAGCCTGTCAAATGTGAAAAACTTTTGAGACCCAGAAAAACAAGGCAGTCCTGTCAAGTTCAAGCCTCACAGGTCTCACTGTAATTATGCCTGTCATTGTGAAGTAGTGCTTGAAACAGCGCTTAGCACAGGGCTCAGCATATAATAAATGCTCAAGAAATGAAAAGAAGCAAGAAAGGGAGAAACAATCTTCCTAGAAAGATGAAATGTAAAGGGGAGGACCCCATCTAGCCTCTACTCCCTCTACTTTGTTCTGTCCAGTAAGCCTAGCCCACACTCTAACAGAAACAGTAGCTTATGCTCTGTTATCTACATTTTGGATTTGCTCAGCATACAGTTTGAATAGGTACGGAGAAAGGATACAGCCCTGTTAGCACTGGACAGAGCAGGGTTCAGCACTGATGTACATAGGGTCTCTGTGAGTTGCAAGCAACTCAATGACACATAACAACAACAAGAGTGTTCCCTAGCTCTATTAACAACAGCCTTGGTGTAGGCATGGGTTTCACATAAGCACAATTAAGTGTTCTGAGGTTCCCATTCTCCTCAATGTTAGCCATAATTGGCTGTGATCCATACAGTCAAATGCCTCTGCATAGTCAATAAAACACAGACATTCTTCTGGTATCCTCTGCTTTTAGCCAAGCTCCATCTCACTTCAGCAATAATATCCCTCACGCCATGGCCTCTTTTAAATCCAGCTTGAATTTCTGCCAGTTCTCTGCTGATATACTGTTGTAGCCATTTTTTTAATAATCTTCAGCACAATTATGCTTGCATGTGATATTAATGATACTGTTTGATAATTTCCACATTCTGTTAAATCATGTTTTTTGGGAAATGGAACATTTATGGGTGTCTGCCATACTGTTGAGTCAGGCAGTCAGGTAGCTGTCATCGAGATTTCCTGGCACAGTCTGGTAAGCATGCCCAGAGTTGCCATCTGTTTATTAGAACATCTTAATGTTGTTCAAATAGTGCAAAGGAACAAAGCATGGTTTAAAATTAAGAAAAGTATGTATCAGGGCTATATCCTTCTTCATACTTACTCAATTTGTGTGCTGAACAAATAATTCAAATAGCTGGACTTTATGATGAAGAATGTGGCATCAGGATGAGGGGAAGGTTCATCAACAGCCTGCATTATGCAGATGACCCAACCTTGCTTGATGAAAGTGAAGAGAACTTTAAAAACTTGCTGCAGGAGATCAAACACTACAGCCTTCAATATAGATTACATCTCAACATCAAGAAAACAAAAATCTTCACCACTGGGCCTACTGCCAGTATCACGACAGATGGAGAGAAGACTGAAATCATCACTATTTCATCTTACTTAGATCTACAATCAACACTCTTGGTACCAGCAGTCAAGAAATCAAGGGATGTGCTGCGTTGAGAAAATCTGTTGTCAAGGACCTCTCCAGACGCTGAAGTGTACTGATGTCAGTTTAAAGACTACGGTGTACTTGAACCAAGTAATGGTCTTTTCAATTGCTTTCTAAGGATATGAAAGTTGAACAATGAATAAAGAGAACCAAAGAAGAGTTCATGTCTTTGAGCTGCACTGCTGGAGAAGAGCACTGAATATAACATGAACTGCCAAAAGAACAAACAGAAATTGCAGCCAGACTGCTCCTTGGAGGCAGGGATGGTGAAGCTTCATCTCACATACTTTGGGCATGTTGTTAGGAGCGGTCACTCCTTGGAAAAGAAGACTATGCTGGGAAAGTAGAGGGTCAGTGTAAGAGAGGAAGATCCCCAACAAGATGAACTGTATCAATGTGACTGTAACAATGGGTTTAAGCATATCAGAGATGATGGCACAGGACAGGGCAGGGCTCAGACGCATTCCTCACAGGAATGCTGAGTTATAGTTGACTCAACAGTACATAACAATGTCTGGATTAAGGGAACACTGGTGGCTTGGTCTATGAGGGGTTACACTGCTAACACATAGGCAGTGTCACCCTGATGGTTCAAACCCACCAGGATCTCCTCAAAAGAAAGAAGGGAAATCTCCTCTCTTGTAATTTACAGCCTCAGAAACCCAGTGAGGGCCACCTATGAATTGGGTCCAACCCAAAAGTTTTAAGTTTCCATCTAAATTACATTTCCATGTGGGGAAAAAAAAGGCAAAACAGAGTTTCATTTTAACAGACATTGACTCTAGGTTCTCCTGGTCAAAGATCTTACTGCTTGCACCACCACCCTAATGCCTACTTCCCGTTTTGTTCTGACTCCAAGCCTTGCCTTCATCCAGCGTATGGATTAAATTGTGTCTCCTAAAAGGGTACGTTGAAATTCTAATCCCTATACATAAGAAATCTATAACTAGACCAGGAAGATGCTATCCAAACAGAGCAAGGGAACACTTTACGGTTCAAAGTCAAGAAAGGAGTACATCAGGGATGGGTCCTTTCTCCATACCTTTCAGTCTATATGCAGAACAGATTATTTGGGAGACTGGACTTTATGAAGAAAAATGTGATATGATGATTGGTAGAAGACTCATCAACAACCCGCATTATATAGATTATACAACTTTGCTCACTAAAACTGAGGACTTAAAGCATTTACTGCAGAAGGTCAAGGACTGCAGCCTTCAATACAGATTTCATCTCAACATCAAGAAAACAAAGATCCTCACCACCAAGCCAATTGGCAATATCATGATAGATGGAGAAAAGACTAAGATTGTTAACAATCTCATCTTGCTTGGATCCACAATCAAAATTCTTGGTACCCATCTCACCCCAGTAGCAGTGGCAAAGTTCAACAGGATAGCAAGTAATAAATGTTGGAGAGGATGTGCTGAGATAAGAATTCTTAAATGCTGTTGGTGAGATTTTAAAATGAGGCAGTTTGACATTTCATCAGAAAGCTGAACAAAGAAATTCCGTATGACCCAGCTATACCCCAGAAAAATAAGAACTGAGGTACAAATGGCGACGTGTATACCAATGTTCATTGTAGCATTATCACAAGAACATGGAAACAGCCCAAATGTACAACCACAATCGAATGGATTCAGAAGTTACGGTACATTCACACAATGAAATATTATGCAGCACACAGGAGCAATGGTCTTGCAAATCACTACCTAACTTGGGAGGGACTGGAGAATATTATGCTAAGTGAATTAATTCAGTCCCATAAGGACAAATACTGTATAAAACCATTATTGTAAAATGTGCATGAGGAACCAAGGGGGAGAGGAGGGGAGCAGAGGGGTAAGGATTGGTGGGGGAGTTCGGGGGGTCAATAATAGGGTCCACAGTTTGATAGGTGGAGGGAAATGGGAAAGATCCGGTACAAAGAAAACTAGGTCTAGAACCTTTGTAAGTAATCCAGTATAAAAGAAAAAATTTTATTAAAAACAAAACAAAACCTCTTGGTACCAGCAGTCAGGAAATCAAAAGACAAGTTGCTCTGGGAAAGTCTGCTGTCAGAGACCTCTCCAGGGTGCTAAAGAGCAATGATATCAGTCTAGAGACTAAGGTACACTTGATCCAGGCCATGATCTTCTCAATTGCTTGCTATCCATCTGAAAACTGGACAGTAAATAAGGATGACAGAGAAGAGTTGTAGCTGTGGTGCTGGAGAAGAGTACTGAGCATACCATGGACTGCCAAGAGAACAAATAGGTCTTTTCTGGAGAGGATGAAACCAGATCACTCCTTGGAGGCAAGGACTTTGAGACAGTGTCTCACATCTTTGGGCATGTTCTCAGGAGAGACCAGTCCTTGGAAAAGGACATCATTTTTAGGATGGTAGAAGATCAGCACAGGAGAGGAAGACCCTGGAAGAGGTGGATTAACATAGTGACTGTGGCAATGGGGTCAGGTGTGGCAGAGATGGTGAGGTTGGCAGAGGATAGGGCAGCGTTCAGAGCCGCTGATCACAGGGTGGCTGGGAGGCACAACTGACTCGATGGCACATAGCAACAACATACTGATGAATGCATGTGACTCTGTTTAGAAACTGGGTCTTTGAAGATAGACAACTGGGAGGGGAGGGGAGGGGAGGGGAGGGAAGGGGAGGACACAGAAGGAAGACAGTCATGTGAAGACAGTGTCAGAGACTGGAATAACAACATCTACATATCAAAGAATACCAAGGATTGTTGGGCCACCAGAGAAGAAAAAAGAAAAAAAAAGAGGCAGGAAAGGATATTCTCATTCAGCCTTTGGAGAGCACATGACCTGCTGACATCTTGATTCTGGACTTCTAGCCTTCAGATCCTACATAGAGTCTCCAACTCACAGTGACCCTACAGGGCAAGGGAGAACTGCCCCCAGGACAGTAAACACCGAGGCTGCAAATCTTAACAAACGTAGACTGTTAGAAAAGAGGACTGACATGGAGGGTTGGAAGAAAAATAAGAAAAGAATGGATAATGAACACTGCACTGGAAGAGATGAGGGGAGGGGCTGTCTGAAAAGAATATATGATCAGGCCTCACCCATATGACCACTATCTAGAGCAAGAGGTGTGCTGCAAAGTGGACTGGGGGAGGGGGAAGGAAGAGGGAGAAAGGAAAATGTTCAACAAGTCATGAATGAAAACCTAGTCTTTCTGTAAACGTTCGTTTAAATCACAAAAAAAAATTGTTTTTAAAAGTAGACTGTCTCATCCCTTGGAGCAGTCGGTGGGTTCAAACTGCCAACTTGCCAACCAGTTTTGTTCTGTCAGACATCGAGTCGTTATGAGTCAGAGCTGATTCAACAGTACCTAAGCACAACGGCCTTCAGAACTGTGGATAAATGGGTATTTCAAGACACTTGGCTTGCAGTGTCTGTTGCAATGGCCCTGAGCCTCCCTGTCTGTCCGATGTGTCTCTGCAACACATCATGACTGCACCACATTCTCCCGTCCTCCCTGTCTGTCCGATGTGTCTCTGCAGCACATCATGACTGCACCACATTCTCCCGTCCTCCCTGTCACAGCACTGCGGGAACAGCTGGAGCAGACCCTGCCCCTGCCCCTGCTCCAACTTCATTTTCACTCCAAGCTCAATAACTTGCCTTATGAGTATCTCATTACTGATAACCTTGCTATAATGAGTTTTAATCTGCCTCATATTAATTAAAAAGGCATTGTCATTAGCCAGTTTGGTTTGAAGTTTAAGAGGTGGGCACTGAGTGGCTAATAAGAGCAACTCCATGATGACTGGGTATTGAATGGGCTGAATGGAACAAGGACCTAAAGAGAGCAAGTCTAAACCCTCCAGAGCGGGAACATCGGGCCCCAAACTTGGCAATAAGAAAGGTGCTGAGGTCCAGACTGAATTACAGGAGTCTCCATGAGACCCAAGCAATACATCCTACTAGGTAGAGGAGCATGAGCAAGCCAGAGAGTAAAGAGACAGGGAGACAAACAGACACACACACACACACACACACACACACACACACACACACAAGACAGAGACAAAAGAGGAAGAGACCAAGAGATAAAGCTCCTCGGCTGTCTGCACATAGTGACCTTGGCAATTATATAGATCATTCAATAAAGCAAGCCTTTATCTGCCAAAAAAAGAAAAAAAAACAACCAGAGAAACAGAAACCCATAAAAGAGGGCAATAGACCCTAAAACAAAGACTTTCAACTAGCAAATCTGGTTAGAAGCTCAAATTTCAAAGAAAAAGCACAGAAACGTGTTATCTTTGGATTGTTGGATTATAAGGATGTTCTCTTTTTTAAAAATGGGTTTTGCTTTTTCTCTGATGAGAAATACCACCATAGTGGCATGGAGGTGCTGTCAATCCAAAGGCAGGTGATTCAAATCCACCAGTGGCTCCTTCCATGCAATTTACAGCCTCTGAAAACCCGCTGGAGGGTTACTTCTGACTTGATGACAATGAGAGAGAATATATGTCAGTAATGAAAGAAAACCTTTTGAACTATCCTGTGTTAGTTATCTTAGTGCTGATATAACAGAAACGCCATAATTAGGTGGCTTTAGGGATACTGTAGCTGATGTTAGATGGATCTTAGCTGAAAGCAGGGAATACCAGAGAAATGTATATCTGTGTTTCATTGACTATGCCAAGGTGTTTGACTGTGTGGACCATAACAAACTGTGGCTGACTCTGAGAAGAATGGGAATCCCAGAACACTTGATTGTTCTAATGTGACCTATACTTGGACCAGAAGGCAGTAGTCAGAAGAGAGCAAGGGAACACTGCATGGTTCAAAATTGGGAAAGGCGTATGCCAGGGATGTGCCCTATCTCCATGCCTTTCAACCTGTATGCAGAACAGATTATCCAGGAGGCTGGGCTCTATGAGGAGAAATGCGGGGTCAAGATTGGTGGAAGATCTATCAACAATCTGTGTTATACAGATGACACAACCCTGCTTACTGAAACTGAGGAGGACCTCATGCACTTGCTGTGGAGGGTCAAGGACTGCAGCCTCCAATATGGATTGAGGCTCAGTATCAAGAAGACAAAGATTCTCACCACTGGACCAATTGGCAGCATCAGGATGGATGGTGAAGAGATTGAGATTGTACACAGCTTTAGTTTGCTTGGCTCCACAGTCAACACTCTTGGCACCAGTAGCCAGGAAATTAAAAGGTGCATTGCCATGGGAAAGTCTGCTGTTAGGGACCTCTCTAAAGTACTCAAGAGCAATGGTGTGTCTCTGGAGACTAAGGTGTGTCTGGTACCGGCCATGGTCTTTGCAATCACTTGTTATGCATCAGAGAGTTGGACAATGACCAAGGAGCATAGAAGGAGAATTGATGCCTTTGAGCTGTGGTGCTGGAGAAGAGTACTGAGGGTACCATGGACTGCTAGGAAAACAAACATATTCATCCTGGAAAGGGTTAAACCGAGTGGCTCCTTGGAGGCAAGGATTCTAAGGCTCCATCTAACATACTTTGGACATGTTGTAAGGAGAGACCAGTCCTTGGAGAAGGACATCATATTTGGGAGGGTGGAGGGACAGCGCAGGAGGGGAAGGCCTTCTATGAGGTAGATTGACTCAGTGACTGAGGTAATAGGGATGGGAGTGTCAGAGACAGTGTGATTGGCACAGGACAGAGCAGAGTTTAGGGCTGTTGTACATAGGGTCGCTATGAGTCGCAAGTGACTCAACGGCACATAACAACAACAACAACTCACAACTTAAGAGACTAGAGGGCCAAATTCAGAACACTAGCTTTTAGGAAAGGCTTTCTTTCTCTGTCAGCTCCAGGAGAAAGTCCTAGTTAGCTTTAAACATCTGTGGGCTTGGGATCTAGAAGGTTTTCTGCATAGATATCTAAAGTCCAAAGTTCACACTCTACTCCCAGTTCTTCTTTCTTGGCGCTAGCGGGTCCCTCCCTGTGTGGGTTCACTTCTCTCACTATTTACCTCTTATAAAATGATTAAGAGATTGAGATTGTTGACAGCTTCAGTTTGCTTGAGTCTACAATCATCACTCTTGGTTCCAGCAGCCAGGAAATTAAAAGAAGAATTAATTGGGAAAATCTGCTGTCAGAGATCTCACCAAAGTACTAAAGAGCAACAATGTCAGTCTGGAGACTAAGGAGCACCTGATACAGGCCATGGTCTTTGCAATTACTTGCTATACATCAGAGAGCTGAACAAAGACTAGGGATGACAGAAGGAGAGTTGATGCCTTTGAGCTTTGGTGCTGGAGAAGAGTATTGAATATGCTATGGACTGCTAGGAGAACAAACAAGTTCATCCTGGAGAAGGTAAAGCCAGGATGCTCTTTGGAGGAAGCAAGGATTCTGACGCTACATCTGACATATCTGGACATGCTGCAAGGCGGTATTGGTCCTTGGAGAGGGACTTCATGCTTGGGAGGGTGGATGTACAGCGCAGAAGAGGAAGACCCTCGATGAGACGGATTGATTTTGTCACTGGGGTAATGGAGATAGGTGTGTCGGAGCCAATAAGATTGGCAAGGGATAGAGCCGGGTTTAGGGCTGTTGTACATAGGGTCACTATGAGTCACAGGCGACTTGACAGCACATAATAACAAAAAGATAAAAGGTAATGTTGATCACAGACCATGGAAATCCCTGTACATGGGATCAGGGCCAGGACCTGACTAAGGGCATTGCATCCCACCATAATCCCTTCTAACTGGTTGACTGATTGCAATAGATTTTATAATGGGGATGATTACATCATTGCAGACAGCCAAACCACTGACAGTCATGGCTCGTAGATGGACAGCATCAGGATTCTTTATTGCATAAGATTCTTGTTCCAGATATGAGGGAGATCTAGTGGCTTAGTGATGAGGAGCTGTGCCACCAACTCAAAGGCATGTAGTTCGAATCCACCAGGTGCTCCAAAGGAGAAAGATAGACAGTCTCCTTCTGTGCCATTTTCTGCCTCTTAGTACCCATTGGAAGGTCAGCTATGGGTCAGTTCTGACTCGATGGTACAGAACAATGATATTCTATGTCTATGAAGTAGTAATCACTTGAATGTAGGCTGTGATAAATTAAAAATGAATAATACAAAGGTTATCATCACTACAATAAAAAAAAACAGTCCTATAACAAACATCCCAAAGTCAGCATGATTTTCTCAACATCACTGCCACCACCAAACCTGCTCTTTCCAAAACCTTTTGCATCTTAGGAAATGACAACTGGGAGTTGCTGAAGTCATAAACCTTGATGTCATCTTTAACATCTCTCCAAAATAGGAGACTGCAACCAATGTCACAATCAACATATATGTGAATTGCCAAATGGAAAACTAATTAACACTATAACCTTTAACTCAAATCACCCATAGAGAAAATTTCCTTCCCACCTAAAATGGCAACAAAAACATATATCATCTTCTGGCCCATGATCTCTATGTAATCGTGTTTATGGCTCTAGATATTAGGCCATGAAGGACGGTGATTTTTAAGAGATGAGGAAAAAACAAGGTGAACTCTATGGCTGTTCTTCTCACCTCACGGACAGGTCCTAGCCTCTGGCACAGGAAAGGGGAGCCTGGCAATGCCCAGAAGACCCTGAATTGAAGAGAGAGATCGAAGAGTCCAGGAAGATGGAGTGAGCTACAGTAACTACAGAGTCAATGGCAGGCAAACAATGAGCAATCTCTTCTCTTGCAATTTGCTGCCTCTGAAAATCCACTGGAAGGTCAGTGATGAGTTGGTTCCGAAACAGTGGCACACAACAACAAATATATACTGCTCACAAGAAATATTTAAGTATAAAATACAGGCTCTCTGCTCCTTGTTGATCCAGACTGCCCTCTCTTCTCGTGCAGCCTCAGCAGCATCCCTGAGACACAATGGTGAAGGTTGGAGTAAACGGATTTGGCTGCATTGGGAGCCTGGTCACCAGGGCTGCTTTTAACTCTAGCAAAGTGGATGTTGTTGCCATCAAGGATCCCTTCATTGATCTCAACTACATGGTCTATATGTTCCAATATGATTCCACCCATGGTAAGTTCAATGGCACTGTCAAGGCTGAGAATGGGAAGCTGGTCATCAATGGGAAAGCCATCACTATCTTCCAGGAGCAAGGTCCTGCCAACATCAAGTGGGGTGATGCTGGTGCTGAGTATGTTGTGGAGTCCACTGGTGTCTTCACAACCTTGGAGAAGGCTGGGGCTCACTTGAAGGGTGGTGCCAAACGGGTAATCATCTCTGCTCCCTCTGCTGATACCCCCATGTTTGTGATGGGCGTGAACCATGAAAGTATGACAACTCTCAAGATTGTCAGCAATGCCTCCTGCACCACCAACTGCTTGGCTTCCCTGGTCAAGGTCATCCATGACAACATCGGCATTGTAGAGGGACTAATGACCACAGTCCATGCCATCACTTCCACCCAGAAGACTGTGGATGGCCCCTCTGGAAAGCTGCGGCGTGATGGCCATGGAGCTGCCCAGAACATCATCACTGCATCTACTGGAGCTGCCAAGGCCATGGACAAGGTCATCCCTGAACTGAATGGGAAACTTACTGGCACAGCTTTCCATATCCCCAGCCCCAATGTGTCAGTTGTGGACATACCTGCCATCTGGAGAAGGCTGCCAAATATGATGACAGCAAGAAACTATTAAAGCAGGCATCAGAAGGGCCCCTCAAGGGCATCCTGGGATACACTGAAAACCAGGTTGTTTCCTATAACTTTAATAGTGACATCCACTCTCCCACCTTTGATGCTGGGGCTGGCATTGCCATGAACAATCACTTTGTCAAACTCATTTCCCAGTATGACAATGAATTTGGCTACAGCAACCGGGTGGTCAACCTGATGGTTCAAATGGCCCCCAAAGAATAAGAGCCCCTTGGACCACCAGCCCCAACAATAGCACTAGAAGAAAGAGAGTCCTTGTTCCAAATCAATCCTCCCACAACTGATAATCTCACATCCTTGACACAGTTTCCATCCAATCCCCCCGAGAAAGGGGAGGAGCTAGGAGAGCCCATCTTGTCATGTACACTGTACTCAGCAAAAAAAAATTATAAAATACAGTTTAAATGTAAAGAATGTAAAACATATGTCATGCCAACTCTAATCAAAATAAAGCTGAAATGGATTTATTTACATTAAAAAATCCTCAAATTCATAGCTGGGTTTGAGGCTATAAGTCAATATTATTATTAATTAATTAATTACATCATAAATTATAATTAAAAGTATAAAACAAAATGTACATTAATGATCTAATTAAAGTGTAAGTACACTGCTATAAAAACCAAATTCGAATGATTAAATTAAAATCCAATTTGATTCATAAATTTTCACTCAAAAAAAGATTCTCTGATTTTAGGGTGGGGAAAAGTATCTGATGATGTGAAAAGCAGAAAAGGGGAAAATATCAGTGAAGTAAAAAGCCAATTATTTTAGATGAACAATAAAAAAATTCATAAACATCTTCCTAGACTCATTTATTCTCATTCCCAAGAAAAGTGATCCAACAGAATGTACCTAACAGTATCACTGATATCACATACAGGCAAAATATTGCTGAAGATCATCCAAAAATGGGCAGAACAGTACATTGACAGGGAACTGCCAGAAACTGAAAAGGGGTTTGGAAGAGGCCATAGCAAAGAAAGCCCTGGTGGCCTAGTGGCAAGATGCTACACTGCAATCCCAGAGGTACACGGTTCAAATCCACCAGAAGCTCTGCTGGAGAAGGAGGGAGAAATCTGATTTGATGGTACATGTAAAAATAATGCAATTTAAAAAATTTTTTAAAAAAAGAAGAAGAGGCCACAGCACGAGGAATATCATTTCTGATGTCAGATGGCTCCTGACTGAAATTACAGAATACTCAAAGAATGTCTACGTTTTATTGATTACGCAAAGGCATTTGTCTGTGTGGATCACAACAAACTAAACAAAAAGCCTTGAAAAGGATGGGAATCCCAGGACACTTACTTGTCATTGCTCAGATGGAATCTAGATCTAGACCAAGAAGTTGTTTCACGAAGAAAGCAAGGGAACACTGAATGGTTTAAAATCAAGAAAGGTGTGCATCAGGGTTGTATCCTCTGCCCATACTTACATGCTGAGCAAATAATTTGTGAAGCCAGATTCTATGAAAAAAAAAAATGTGTCATCAGGATCAGATGAAGACATCTTAATAGCCTGTGTTATGTAGAAAACACAACCCTGCTTGCTGAAAGTGAGAATCAGAAGCACTTGCTGCAGATGATCAAACACTACAACCTTCAATAGTGATTACATTGGGCTGATAGGCAATATCATGATGGATGGAGAAATGTTTGAAACAGTCACTGACTTGATCTTACTTGTAACCACAACCAACAGTCTTGGGACTAGTAGTCAGAAGATCAAGAGATATATTGCATTGGGCAAGTCTGCTGTCAGAGAACTCGTCAAAGTCTTGAAGAGCAATAATGTCAGTTTGAAGACTAAGGTGTATCTGATTTAATCCCTTGCTATGCACCTGTGAGCTGGACAATGAATAAGGATGACAGAAGAAGAATTAATGTGTTTGAGCTGTGGTGTTGGAAAAGAATATTGAACATCCCATGGACTGCCAAAAGAACAAAAGTTCAGCCAGAGTACTCTTGGGAGGAAAGGATGATGAAACACCATCTTTCATTCTTTGGAAATGTGGCTAGAATAGGTTAATCCTTAGAAAGGGACTAGGAAAAGGGAAGGGTCAGCGCAGGAGAGGGAGATCTTCAAAGAGAAGGACTGACATAGAGATTGCAGCAATAGGCTCAAGTAGCATCAGAGACAAGTGAGGATGGCACAGGATGGGACAGGATTCAGGTGTGTTGTTCATAAGGTCCTTAGGAGATGTACTCGATTCATGGCCCCTAACAACAAAAATAACATGCAGATAAGGTAAAAAAGAAAAATGAAACAAGTAACCAATTTCAAGATAAAAAAAAAAGGAAACACCATTTTAGACTCTACAGATATTAAAAGGATAATAAGAGAATAATAACAATTCTATACCAATAAATTTGATAGCTTAGAAATGAACAATTCTTCCCTTAAAAAATTAGATAACATGAACAGCCACCTATGCATTTAAGAAACTGCATTTGTAGTTAATAAAAAAACTTTCCCACAAGAATACTCCACACTCAGATGGTATCACAGGCGAACTCCACCAAATGTTTAAGGAAGAAATAATAACACTGCCACACAAATTATTCTAGAAAATTGAAGAGGGACAATTTTCCCAACTCATTCTATAAAAATCGTATTAAAGCCAAACAAGACAAGCAGAAAAATAGTGACCTATCGCCATCATGAACACAGATGCAAAAATTATTTTCAAAAATTAACAAACTGAATTCAACAGTCTATAAAAAGGTTGCTCTCACTGCTTGCTTTCAGGCAGTTTTGATTTGTCACCTGGTGATGTTCATTTTTATCACTTCATTAAAGTGGTTATTTTGCCCGGCTCCTTTACTTCAAGTTGCAAGTGTATCCTTTATAACACAATATTTATGGGAAGGTTGTTTTAAATGTTAAAAATACTCCATCACCTACAGCCAGGAGAAGATAAAATAGGTGAATGGGATCGTCTAAGAATCAAATCCCTATGCACATCTAAAAACTTCTCCAACAGGGTAAAAAAGGGAAGCCACAGACTGGAAAACAGTATTTGGTAATGACATATCAGATAAGGGACTTATATCCAGAATTTATAAAATACTTGAGCACCACAACAAGATAAAGGTAAATAATCCAATAGAAAAATG
>NW_006399787.1:6563152-6611039 GCF_000299155.1 Elephantulus edwardii
CTTTGAATTTATTCATGAATTTGATTTAACCTGCTTCAACTTATGGATTTCTACTTTTCATATCGCATCATAATCTATTACAGCAATTGCTTACTTGCCTATTTTGTATTTTGTTGTTGTTGTTAGGTGTCTTTGAGTCAGATACAACTCATAGCAAGCCTATGTACAATGAAACGAAACACTGCTCAATCCTGCCTTATATTTTATTAAAATTTCTTTTGTCCTTAAGCTCATTGCTACTTCTATAGTGCCAATCCATATTATTGAAGGTCTTCCTTTTTTTTTTTAATATATATACTTCTGAGACTGATTTATTTCACTCAACATGTTTTCAAAGTCCATGCATGTTGTGGCATGTAGCAAAACTTCATTTCTCTTTATAGGCTTAATTTATATTTATAGCATGTTCTATTATACATATACATCATATTTTTTATTTTCTACTAGTTTATTTACAAAATTCTAATACATTTTTATGTGTAGGGGAAGGGGAGATTAATCATGGGGTTGTACAACTTGAAAATTTTCCTTTTTAGCTATTTTACCTAGCATGATGTCACAATTAAGTGTTCTGGGATTCCCATTCTTCTCAATATTAGCCATAGTTTATCACGATCCACACAGTCAAATGCCTCTGCATAGTCTGTAATACACAAATCAACATTCATCTGGTATTCTCTGCTTTCAGTCAGGATTCATCTGACATGAGCAATGATATCCCTGGTGCCACTGTCTCTTCTAAACCACCTTGAACTTCTGGCAGTTCTCTGTCGATGTACTGGTCTAGCCATTTTGGGATGATCTTTGGTAATATTTTGCTAGCCTGTGATATCAATGAAATTGTCTGATAATTTCCACATTCTGTTGGATCACCTTTCTTGGAAATGTGAAGAAATACAGATCTTTTTCAGTCAGTCAGTGAAGCCCTCTAAATTTTCTGACAAAAACTGGTGAGCAAATACAGGGCTGCATCTCTTAGTTGAAGCATGCTAATTATATCACACACAGGTCCTGGCATCCTGTCCATGGCAAATGCTGGACCTGATACAAACGGTTCCCAGTTTTTATCTGTACTGCTGAGACTGAATGTTTGGATGGCAAACATATAGTCTTCAGCAAGGTGAAAGAAGGCATGAACATGTGAAGGCCATGGACCACTTCAGTCCAGGAATGGCAAGACCAGCATGAAGATGACCACTGCTGACTGCAGACAACTCTAATATGACCTGTAGTTCATTCTTTTCTTTTAATCACGAGGCCATTCCTCTAGTGCTCCAGAGATCACCCTGCCACCTCTAGTGTGCTTGTTGGAGCTTTTAATCTTTGTGCTCTTGCTACAATTCCTTGGGTTCCATGTTTTCTTTCTTCCCTGCCAAGTTTAACAGGATTGCAGAGTTAAGTTTACAACTATGAAATAAAAACTAGACAACACTATTGTCTGTTCTTATTTGTGTTAAAATGTTGGTACAGGTCTTCGGGCGTAACATCGGTAGCCTCTTGAATATTAAAATACTATGCTTACTAAAAAAAAAGAAAAATCACACACACACACACACACACACACACACAAAAGAACCAAGGCCTCTACTCAAGGCTGCAGGGTAAGGATTCCTCCCCCACCCCCGAACCTGTCAGGACACAGAACCCTGGGTGATAATCATGCCCCTCACCACATATCTCCATACCCTCCTCTCTGCAAGATGAGCTCCTGAGGCCCCTGCTTCCCACTGGAAATCAGCCCTCAATCAAGGCCCAACAAACCCACCACCACTGAGTCAGAACTGACTCATAACTGACCCCCTAAAGGGCTCCCAAGGCTTTAAATCCTTGGGAGGAGATTGTCCACCTTTCACCCAAGGAGCCACTGGTGGATTCAAACCAGCAGAGAGAGACACTTGGCCTTTGGGTTAACAGTGCAGCTCCCTATGGTAGAGGCCACTGGAGCGCCAGAACACTCAACCAAGAAGCAAAGCCGCACAGCACAGGGGACACGAGTCAGCACAAAACTGCATCGCTCTCGGCCAAACTTCCAGGACTCTCATGAACAACTGCTGGTTCTCAAGGCTTCTCTGGCTCCCCACCAAGGTCACCCAAGGTTCAGGGTTCAATGGACGCCACTCAATTCTCCAGGGCCCAGCACGGCTGGACTAACCCATGGACAAATTATGGATCCGGACCCTGAATGGACACTGTTTTCCAAGCCCGTAAGAGAGGCAGGAATGGAGCAGGGGTAGACTGAACCCAACTGAACATTGACACCCAGTCTTCAAACTCGGTCTGGGGGTGGGGAGACGACACATTCATTGGTAAAGAGGAAGACAGCCTGTGGAAGATGCTATTCGAGCTGAAGGCGAGGCAGGCACTATGGCGGCCAGAAGCCCTGCCGTCAGCTTATCCATGGGGAACCGGAGCTCAGGACTTCGTCTCATGTTTCTAAGGTATATTTTACCTCTCAAAATCCACAATTCTCTTACTGAGGTTCTAAAGCAGACTTGGAATTCTAACTGTAACTCCAGGGGTCTTCGTGTCCTTATGCCTGGAGTTTCCTCTGTAAAACATTATGTCACACATGGCCAGCTCCTTTTTCTTCCTGCCTCCAGCGAGCCACACCCGGGGCCAAGTCCCAATCTCAGACATACAGGATGAATTCTTCGTTAAGGTGACAGCCTGGGACCTTCTTTCTCCTCTTCCTCAAGGGAACCCCATAAAGAGGACAGGGGAGGTCAAAGCCATCAACATGATAGAATAAAGGAGATGGGGTTCCTCCGCTTCAGCATTGCATTTCCAGGTTACCTGACAACTTTTCCAGCCTTTCCTTCAGCCGAGTTATACAGAGTAGGGGCAGAGGAAGGAAGCTTTTATGTGGAAGAATGTAAAGAAGTGTTCCAAATATAGGTTCTGTATCAGAGGAAACTATCCTAAAAGGAAAGTTGAGAGAGGAGGCATTCAGGGTGGGCAGCTGCTAGTGGCTGAGGAAACTTAATGAATAAAACATGCCACACAGCTGCCAAGACGCTTACATTTTAATAAGAAGCAAAGCGTTAAGCCAAAGGAATTACTCTCTAATGGTGGAATTACAAGCATCAGCAATGATTCAGGGAGGGTATTAAGCAAAGAAAGTTGTCCTAGCACCCCTGAAATCCCAATAAATGAGCTGCTGTGAGTGTGCAAGCCTTCAGCAAACAGCAAATGCACAAAAAATCTAAGGGATTAATATTATTATTATTGGCAACTCGTGACTCGGCCTGCCAGTTATGCAGCCTCCCACCACACAAGACAAACGCAGATGCCCGCAAGAGCCCGGGGACACGCACTCTGAGGTCTGGAAAACATCTATTTGGGAGCTTGGTTGCCAGAAAAGCTGAAGAGAACCCTTCCCTCCATCTGCCCCTTAATCACACACACTGAGAAGATACATAATTAATTTGTTCCCAACACTGCTCTGTGGCTAGAAGAGTGAGGGCATTTCTGGAATGGCAATTACAGATGAGAAAAACAAGTGTTAGACCATGAGCAGAATAATGAACCCAGCCAGCCAGCTTCTCCTCCCTTCATCATTCCTGCTCAGGTCACAGGCCTTGTGGAGGGACAGAAGTTTGTGTCTTATTTCCTCCAAGTCTTGAGAATTTAGAATGTGTCCAAAAAAAAAGAAAAGAAAAACAAAACCCAGAGAGATACAGAGCAGGGGGCCCCACTCTAATCTCTGAGAAAGTGAAACAGGAACAACATTCAGGTGCAGTCTTCGCAGCAACAGGTGGGGTATCTGGGCACTCTCGGGGAGGCTTGGGCACAGGCACATGGAGAGTCGTGGTTGGACACATGCCACATAGTGTCTGTCATTGCCCTAAACTGACAGTACCTGAGCACATTGAACAGGCAACACTTGGGGGCTCCACCCATCCTCAATTAGATAATGAGCGTGTCCCAAGGCAGATGTTGCCCGTCTCTGGGGCTGCCCATCCTCTGTGGGGTAGAAGAGCAGGCCTATCAGATGGAGAAACTGACTTCTCCACGACAGGCAGGGCCTGATATTTTCCTTTTGCAATGTTGTTGCTGTTGTTATGCGCCATCCAGTCAACTATAGCTCATAGTGACCCTTTGAACAAAGACCTGCACTATGTCCTATCCTGTGCCGTCCTCACCACCTGATATGCTCCAACCCATTGTGACAGTCACTTTGTCAATCAATTTTGTTGTGGGTCTTCCTCTCTTTTTCTGATCCTCCACCTTTCACAGCATGATAACTATCTAAGAAGTGGCCCTTCTGAACAACATGGCCAGAGTAGGTGTGACAAGGTTTCATCATCCTTGCCTCTAAGCACCCTAGTCGCATTTGCTCCAAGAGAGATTTGTTTGTTCTTCTAGTAGCCCGTAGGATATTCTAAATTCTTCTTCAACATCACAATGTAAAGGCATTGATTCTTTCTCTGTCATCCTTATTCACTGTCCAATTTTCAGACATTTAGCAAATAACTGAAAACCATTATTTGGATCAGGCACACCTTAGTCTTTTAACTGAAATCCTTACTCTTTAGAACTTTGGCGCAATCCTTCACAGTAGATCTTTCCAGTGCAACACATCTTTTGAGTTCCTGAATGCTGTTCTCCTGGATGTAGATTATGGATCCAATTAAAATAAATTGCTCACAACTTCAAACTTTTCCCCATCTATCACAATGTTGCATATCGGTCCAGTGGTGAGCATTTTCGTTTTCTTGATGTTGAGATGTATCGTATTTTGAAGGCTGCCAATGCATTCTATTTTGATCTTTTGGAGCAAGTGTTTCAAGTCCTCTTCACTTTCAAATTAGAAAGGTTGTGTCATCTGTGAAACACAGGATATTGACGAGTATTTCTCCAATCCCTATCCCATACTCTTCTTCACAAAGTCCAACTGCTCAAATTATTTTTTCAGCATACAGACTGAACAGGTAAGGAGGAAGGATACCTGATGGACACCTTTCTTGATTTTAAATAATTCCGTATTTCCTTGTTCTGTTCAGACAACAGCCTCTTGGTCTAGGTATAGGTTTTGCATGAGCACAATTAATTGTGTTCTGGGATTCTCATTCTTCTCAATGTTAATCATGAGTTGTTATGATCCACATAGAGTTTTTTGAGCAGGAAACAGCGAGAGGGACAGGAGGGGAGTGGAGAACACTGCTCACACGTGGTGAGTAGTGGGTTGATGGAGGAAACAGGGGGGACAAGGAGCAGATTGGACCTTTTCAGCTATGTAGATGCTACTGCAACTGCTGTCCCCACCTGGAGCCCCTGGTTCTTCTGCCACACAGATAGCTGTTCAAGACAGTGGCACTGCACTGTCTGTGGTTCTGTTCTCCTTATTTGATGTTCTAATTTTGTTTCTTCCTTTAGTCAGTGTTTGTAGTACTTTCTTGTCTTTTCAAACTTGGAGTTGAAGAATTGTCTTTCCTACCTGTTACCCTTATTTTTCTTGAGTCTTCAGCACAGAGGTTCTGAATTGCCACCCACCAAGTCTACCATATTATTGGTGCCATTTTGCATTGCATTTTGCATTGTTGAGTGCTATCAAGGTGGAACCAACTCAAAGCTGACCCTCCAGCAAGTTTTCAGAGGCAGGAAATCTCATGGGAAGAGAATGTCCTTGCTTCTCCTGCAGAGCACCTTGTGGATTTGAACCACATCTCCTGGAGTTGGCAGGACAGTTCCTTACTACTAAGGCACCAGAGCACCCTGGGCCCTGCAAATTATGCAGCCAGCCCTGCTTCTTTCTCTTAAGTGTTCCTCAGCTCTTCACTAGCTAGTTCTTCCATCACTCTGCAGTTTTTGTTGTTGATTGCCTTCGAGTCAAGCACGACTCATAGCGACCCTTGGGAAAAAAAGGCCTGAAGACCCTCTACAACTTATCAAAACCCCTCTACAACTTACCGAAACCCCTCTACAATTTATCAAAGTTTATAGAGTTTCCAGAGGCATGTTGTTTAGGAAGTGGTTGCCACTCCTGCTTCAGTGTCAACTGAAAAAACTCAATCTCAAAAAGCCTTCCTCTATGCAATTCCCTGGACATGTGGCCTTTTGAGCTTGGAGCTAAACTCACCCTTGTAATGTAACTTTCATCCAAACAATAGACAATAGATAGGTGGATAATAAAACTAGGGAGATCCTCCTTAGAACAATGAACTATACAAGATCAAAAGGACATTATCTGCCCAAGGATCAAGCTCACTGTGTGATCCCATTTGCAAGAAGTATCTAGAATAGGTAAACACATAGATACCAAGGTTTATCCCTGGTTACCAAGAGCTGGAGAGAAGAGGAAATGAGAAGTTTATTGCTTACTGGGTACTGACTGTTTATGTGGGATGACTGAAATCTTTTGGAAATGGGACAGTGGTAGCATGATCTGGTTAAGTACAATTGTACACTTAGAAATGTTTAAAGTGGCAAATGTTTTGTCACATGTACTTTACCATAATATTAAAAAAAAAAAAGGATAGATCATTGTAAACCCAATATGTTCTAGGATTCCAATTCTTCTCAATGTTAGCCACAAATTGTTGTGATTCTCAAAGTCAAATGCCTTTGCACAGTTGATGAAACACAAACAAACATCCTTCTGGTATTCTCTACTTTCAGCCAAGATCTATCTGATATCAGCAATGATATCCCTGGTGCCTCTTCTAAACCCAACTTGTATTTCTGCAAGTTCTCTGTCAATGTTCTAGTAGTTTTCTAATAAATTTCAGCAAGATCTTGCTTGCATGTGGCATTAATGATACTGTTCAATGGTTTCCACATTCTGCTCGATCATGTTTTTTAGGAATGGGGATAAACATGGATCTCTTCCAATCAGTTAACTCGGTAGCTATCCTCACAATCTGGTAAGCACATCCAGGGCAGCATCTCTTTGTTAAAATATGTTAACTGGTATTCCATCAATTCTTGGAGGCTTATTTTTTGCCAATTCTTTTAGAGTAGCTTGAATTTCTTCTATATTAGCATTGGTTCTTGGTCTTATGCTACTTCTCAAAATTATGTCAGTCAATTCTTTTTGGTACAGAGACTCTGTGTCTTCCAGCTTCTTTTGATGCCTCCTGGATCATTCAAGATACTGTCCATAACATCTTTCAGTCCTGCAACTCAAGGTTTGATTTTGTTCTTCAATTCCTTCATCTTGAGAAATGTCAAGTGAGTTCTTCTCTTCTGGTTTTCTGACTGTATCCACATTTTGCTCTAATACTCTGTTTTGTCTTCACGAACTACCCCTTCAAATCTACAGTACAACACTTTAACTTCATCATTTCCTTTGTTTTGGCTTCTTAGCACTCTAGTGTAATATTTTTAGTCTCTTCTGACATCCATTTTGGTCTTTTTTAAAAAAATATTATTTAATTAATATTTAACAGAAGTTTACAGGAAACTTGGATTTTCATTCATTCATTGTTGCACATTTTCCTCCTAGCCCCCACCCCATTCGCTTTTCTCTTTAAAAAGATTCTTTCATTGTTGCACAATTCCTCCTGCCACCATCCCCTAGTCCACTTTGCTATGCACCTCTTATTCTTCACTGTTTTCATGCAAATAATACCTAATCATATACTTCTTTTAGGCAGTTCTATCTCTCATCTATTTAAGTGCAGTGTTCATTATTTGTCCCCTCTTTCCTTGGTTTCCCCCAGCCATGTCAGTCCTGTTTTATAACAGTGGCTTTATGTAATATTTGTCCTTTTGTGACCAAGATATTTCACTCAGTATAATGTCCTCCAGAGTCACCCATTTTGTATAATATTGCATGAGTTCCTTGTTTTCCATGCTGCATAGTATTCCACTGTGTGAATATGTCACAGCTTCTCTGTTCATTCATTTGTTGATGGACATTTGGGTTGTTTCCATCTCTTTGCTATTGTGAACAACACAGCAATAAACATGAGTGCACATATATCTGTTTGGGTGGCAGTTCTAGTTTCTTTAGGGTATATTCCCAGTAGTGCAGTTGCTGGGTCAAATGGTATTTCTATTTCCTACTTTTTGAGAAAACACCATACTGAATTCCATAGTGGCTGTATCATTTTACACTCCCACCCACAGTGAATAAGTGTTCTAATTTCTCCACAACCTCACCAGTATTTGTTGTTTGCTTCTCTATTAACTTTGCTATTGTTACTGGGGTGAGATTATACCTCATAATTTTAGTCTTTGTAATGACCTTTTTCTTCTTCATGGATGATATCCTTGATACTGCCCACAGCTCATTTGATCTTCATTCATTAGTGCTGTTCATTAGTGTTCAAAAGAAATCATGGCTAATATTGAGAAGAATGGAAATCCCAGAACACTTGATTGTGCTCATGTGAAACCTCTATCGACACCAAGAAGCTGTTCTCTGAAAAGGGTAAGGGAACACTGTATGATTCAAAATCAAGGAAGGAGTATATCTGAGATGTATCCTTTCTCCATACCTTTTCAATCTATATGCTGAACAGATCATATGAGAGGCTAGAATTTGTGAAGAAGATTGTAGAATTAAGATTGGAGGAAGATTCATCACCAACCTGCTTTGTGCAGATGACAGAACCTCACTTGGTGAAACTGAGGAGGACTTGATGCATTTGCTACAGAAAATCAAGGACTGCAACATTCAATGTGGATTGCATCTCAACATCAAGAAAACAAAGATACTCAAACCAGGCCAATAGGCAGCAGCATGAAAGAGAAGAGATTGGAGTTATTAATTATTTCATCTTGCTCAGATCCGCAATCAACATCCTTGGCACCAGCAGTCAAGAAACAAAAAGACGAGTTGCATGGGGGAAATCTGCTGTGAAGGACCTCTCCACAATGCTGAAGAGCATCAACTATAGTGTAAAGACTAAAGGGCACTTGATCCAAGCCATGGTCTTCTCAATTACTTGCTAAGTATCTTACAGATAGACAATCACTAAAGACGGCAGAAGAACTGTCGTGTTGTGATGCTGGAGATGAGTACTGAGCACACTATGGACTGCCAAGAAAACAAATTGGTCTGCCTTGGAGAAGGTGAAACCACGTCTCTCCTGGGAGGCTAGGATTTTAAGCTAAGAGAACAAACAAGTCTGTTCTGGTGATTGTAAAATCAGATTGCCCTTTGGAGGCAAGGATTTTGAACTCTGTCTCACATACTTTGAACACGTTGTCTGAAGGACTAGTCTTTGGAGAAGGACCTCATGCTTGGTCAAGGACTATAGTCTTCCATATGGATTGAAACGCAACGTCAAGAACACAAAGACTGTCACAAAAGGACAAATACTGCATGGTGCCACTGTTAGAATGGAACTGACACCAGGGTTGGGGTAAGACTGAGAAAAACTGGATAAATTATATATACTGCATTGAAACAGATGAGGGAGAGAACAGCTTAAAAGCGATATATGATAGGGTATTATGGTTATCACAAGAGTCCAGAATTAAGGTTGCATAGTAGGGTGTACTCGGGGCAGTGGGAGGGGTGCAGGGGGATGGTATACCAAAGAAAGAATTTTTCTTTTACTTTTCAAAGAGAGGAGCAAACTGGTGGGGGAGGGCTGGGAAGGGAGAAAAGTGCAACAATGAATGAATGGAAATACAAAATCTCTGTAAATGTTCATTAAAATTAATAAAATAATTTTTTTTTAAAAATGAAGAACACAAAGATTTTCACCAATGGGCCAACTGGCAGTACCATGATAGATGGAGAAGAGATTGAGGTTATTAGCAGTTACAGCTTGCTCGGCTCCATAATCAACACTATTAACACCAGCAGTCAGGAAATTAAAAGACAAATTGCATTGGGAAAAATCTGCTGTCATGGACCTCTCCAGAGTGCTGAAGAGTAATGATGTCAGTTTAGATACTAAACTGCACCTAATTCAAGCCATTGTCTTTTCAATTACTTGTTACGCTTCAGAGAGTTGGACAATGACTAAGGATGACAGACGAAGAATCTGTGTCTTTGAGTTGTGATGCTGGAGAAGAGTCTTGAACATACTATCGACTGCCAAGAAAACAAATTGGTCTGTCTTGGAGAAAGGTGAAACCAAGTGTCTCCTTGGAGGCGAGGATTTTTAAGTTCTGCCTTACTAACTTTGGGCATGTGGCCAGGAGAGATCAGTCCTTGGAGAAGGACATCATACTAGGAAACATAGATGGGCAGCACAGGAGAGGAAGACACTGGATGAGATGGATTGATACAGTAACTGGGGTGATGGGGGTTGGTGTGTTGGAATTAGTAAGACTGGCTCAGGACAGGGAAGGGTTCAGAGCTGTTGTACATAGGGTTGCTATACATTGCAGGCGACTCAGTGGCACATAACAACAATAACATACTATGACAGGTTTGGAAGCAGGAGTGGCATCCACTTCCTAAACAACATGCCTCCTGAAACTCTATGAACTTTGATAAATGTCAATATTTGTAGAGGGGCTTGAGGCCTTTTGTTCATAGGGTCTCTGAGTCATGCTCGACTCAAAGGTAATCAACAACAATCATGCTTGGAAAGGTGGAGGGTCAGCACAGGAGAAGATCCTGGATGAGGTGCACTGACACAGTGGCTGTAGCAATGGCCTCAGGCATGTCAGAGATAGTGAGATCAGCTAGGGATAGAGTAACATTCAGAGCCATAGTTAAGAGGGTCGCTGTGAGTCTTGGCTGACTGTTGTTGTTGGCCAATAACAACAATAGCATAGCCAGTATCTCGCACATAGTAAGTGCACAAGAAATATCTACTGCATGATTAACTATAAGGATAGTAGCTTAGGCTCAGTAGTAACCAGCCACAGTATAGACATCCTCTTGACTCTGCAGAATGTGGCATATGAGAAAGAAATTGGTGGGAGGAGAGGCTGAAGATAGACTGGGGGTGGAAAAGGGGGATGTACCCCCATTTCCAAACCACCTTGTCTTAAATTAGCCTCACATCTGTCCCACTGTTATCAGTCAACAGTTTATTTGTATGTTTAAGTGAAGTTATTCTGCTAATTGGACATATGTCTCACAGTTCTACAAGGAAAAGTCTATTAAAAAGTCTTGCTATAACAGGCAAGAGCTTTGAGGGTAGTTTTATTCAGGGACAGGAAGGGAGCTGAGTGGTTTTTAATTTGCTAGAAAATAGCTGCTTGGGGCCAAGACAGAGAGAAGCAGGAAATCAAAAACAGGCTATTAGATTATTGCCGTTGTTAACAAGCGTCTCGATCACCCTTACAGCTGCGGCGTGTCTTCCATCAACTTTATTAGATACATTACGGCGCTCCGTCTACGCCCGCTCTTGTGATTCCACTGTGGAGACGTAGCCACTGAGGCAAGAGAGACACATCTT
Source organism: Elephantulus edwardii (assembly GCF_000299155.1). NCBI lineage: Eukaryota > Metazoa > Chordata > Mammalia > Macroscelidea > Macroscelididae > Elephantulus > Elephantulus edwardii. The sequence continues at coordinate 6,574,465 of NW_006399787.1, forward strand.
GCCCAAAACAGTACATCCTCACAGCCGCTGCAGCCTAACCTCCTGACGGCGTGAGGCTTCCAAGGTGAACAGCCCCACGGGGTCCAGGAGAAAAGGCACAGGACTGAAGAGCATGGGACAGAGGGAAGCAAAACTGGTTTCTCAAGCCGTGGCAAACGGCTCCAGCTCCCTGCTACAGCAAGCAAACCTGTGTGCAGCTGGGGCTGCTGACCTGGAAGATTTCTACGTGCTCTACCATGGGGAATCAGAAAGCTGGGAAACATAGGGGTTGTAGAAATAGGCTCTGAGCCTCTCACCTGGGATTAAAATCATTAGTGGGCTGACCCCCTCATTGTGGCTGCGGAGTTAGCATGCACGCATAGCTGACCCACCAGCAGGCTTCCCGAGCCGTAAATCACCCAGGAGGAGATTGTCCAACTAACTGTCTCCCTCGGAGCAACTGGTGGATTCAAACTGCCAGACATGCATGGGATGTGCATTTTCACCAGAAGGGCCTGGTGAGCTGAATGGTGGTGGTGTTCACTGCCTTCAAGTCAGAACTGACTCACAGAACCGACTGGGTTTCCAAGGCTGTAAATCGCACGGGAGGAGGCTGCCCATCTTCCTCCTGAGAAGCATCTGGTGAATTCAAACTGCTTGGCCCCAAAAAAGATACATCCACACCCCAATCCCTAGAATTTATGAATGTGACTTTATTTGGAGGAGGGTTCTCTGTAAGTGTAATTAAGAATCTCAAAATGAGATCATTCTATCTATTTAACCCACGTGGGACCTAAGGTAAATGACATAGGTCCTTACAAGGCAGAAAAGTGGAAAAGACACAGGTGGAGACGGGTGATATAGCCACAGAGATTGCTGCCAGCCACAAAACGCTGGAAGAGGCAGGGAAGGGTTCCCCCCAGAGCCTGAAGAGAGCCAACACCCTGCAAACACCCTAACTCCAGACATTTGGCTGTCAGAGCTGGGGGACATTGTCTGTGATCATTTGTTATAGCAGCCACAGGGAACTAATACACTCACCCACTAGCTGTGGATTCTGTACAAACCGGGCTGCGTCTCAGTTTATTCATTTGTCTAAGAGGGAGGATAGCAACAGTACCTATGTCATAGTGTTGCCTTAAAGTCAAAGGAGAGAACAAAACAGCCCAGAACTACTACCAACAGTGCCTGCCACTTTATTCGCACTGCCACCAACCACAACCCAAAATCAGGAGGAAGTAGCCAAAACGAACCACACCCTATTCCAAAAAGATTTTTCAAGATCTCTCTTGGAGGAGGACGTGGAGAAGGAGAATGTTTGGGTCAGAAAGAACAAAGAAAATGTGGCAGGGAAGAATCAGGAAGTGTCACAAAGCAGGAGCTGACAGAGCCAAGCGGGGCATGCCAGCAGTCGGCCCATTTGGCAAGAACCAATAGAGCTGAACCAAAAAGCTTGCCATGACAGAAAGGTGTGGGTAGTCAGGAGCTGAGGAAATACCAGGCTATGTCACTGGAAAGTCAAGAAAGGGGAAGGAGCCCACCATCATCTCATAAAATGGCCTATTCTCATCATCTGAGAGTGTCTCTTGCTCTTAATAAACTTTAAAAAAAAAAGTTCAATACCACCTCATGTTGTTGTTGTTGCTGTTGTTGTTGTTGTTGTTGGGTGCCATCAAGTTAACTACAACCCTATGAACAATGCCCTGAACCTTGAAAAGGTATGGAGAAAAGAATACATCCCTGATGCACTCCTTTCTTGATTTTGAATCATGCAGTGCTTCCTTCCTCTGTTCAGACAAGAGCTTCTTGGTTTAGGTATAGGTTTCACATAAGACAAATTCTACCTCATGACATTATGTGCTTTCAAGTCAACTATAACTCATAGCAACCCTATGAACAGTTTCTCTGAATCCTGTTCTATCCTAAGTCAATCTTATTGTCTCTGACACACCTGCCCCATTCCCATAGTCACTGTATCAATCCATCTTATCCAGGGTCTTCCTGTCCTGCGCTGACCCTCTACCCTTCCAAGCACGATGTCCTTCTCCAAGGACTGGGCCCTCCTGGCAACATGCCCAAAGTATGGAGATGGAGCTTCAAAATCCTTGCCTCCAACAAGCAGCCTGTTTTCACCCTCAGCAAGACAGACCTGTTTGTTCTCTTAGCAGTCTGTGGTACGTTCTTCTCCAGCACCACAACTCAAAGGCATCGATTCTTCTTCTGCCATCCTTATTCATGCTGTCCAACTCTCTAATGTATAGCAAGTAATTGAGAGTCCACGGCCTGGATTAGGTGCACCTTAGTCTCCAGACTGGCATCACTGTTCTTCAGCACTCTGTTGATTGTGGACCTGAACAAACGAAAACTGTTAACAATTTCAATTTCTTCCCCATCTATCATGATGCTGTCAATTGGCCCAGTGGTGAGAATCTCTGTTTTCTTGATGTTGAGATGCAATCCATATTGAATACTGACCCTTCTACCACATACTTCAGGTCCTCTTTATTTTCGGCAAGCAAGTTTTTATCAGCTTGTTGATCAGTCTTCCTCCAATCTTCCTCATAAAGCCCAGCCTCCTGCATGATCTGCTCTGCATACAGATTGAAAAGGTATATAGTATGTCCCTGACACACTCCTTTCTTGATTTTGAACCATGCAAGTGTTTCCTTGCTTTGTTCAGATGACTCTTTCCAAGTCTAAATATAGCTTTTGCATAAGCACAACCAGGTGTTCTGGGATTCCCATTCTTCAAAATGTTAGCCACAATACGTTGTGATCCACATGGTCAAGCGCCTTTGCATAGTTCATGAAACACAAATAGACATTCTTCTGGTAATCTTTGCTTTCAGCCAAGATTCATCTGACATTGACAATGATGTCCCTAGTAACTCTCAATTGGGTTTCTGAAGCTGTAAATCTTTTAAGGAAGAAACTTCCAATCTTTCTCCCATGGAGTGGTTGACAAATTCAAACCACTAACCTTTGGGTTGGCAGTCAAACACATTATGTGCTATGCGACCAGGGATTCCTATCATTCAATTAGTGTTCAGTAAGAGGAAGGCAGTTGAGGTGGTACAAAGACGATGCACTTGGCTACTTGGCCAACAGGGAGCAGTTCAAATCCTTTGGGGGCATCTTGGAAGACAGGAACATGGGCCTACTGTGACATCCATGAGGGCGGCATCAGTGGAATCAACTCAACACCAACTCACAACAGCAGCAAGGAAACATAAACACCTGTTCTCAACATCAGAAGCCCACCTGGGCAATTTATTACAAAGAGTTTTCCAGGCTTTATCTCAGAATCACTGAAACTTAAAGTTTATGGCACACAATGTAGCCATATTTACTTTATCATGCTTCTCCCCTAACTGAATACCCAACGGGGGAAATCAATCATTGCCCTGGAAGTTTCCACCTCCATCCCTGACAGAGAGGAACTCTTTGATTTCTAGAGACTTCATCTCCTATGGTGGCCTAGTGGTAAGAAGCTGTGCTGAAATCCCAAAGGCACGCAGTTCAAATCCACCAGCTGCTCTATAGAAGGATGGGCAATCTCCTCCTGTGTGATTTACTGCCTCTAAAAACCCGCTGGAATGTCAGCCATGAGACAGTTTCCACTCAACAGCAGGGGAACTCCACCATCACTTCCCCTGTAGAGATTTCACAACCAATCCTGTATTCAATCACCTTAGGTACAAGGAAGACCCAGCAAAGGCCTGTCTTAAGTCCATCATCACATAGCTTTGTCCCATATGCTTTCACACCCTCAGCAGGGAGCCCAAGTGGCCTGTCCATAGGAATGTGCACTGCTGACCCAAAGGCTGACCCGTCTGGTAGCTGAATCCATCAATGGCTCCTCAGGAAAGACAGGCAATCTCCTCCCATGTGTGGCTGTAAGAATGCAACAGAGGATCAGCTATGAGTCTTTTCTGAATTAATGGCAGTGAGAGGGAGAAAGAGATTCTCAGAGGTGGACATGGCTTAGATATGGCAAAAATTTCCCATCAGGAGAGGCCAGGAGCATATTGTTGTCAGCAGGGGACACAATTTGGAGTGAGAAGCCCAGAGCTGACCAGTTTGGAAGGGAGTCTGAGATAGACAAGGGCAGACCAAAGCTGGTTTCCTCCAGATCCTGCCACTGGGCTTTGCATTAAATCAAAACAATCTTGCTGCTGTTGAGCTGATCCCAATTCAGAGTGACCCTGGAGGACAGAGCACAGGTGGCCCACCCAGTTTCCAAGGTTGTATACCTTAGTGGGAGCAGACTGCCCAGCTCTCCTCCATGGAGCAGGTAGTGGGTTTGAACCACCAACCTTTCAAACAGTCCCACATTAAACCCACTGCACCAACAGGGCCCCATTGGGCACCTCAATCCATGTCACACTGGTCAGTTTGTCTTGTTTGGTGGCTTGCATGCTGTTACAGTGCAACAGCCTAAGTCACTGGTATTTCAAATACCAGCAGGGTCACCAATGGTTGGCAGGTGTCAGTGACGTCTTTGGACTAAAATATCCTGGGGATAAAGGCCTGGTGATCTACTTCCGAAAGTCAGCCAATGAGAAGCCTATGGTGCCCAAAAGAATACTGTTCATTGAGTGCTGGAAGACAAGCCAGCTAGGCTGGAAAACACTCAAAACTACACAACAGTGGATTCAACATACCAAGAATCGGGGTAAGCCATCAGCCCTATGCAAACAGGTAGCTGCAGATATGCATGTTGTTGTTGTTGTTGTTGTTGTTGTGTACCATCCAGTCAGAAGTGACTCATAGTTGATTGTCTGGTTAATTTTCAGAGGCAATTAATTGCACAGGAGTAGACTACCCATCTTTCTCCTGTGGAGCAGCTGGTAGATTTGAACCACATGCCTTCAGATTGCAACACAGCTTCTTAACGCTAGGCCGCCCAAGCACATGAGGAACTAGAAAACGGTGGAAATGGTGCTCTTCAGAAGGAGAGACACCAAGCACTTGGCAATGGCCTCGTGGCAGCTAGAAACTCGACTGCATCCTGCTATTATTCTGCTGCACTAAAGCTGCAGCCCCAAGACAAGGATCACGACTTCTGAACAACAGCAAACAGGCACCTTCAGCCCCCGGAGGTGGACTGAGTGAGGTGGGAGAAGAGCTGAAAGAGAGCAACCAAACATGAGAAGAGAGGGAAGACAGAGGCAACGACAGGTAACAGGGCAGGGTCCGGCCACAAGCGGCACCGAGCAAGCAGGCCTGCGTGTCTCAAGTACGACCGACCTGTACCGGCGATGGTGCCAAAAGGTGCCTTTTGGTTTGGTGGGGTTTTATTTCCAGCTGCTGTCAAAGCTGATCCTGACTCAGAGCTGCTCCATGTGTGTCAGCGCAGACTTGTGCTGCATGGGGTTTTCTGTGGATGATCGTTCAGAAGTCAAGCACTAGGTCTTTTTCCTAAAGTGCTTCTGCTGTTGTTTTGTGCCATCAAACTGGAACTGACTGATAGCTGATACTGCCCTTCTTTCTCCTGTGGGGCAGCCGGTAGATTCGAACTGCCTGCCTTGGGTTGGCAACACAACTAATTCCTTCTTGCTAAGCCAATAGAGCTCCCAAAAGTGCTTCCAGGTTGACTCAAATCTCCAACCTTCCCATAGCAGCTCAGTGATTGACTGCTTGCACCACTTAGGGACTCACAAACTGTAGTACAAGAGGTAATTTCATGTGCTGCCTAGACCCTGTTTATCTGTGTATCTAGAAAAAAAAGGAAAAAGGAGAATGAGAACTAGGATTTCAGACCTATGATAAAGATATTTTTGCTTAGAACAAAGCCAAATAAAGGGGAAGTGTCAACAGAACGAAAATTAGCACATATATCCCCAAATAAACCCAGCTCAAGTTGGTCCTGACTCCCAGCGACCCTAAAGGGCAGGGCAGGGCTGCCCTACAATGTTCCTTTAGCTGTATCTGTGTGGAAGCGGAGTGCTGTGTCTTCCTCTCACAGAAAGAACAGTAAGTTCAAATTCCTGACCTTTCTGCTAGCAGCTGAGCATTTAACTACTGTGCCACCAGGGCTCCTTTTAAATCCTTCTAAATAGATGGTTGTGAAGAAACGCAAGAGAATGACAATGAACTCAAGCTAACACTAGCTTCCCGTTAGATAGGAAGACGGCTGGAATCAGGAGAAGTATATAGGGGGCTACAATTGGACGTTAAGCTATAATTTCTAAAAGAAGGCAGAAAGTACAAGAGTAGCCACTCCACCACAACAAGATAAAGGTAAATAACTCAATTGAAAATTGGGCACAGGATATGAACAGACACTTCACCAAAGAAGACATTCAGATGGACAACAAGCACATGAAGAAATGTTCAAAATCCCTAGCTCTAAAAGAGATGCAAATCAAAACAACTATGAGATATCGTCTCACACCAGTAAGAATAGCAAAATTTAACAGAACAGCAAGCAACAAATACTGGCGAAGTTGTGGAGAAACTGGAACTCTTATTCACTGTTGGTGGGAGTATAAAATGGTGCAACCACTATGGAAGGCGGTATGGCACTTTCTCAAAAAGTTGGAAATAGAAATATCATTTGACCCAGCAATTCCACTACTGGGAATATACCCTAAAGAAACCATAACTGCCACCCAAGCAGATGTATGCCCACCCATATTTATTCTGGCTTTGTTCACAATAGCAAAGAGTTGGAAACAACCTAAGTGCCCATCAACAAACAAATGGATAGAGAAGCTCTGGTATACTCACACAATGGAGTACTAAGCTGCATTGAAAAATTGAACTCAGGCAATATTATTCAAAATGGGTGAGCCTAGAGGACATTATGCTGAGTGAAATATCTCATTCACAAAAGGACAAATACTGCATAGTGCCACTGTTGTACAACGTGACTGACATTGGGTTTGGGGGGAGACTATGAAAGGGGGAATAAATAATGTATACTGCATTGAAAGAGATGAGGGAGAGAACTGTTTAAAAGCATGACAAGAGTTGAGAATGAAGGCTGCATAGTGTAGTGGACTGGCGGGGTGGGATTGTATAACAATGAAAGAATTTTTCTTTTACTTTTCAAAGAGAAGAGTGAACTTGGGGGAGGGGTGAGCAGGGAGAAAAATGCAACAAGGAATGAATGGAAATCCAAAGTCTCTGTAAACGTTCATTAAAATAAATGATTTTAAAAAATTTTAAAAAGTGGCCACTGAATTATCTGCTCTTTCTTGCGTAGGTCTTAACAATTTCATACGTGTGCAGAATACAAAGTATATTCATTCAAATATAGCTAAATGGGATGCCATCAACGGCCATGGCCACAGGTTACAGGATGCATCAATATCAATTCAAAGGTAAATGGACATCTGTTTAGATGGCCTGTAACTCACAGAGAAGCCCCTGCCAGTGAGACCAATCTTTAGGGGGGATGCCTGAGTTACATACTCTGTTCCGCAAACCTCAAGGATGTCTGTGGACACGTCACATCTCCCCTAAACCGCACCAGAGCACAGGGACCAATATTCCTCAGGGACTCTCTAGAATCAGGAATGCTTTGAAGTCATCAGGGCCACGGAAGAAAATTGTACAGCTTTGTGCTGCAGCACTGAGAAAGGTTTGAACCCACAGAAAACTGAAAAAGGGGTGCTGGGCACCAGTGCAGATTTTGCTTCCCTTACTCTGCAGGCCTGGTCCTTAGATGACCTCACCAGTGCAAATTAAATGCAGCTCATGCCCCTGCAGAAATTATCACAAACTCAGAGAAACCAACACAGCAAGGATTCAATTTCCCTCCTCCTCTACACAAAGCACTCAAATGCTCCATGATAACAAGGCACGCAGCAAAAGGGGGTCGGAGGGACAGGCTGAATGAAAAATGTGCTGAAAAGCTTGCCCAGCAGGCTGATGGGCCCTGCACAGCCACTACCTCTGCCTCCTTGGCAGGCGTCAGCCCCCAACTCCAGCTGGGCGAGGAACCCCTCCCAGACAAGGCTCTGGTCCTCACTCCTCTTGGTTGGGGGTTATTTGCCACCAGAGCTCAGGAACTGATGGTGTCTCATTTTTTTCTGCTATCCTCTGAACCTCACACAGAATGGGGCACACAGTAAGCTCAGGTGAAGTTGGTTACAATAATAGCTGAGGGGAGAACGGTAAAGCAACACCTTGGCCCATAGTCGCCTGCTTATAGTTGGTTTCAAAGAACACTTTCAAACAGCCAGACTTGGTTTGAGCTCCCCTTGCAAACTAACAAGATCTTTGACAAGCTAAATTCAGTTACTGGTACAGTTAGTTATCCTCAAAGTCTGCAGCTGGTCAACAGTTTAGGAGTTGAAATCCTTTCCCCAAAGCAAAGAGCTAGCTTGTTATTGTTAGGTGCCGTCAAGTATAACTCAGAGTGACATATATATGAGCCGTATGAGTGATATATATGAACAATATATTTGAACCCTGTCCTATCCTGTGCCATCCTCATCATCTCTGACACACTTGAATCCATTACTGCAGTCACTGTGTCAATCCATCTGGTTGAAGGTCTTCCTCTCTTTTGCTGACCCTTCACCTTTCCAAGCATCAAGTTCTTTACTAAGGAACAGCCCCTCCACCAACAAGCCCAAAGTATGTGAGATGAAGCTTCCCCCTTCTTGCCCCCAAGGAGTACCATGCCTGCAGTTTTTCCAAGACTTATCCATTTGTTCTTTTGACAATCCATGAGATAAACAGTACTCTTTATCAACACCATAATTCAAAGGCATCAATTCCTTTAGAAATAACTGTTGTTTCTGTGCGGTCAAGTCAACAATGACTGTTAGCGACCCTATGAATAACAGCTCTGAACCCTGTCCTGTCTTGAGCCAATCTCACCATCTCTGACATACCTGCCCCCATTGCTATAGTCACTGCATCAATCCATCTCCTCCAGGGTTTTCCTCTCCAGTGCCGACCCTTCCAAACATGATGTCCTTCTCTAAGGATGTCCCTCCTGTTAGCATGCCCAAAGTATATGAGACAGAGTTTCAAAATCCTTGCCTCTAAGGAGCAACTCAGCTTCACCGTCTCCAGAACAGACCTGTTTGTTCTCTTGGCAGTCCATAGTATGTTCAACACTCTTCTCCAGCACCACAACTCAAAGGCATCAATTCTCCTTCTGCCATCCTTAGTCATTGTCCAGCTCTCAGATGCACAGTAAGCAACTGTGAAGACCATAGCCTGAATCAGGTACACCTTAGTCTGTAGACTGTCATCGTTACTCTTTAGCACTCTTACGGGGTCCTTGATAGTAGACTTTCCTAAAATAACCTGCTGTTTGACTTCCTGACTGCTGGTGTCAAGAGTGTTGATTGTGAATCTGAGTGAGCTCGCATCTACCAATTTCATTACAAGGTCTACCTGGGGAGACCTGGTGGCCTAGTGCTAAGAAGCTGTGCTGCAATCCTGAAGGCACCCTGTCTGAATCCACCAGCTGCTACACAGGAAAAGGATGGGAAATCTCTCCCATGATTAACTCCCTCTGAAAACCTGCCAGAGGGTCAGCTATGGGTCAGTTCCAACTCTACAGAACTGAACAACAACCACCTGGGGAACATAAATTTGGAAATATTCAAAACAACTATGAGATATCATCTCACCCCAGGAACAATGGCAAAGTTCAACAGAGCAGCAAACAATAAATGCTGATGAGGTTGTAGAGAGATTGGAACCTTTATTCACTGCTGGTAGAAGTATAAAATGGTACAACCACTATGGAAGGCGGTTTGGTGCTTTCTCAAAAAGTTGGAATTAGAAATACCATTTGATCCAGCAATACCACTGCTGGGAATATACCCTAAAGAAACCAGAATCACCATCCAAACAGATATATGCATATTGTTGTTATGTGCCATCAAGTCACCTGCATGTACAACAGCTCTGAAGCCCGCCCTGTCCTGAACTGGCCTCACCGACTCCGATACACCTACCCACATTGCCCTAGTTACTGTATCAAGCCAACGCATCTGGGGCCTTATTCTTCTGTGCTGTCTGTCCCTCCAGCCTTCCAAGCATAATATCCTTCTCAAAGGATTGGTCCTTCCTGGCTATGTGCCCAAAGTATGCGAAATGGAGCTTTAAAATCCTAGCCTCCAAGGAGAAACTTGGTTTCACCCTCTCCAACACAGACCTATTTGTTTTCTTGGTAGTCCGAGGTATGTTCAAGACTCTGCTCCAGCACCACAACTCAAAGGCATCAATTCTTCTTCTTCTACCATCCTAAGTCATTATCCAGCTCTCTGATGCATAGCAAGTCATTTCAAAGACCATGGAATGGATAAGGTGCACCGTAGTCTCTAGACTGACATCGCTGCTTCTCAGTACACTGAAAAGATCTCTGACAGCAGATTTACATAATGCAATTCACCTTTTGAGTGTTCATTGTGAAGTGCCAAGAGTGTTGATTGTGGAGCTGAGCAAGCTGTAACTGTTAACAATCTCAATCTATTCTCCATCCCTCATGGGGCTGCCTGATTTTGATTGTCCAGAACTGGCTCAGGTATCTATTTCTGAATAAATCTCTTGGGCCAGAAAAATGGACTCCACGTGCTTCTTGGCTAACATCACATGACCATCACTGGCAATGAAGGTGGGACAAGTTCCACCCAAACCTCTTACCAGGGATGAATCCCAAAAGGAAAGCTTGGATGTTGTTCCTTAAAAGAAAGGGACTAGCTCTCAAGCTGTAAAGTTAACAAACCTCCACTATACCCAAGCCCTCTATCAAGCCTGTTCCTCCATTGCTGGGTGCTTGCATCAGCACTGACTGCTTTCTGTTCCACATACAAGAATTCTCTGCTTTACAGGCATCCTGGGTTCCAAGCCTCAGGTTCTCAAAGCCTCTGGACCCCACCCCTGGCCCTAGATGCCTAGCCAAGAGCCACTACAGCCCCCAAAATCAGTTCTTTATGTTGACTTCAAAGCCCCCGCAACACGCAGACGAGTCACTGGACTCTCAACCTGCCTGCTCCAATCTTGGAAGAGCAACTCTAGGTCACTCACTGCCCACAGAGCTAGTCTTCTGGCCCTGCCATACTCCACAACCTGGAGCTGCCGGCTTGACAAGTGCGATAAAAATGATGCTCATTCCTTTATCAGCCATGCTGATGAGAGCGGATAAGCACTCTGATGGAGAAGACGTTCCTGCAGAATCTGCTCACTCTCGTCAGTGTCAGCCTGCTCCCCCTCTCCAGGCACAAGTCCCTGGGGCCTGCCCACACCCAGGTGGGAAATCGCCTTGTTGTGAGTATCAGTCATCATGTGTTACCATCCGTTCAAATACGAGGCTGTGCTTTCCTTACTGCATCCCCCAAAGCTGCCAGCCTCCCCGAGACCAGAAGCACCACAGCCTATTAGGTGACTTATGTGTACAGGACAACTGTCCTCATGACGCTTACTCCTACCCAGCAGCCCCCTTCACCCTGTCTGACCTGCAGATTCCCAAGGCAGAGGCCCTGGGCCCTGGCCCAGACAGCTAGCTCTGTAGGATGTCACCCTGGTGAGCCTTAGGCCTATCACACTGGTTACAGAGTGCTATGGGGAAAGGCTGGGGGAAAACAGAGGGCATCAGTCCCAAAGGCAGGTGGCTCTGTGATCCTCCAATAATAACTGACTTTGTTTATTTTGACGAGTTGTTTTCTTTTCCAGTATATATTTATTATCTTTTACAAACCCAGCGTCTTCTTTATTTTTGTCATTTAAAAACAAAATTGTTATTATATACTGGTTTACAAAGTTCGTATACATTGTTTTTCACACCAGATCTCTCCCATTTCCTTCACCCACCCTTCCCTCCACCCATCAAACTGTGGGACCCCATGATTAACTCCCTGCCCATCTTCACCCCTCTGCTCTTACCCTCCCCGAATTGGATCCTCATAGACATTTTACCTGTTATCTATTTCTACAACAATGGTCTTATATAGTTTTTGCCCTTATGGGACTGAGTTAGTTCACTCAGCATAATGCTCTCATAACTAACTTTTTATTCCTTTATTCATTCATTCATTCACAAAACTTTATGCAGCATCTACTGCATTCCAGGTACCTATTCAGGGGCTGGGGACACAACACAGACCAAGTCCTTGTCCTCCTGGGCACACTATCTACTAACCATCTGACGCTCTTTTAACACCTGCTTTACAGTCCACCAGGGGTCCCTAAGTATGCAATCAGTAAGTGCTCAACTGCCAACAGAAAGGCTGGGAATTCAAATCCCTTCAGAAGCACTGCGGAAGAAAGGCCTGGTGATCTGCTTCCCCAAAGTCAGAACCTTGAAGATCCTTTGGAGCTGTTCTACTCTGTCTATGGGGGTCACCATGAATCAGAACAGATTCAAAGACCACCAGTTTGGTTTTGTCTTTACATTTCACAAGTTGCTGTCTCTGATTAGCTATATTATCCTCAGTAAGAGATGCCCTGATAGCACAGCGGTTGAAGTGCTCAGCTCTCAACCTGAAGGTCAGTGGTTTGAACCCACCAGCCACACAACAGGAGAAAAATGGGGCCGTCTGCTTCTGAAAAGATGTACCGCTTTGGAAAACCTATGAGACAGTTCTGCTGTTCCCTACAGGATCTCTAGGTATCGGAATTACCTAGCAGCAGGGGATTTAATCCTCACCGTGTGGTATTGCTCAAAACCCACGGACAGGAAGCTATGAGTTGGTTCTGACTCACAGCAATGAGATTTTGGCAGTTTTTTAAATTAGTATTAGTATTACTAACTCTAGATTATAGACCAAAAAAACGGCAGCTCCAAAGGGAGCCTGCCTGGTGTCAAAGCATAAACTTAGGTCTTCTGACTTTATAAGCATTACTGAAAACCTTCTGAGGATTCTCCAAAACCTAACAGGGTAAAACAACTCACTAACTTCCTGCCATCAAGTCGATTCCAGAGCAAAGTGACCCTCCTTCAGGTTCCCAAGGATGTAAATCAACAGGAAGAGACAACTCATCTTTCTACCACAGAGCCACTGTGGGATTAGGAATGCTGGAGACTTGCACCCTATTGGCTAGCAGTGCTACAGCAAGGGGGGAAAAAACAACTCAATCTCTAAGAAGACTATTGAACATACACTGTCAAGAGGACAAGCAGGTCTGTCCAGGAGAAGGTGAAACCAGGCTATTCTTTGAAGGCAAGGATTTTGGAACTCCGTCTCATATACTTGGGACATGTTGTCAAAAGGGACCCAGTCCTTGGAGAAGGAAGTCATGCTGGAAAGGATAGAGGGTCAGGAGAGGAGAGGAAGACCCTGGGTGAGACGAATTGGCACAGTAACTGATAGGGCAGGGTTCAGAGCTATTGTCCATAAGGTCACGATGAGTCCCAATTGACTCAACGGCACATAACACCACCACCACCATCTCATTGTCTTCAAGTTGAAACTAATAGCTGACCTTCCAGTGGATTTTCAGAGACTGTCAGTTGCGTGGAAGGAGCAGAGCAACAAATGGATCCAGAGATTCCCCACTGTTGGGTTAATATCTCAATTCCCTACACCGCCAGAGTCCCCTCAAAGGAACCTATACTGTAGTCTTTAGGTTTGTTTGTTTGTTTGTTACTGGGGGCCACTGGGGCAATTTTAACTCACAGACACCCAACGTGACAGGTCAGAACTGCCCCACGGGGTGTTCTTAGCTGTAATAACTGGTTTAACAGGTCACTAAGTTTTCTGCTACATAGACACTAAGTGGATTCAAACTACCAGCCTTTTACTGAGCACTCAATTAGCCTAGTCATTGGGCTCTCACTCTCAGTGCCAGTGAGTCAAAAGTGACTCTGAGCTAACTCTGCAGCAGGCTTCTGAGGCTGTAAATCATAGGAGGGGAGATTGCGCACCTTCCTCTCTCAGAGCCGCAGGCAGGCCTTTGGGTTAGCAGTGCCACTCCCCACAGACAAGGCCACCAGAGCTCCCTGCTGGCTCCTAAAGTCTAAAAAGAAAAAGACATGTAATCAACTCTCATCCGTGGTGGGAATAAAGGGGTAGAGTGATTCAACTCAAATAGGAAGATCTCTCTGGAAAGATATGCAGGAAGTAATGACCGCTCCCAGCCAGGTACCTCAGGAGCAGGGGGAGGCACGTGATTTCCTTAAGTGTCGAATATTCTATATTTTTAATCATGTACCATGTGAATCTATTTCTCATTAAACAATACTTTCAGGATGCAATCAGCCAAATCCTGAGTGTGGAAAACTGTGCGGAATAAAACAATTTGGTTTCTTCAACAAAACAAATGACTCAAATATAAAAAAATTTAAAAGCAAACAAAAATGGAAGGAGGGAGGGAAGGGAATCATTATAGTGTTTTTAAGTTTAGCAAACCCCAAGCTATGCAATCTTTTTCCCTTATACGGAGCCAGATTTGAACAAACTAACAATAAAAAGACAGTTTTGCAATAACAAGGAAATTTGAACACGGATTAGATCTACGAGGATAGTAAAAAATTGTCCATTTTGGTAGGATGATCATGGTATTGTGCTTATGGATTTTTTAAAGGGGCTTATCAGAGTGACATATGGAAGTATTTACAGGCAAAATGATGTTCTGACTGAGGTTTACTTTTAAACACTTCAAGAACAACAAAAAATGCTAAATAAATGGATGAATAAATGAATGAGAAAGTCAAGGGAACAAGAAGGGCACAATTTTTGGAAACTGAATGACAGTTCCAGGGGGGTTCATCACATTAGTCTCTCTGCCTTCATGGACAGCTGAAAAAGTCCATAATGAAAAGTTTAAATAAAAACATGAAAAGTAATTATTCCACGTAGACAGGATGACTGAGGGAGAAAGCTCCACCAGAGGGGAGGTGTCTGAGCTGAGTCTTCCAGGATGACTCAGGACTTTCCAAGGAGAAAGGACATACCGGAAGGGCGGAGGTGCAAAGCAGGAGAGGAAGGCCCTGGACGAGATGGAGCGATACAATGACTGTGGCAATGGGGTCCGGTGTGTCAGGGATGGTGAGGTTGGTTCAGGATAAGGCAAGGCTCAGAGCCACTGTGCTTAGGGTCGTTATGAGTCGTGGTCTACTTGATGGCTCAGAACCACAACAAAGAGTAAAGGGCCTTCCACACCGAGGGCACTGACTGAGTAAAGGCTTTGTGTCACCAAAAGGCCACAGTTGTCTCTCCTTGGCTCCATACTCAACCTAGATCCCTCCAAAATACCTGTTCTCTTATAGATGCCCCCAACTCCCTGGAGCATGCTGACACAGTCCCAAAATCAACTCCCTGACTCGAGAGAGAAAGGAGAGTGTGTGGTCAACAACTCCACCAGGAGGCCTTCAGGAGGCCCCAGAGTGGCCTTCAGGGGATAGGAAAGCAATTAACCTCTTTCAGCTGAGTTTTGCTGACAAAGCAGTTTGGAAGCCAGCTCAGTCATCTCAGGGACAGAGCCTCCAGCCCTCCTGAGTCATCCTGTAGGCTTGTCTTTTCCTAGGAACTCAAGCCAGCCTCCCAGCAGCTGCCTCTAGATTAATAACCACAGTACCCCTTGGGGTCAGCTTGATGCTGGCCTGGAAACCCAGACCATCTGCACTAAGCCAGCTAGGAAAGGAAACACTTCTCCCCTTCTCCCTCCCCTATCCCAGCTCTACGCTGCCCCTGCCCTCCACCAGCTAACACAGGAAGGAAGCCTACTCACTTTGCAGCTACCAAACGGTTTTAGTGGTAAGGAGTTGCACTGCCAGCCAAAGGCACCACCACCAGCAGCCCCATGGGAGTAAGAAGGGCAATTCACTGCCTCTGAAAACATGCTGGAGGTTTCCCACATGTGTTCCAACTCAACGGAACATAATAATAATAGCAAAGTAACAGTACAGGGTTTACTTTTTCACGTCTTGGCTGTCCCACTGGTCCCTTACCTTCGATCGAAGCTGCAGGTATTCTTCTGTGCCATAGGGAACACTTCTTAGAGAGGTGAGGTAGTCATAACTGATGACAGCAGTCTGTGAATCAAGAGAGGGGAAGATTCAGTGTCCAGGCATCAAACATTGTACTGTTTTCCCTTACACGAGCTGGGATGCCAGTCCCATCCCTAAGACACTCTACGCCCTGACATCACCCAGGCTGGCTGCTTCTTCTGACGAGAAGCCCAACCTGGAGTAGCCCTCTCTCATCAGAAACTCTCAGTTCTTCCTAACAAACCACTCCTCAACTTTATCTTGCATATTTAGTTGTCCTTTATTTATGTACTGCCTCCTAATCACCAGAATTTGAGCTCTGTATGGGATAGTCTTTCCTGTTCATCATGGTACCTTCAGGACCTTTTATAGCACTAGTTGAGTAAGTGGATGCTGCTGGATGAATTCATCCTGCCTCACTGTATCACATAGCAACCTAATATGATATTTATGTCTTGACTTGCTCTGTGACATAATGTCTTGATTTGGGGACTCCTTGCTTTCTGAAAGTGAGGAAGACTTGAAGCACTTGTTACAGAAGATCAAGGAATTCAGTACGGATTGTATCTCAATGTCAAGAAAAGAAAGATTCCTACCACTGGACCAATAGACAACATCATGATGGAGAGGAGATTGAAACTGACAACAGCTTCATCTTGCTTGGATCCACAATTAACACTTTTGGTACCATAGCACTCATAGCGACCCTATGCACAAAAGATCTGAACCCTGTTCTATCCTGCACCATCCTCACACTTCCTGACACACAAGAGCCCGCTGTAGCAGTCATCATGTCAATCCATCTGGTTGAGGGTCTTTCTTTCCTTCATCAACCCTCCATCCTTCCAAGCATAATGTCTTTCTCCAAGGAATAGCTCCTCCTAGCAACATGCCCAAAGTACGTGAGGTAAAGCCTCATCATTCTTGCCTCCAAAGAACACGTTGGTTGCACCCTCTCCAAGACATATCTGTTTGTTCTTTTGGCAGTTCATGGGATGTTCATGCTCTTCTCCAACACCACAGCTTGAAGGCAGCAATTCTTCGTCTGTCATTTTTATTCACTGTCAGCTCTCAGATGCATAGCAAGTAATCAGAAAGATTATGGCCTGAATCAGATGCACTTTAGTCCTTTAACTAACATCATTATTCCTCAGTAATTTGGAGATGTCCCTAACTGCAGATTTTCCCAGTGCAAGATATCTCCTTATTTCCTGACTGCTGGTACCAAGGGTGCTAATATTGGATCCAAGTTAAGATGAAGTTGTGGCAATTTAAGTCTCTTCTCCATCCATCATGATGTCGCCTGTCAATTCAGTGGTAAGAATCTTTGTTTTCTCAACACTGAGATGCAATCCATACTGAAGGCTGCATTCCTTGATCCTCCCGCAACAAGTGCTTCAAGTCCTCACTTTCAGCAAGCAAGGTTGTTGTATCTTCTGCATAACGCAGGTTATTGGTGAGCCTTCCTGTAATCCTGATGCCACATCCCTCTTCAAAGATCCAGTTTCTCTAATAATTTGCTCAGTAGACAGGTTAAATAGGTATGGTGAGGGAATACCACCCTGACATACTCCATTTTTAATTTTAAACTATGCAGTGTTCCACTGCTCTATTCACATAACAGCTCCCTGGTCCGGTATAGGTTTCACATGAGCACAATTAAGTGCTCTGGTGATGGAGTCTGCTGTCACCAATTGAACAGTCCCAAAGCGGGGAGGGAGGATTAGGAAAACTGACAGAGACAAGAGAAAGAGTCGGGAGAGCATACAGTGAATACAGCAGCCCCAAATTTATTCTCTTCTGTTCTTTTATCTTTCTTTTACAGGGAACAGAAAAACAACCCAGCCTCAAGGCTGACAATACATTTTGTTATCATACCCTCATTTAGCCCTAGGGTTCAAGGAATGGTAAAACCTGGTTTTGTACTGATAACAGCAAACAGTTCCTCCTGTGGGTACACCTGGCTATTTCCCTTTATTTTTTACTTAATAATTTTCCAGTGCTATATGAAGCTTTCGCTGTGTCTTTATTAAAGGTTTCCCACACTCTGGGATTCCCTATTCTTCTCAGCATCAGCCACAACTTGTTATGATTCACATAATCAAATATCTTTGTATAGTCAATAAAGCACAAATAGACATTCTTCTGATATTGTTTTACTTGGATCCATCTAACATCAGCAATGATATCTCTGGAGTCACGGTCTCTTCTAAATTCTGCTTGAACTTCTCTCAGTTCCCTATCTATGCACTGTTCCAGCCATTTTTTAATGATCTTCAACAGTATTTTGCTTGTATGTGAGATAATATTGTTCAATATTTTTTGCATACAGTTGGATCACCTTTCTTGGGAACGGGAACAAATATGGACCTCTTCCAATCTGTTGGCCAGACAGACGTCCTCCAAATTTCCTGCCATAGACTGGTGAGCATATCCAAGGCTGCATCTGTTAACTGAAACAAGTCAACTGGTATCCCATAGATTCCTGGGGCTTTATTTTCTGCCAATGCCTTCAATGCAGCTGCCACTTCTTCCTTTATTACCACTGGCTCCTGTTCATATGGTTGCTGTTGTCGTTGTTGTTGTTATGTGCCATCGAGTCTCTTGCGATTCATAGCGACCCTAGGTACAACAGCCCTAAACTCTGCTCTGTCCTGTACCAATCGCACTGTCTCTGATACACCCATCCCGATTGCCCCAGTCACTGAATCAGTCCACCTCATAGAAGGCCTTCCCCTCCTGCACTGTCCCTCCACCCTCCCAAGTATGATGTCCGTCTCCAAGGACCAGTTTCTCCTTACAACATGTCCAAAGTATGTTAGACGGAGCCTCAGAATCCTTGCCGCCAAGGAGCCACCCGGTTTAACCCTTTCCAGGATGAATCTGTTTTCCTTAGCAGTCCATGATACCCTCAATACTCTTTTCCAGCACCACAGCTCAAAGGCATCAATTCTCCTTCTATCCTCCTTAGTCATTGTCCAACTCTCTGATGCATAACAAGTGATAGCAAAGACCATGGCCTGTATCAGATACACCTTAGTCTCCAGAGAGATACCATTGCTCTTCAGTACTTTGGAGAGGTCCCTAACAGCAGACTTTCCCATGGCAATACGTCTTTTATAATTTCCTAGCTATTGGTGTCAAGAGTGTTGACTGTGGAGCCAAGCAAACTAAAGCCGTGAACAACCTCAATCTCTTCACCATCCATCCTGATGCTGCCAATTGGTCCAGTGGTGAGAATCTTTGTCTTCTTGACATTGAGCCTCAATCTATATTGGAGGCTGCAGTCCTTGACCCTCTGCAACAAGTGTTCAGGTCCTCCTCAGTTTCAGCAAGCAGGGTTGTGTCATCTGCATAACGCAGATAGATGGCATACCAATTGACATATTTCAGCTAACAGATGCTGCCCTGGACATGCTCACCAAATTGTGCCAGGAAATCTGGAGAACAATCACTCGGCCAACTGACTGGAAGAGATCTATATTTGTTCCCATTCCAAAAAAAGGTGACCCAACAGAATGTGGAAACTATAGAACAATATCATTGATTTCACATGCAAGATTCTACTGAAGATTATCCAAAAATGACTGGAACAGCACATCAGCAGAGAACTGCCATAAGTCCAGGCTGGGTTTAGAAGGGGTCATGGTACTAGGGATATTGTAGCTAATGTTAGATGGATCTTAGCTGAAAGCAAGGAATGTCTATCTGTGTTTCATTGATTATGCAAAGGTGTTTGACTGTGTGGATCATAACAAACTGTGGCTGACTCTGAGGAGAATGGGAATCTCAGAACACTTGATCGTGCTAATGGAAACCTATACTTGGACCAGGAGGCAGTCGTCAGAACAGAGCAAGGAAACACTGCATGCTTCAAAATTGGAAAGGGCGTACGTCAGGGATGCATCCTATCTCCATACCTTTTCAACCTGTATGCAGAACAGATTATCCGTGAGGTTGGGCTCTATCAGGAGAAATGTGGAGTCAAGATTGGTGGTTGGTTCATATAGTACTTCCTGAAATTTTTCAGCGCCAATCAATTCTTTCTGGTACAGTGATTCTGTATATTCTCTCCATCTTCTTTTGTTGCTTTCTGGGTCATTCAATAAATTGCCCACAGCATCTTTCAATATTGCAACTTAAGGGTGAAATTTTTTTTTCAATTCTCTCAGCTTGAGAAATGCAAAGTGAGCTCTTCCCTTTTTATTCTCCAATTCCAGCTCTCTGCACATTCCACTATAATACTTCGTTTTGTCCTCCTGAGCTGACCTTTGAAATCTTCTCATCAGCTCTTTTTACTTCAGCATGTTTTCCTTTTGTTTTGTCCTCTTAATGCTCCAGTGCTATTTTTAGAGTTTCTTCTGACATCCATTTCTATTTTTTCCTTTCTCCTCTGTTTCTGTAATGACCTTCTGCATGGATGATATGTTTGATATCATCCCACACTTGTTAAACACCAACCACTAGCAGGAGCTGGTCACTGAGCAGTGGACAAAGATAATCCAAACCAGAGCCCTGGTCTAGAAAGAACTGATCGATCGCCTTTCGAGTGGTTACAAAGCACTGCTTAACAGTATCCTTGTTTCCAGCTATTTCAATCCCTCAGTTTCCCCACAAACCCTGTTTCCTCTTAAACACTCATCCTCAATTCTAGCTCATAGCACACACTCCAGTGTTTGGGTCCCTAGAAGCCCTCATTTCAGCCATTCATCTTGTCATAGTACGTGGCAGTGTATTGTTTTTAAACCATTCCTGATCCCACTCCTCAACCTTAAGGCCTAGGCTTCAGTGGGACAGCTCAGTTCTATCCCTCAATGTGCCTATGGCAATGGTGAGGCGAAGAGTGCTTAGGCAATACATGGGAATTAGTTCATATCCCATCATCTGTTTATTCAAAGCCCATCTTGATTCTGTGATTCCAAAACAAGACTGCTTATCCTAGAGGGTAGGTACATACCAGTGACCTTCCCTCCGAGTAAGGTGAAGGAGAATACATGGGATCACCAAGTGTTAGCAAATGGTTAGACAACAACCAAAACAGGAAGAAGGGTGAGCTCACCCGGCAGCAGAACGAGAGGAAAGAAAGGACGAGGTAGGTGCCAATCTACCCACTTACACAGACATGTCTGGGAGCATCACGTCAGCAGAATGCAGAGCACACGGCCACATCACGCCAATGAGCCACTGCAGCAAACCTCAAAGATTCAAATATTATACCTAGCATCTCCGTAAGCTAGAGGATTATTGTTGCTGTTGTTGTCATGTGCCATTAAATCAGAACCAGCTAATAGCTGACCCTGCAGTGAGCTTTCAGAGACTACTGCACAGGAGGAAACTGTCCATCTTTCTCTAGTGGAGCAGCTTGTGGATTTGAACCATTAGCCTTTGGGCTGGCAGCATAACTCCTTAACTAAGAGGCCACCAAAGTCTAGATACTCTGAATGAAGCATAACAGTTTCCTAATTTGGTCCTCCCAGGGAGCTCTGGTGGCTTAGTGGTAAGGAACTGCTCTCCCAAGCCAAAGGTATGCAGTTCAAATTCACCAGTTGCTCTGTGAGAGAAAGGTGGGCAATCTCCTCCCATGCAATTTATAGCCTCTGAAAACCTGCTGGAGGGTCAGCTGTGAGTTGATTTTGACTCGACAGCACATAACAACAAAAGCCAACAGTCTTTATGACTTCCACACAATGTCTGAATTGGAGCACTATTTGAGTCTTCCCTTTTATGCCACAAAAGACAACTAATGAAAAGTGAGCAGAGATTGAGGATCTGACCACCACCAACAAAGAAGAGTCAGAATTGACTGTGTCTTTCAGTCCCAGGATCCCTGCACTCTGATCTTACTAGACTCAGTAGACAGAGCAAGTTGTACCACCAGAGACAGCAAGAGACAGTGAGGGACGCAGCAGTTGAGAAACAGCCCTGACAGCAGAACCAGAACTCCAGCGGGAGACGGTGCAGAGAACACACAGGGAGGCTCTCTGGCGGACTAGGGCCTCTGGACACTTGTACCTGCCAACCCCATGGGATAGCTGTCAACTCCATAAAGTGAGATGGCTAAGTGCCTTCAGGCGAAGGCTTACCACAGAAGTGAGTCTACCTCTGTAGACTACTGGAAGAGTTATAAGAACTTTTAACACTTGCCTGACAAGGCAGAGGCCAGGACAAGAGGGCAAGAGGCCAGAGCGAGGGCTGCCTGTGTGTGGGTACAGCTGACAAGAGGCTATCCTGACCGAAGAACTGGATCCTGATTCATTCCAGATTCTGAACTGTAATCTACTACTTCCCTAACAGACCTCATTATATGAGTATTGTCTGTGTTCTGTGTGGCCATTTCAATGAATTATCAAACTCAGCAGAGTAGTAGAGAGTAACGTGAGAGAGAAAGATAGTTGGTGTCAGAATTGACAAAAACATTGGAAAGTGGAGAGGCATGCCTCACAAAAAATAGGCTTGGCCTGTTTATGGGAAGTCAATACTAAATATTTGTAATAAACCAAATGCTATCAGGATGTGGGGAGGTGAGGTACAAGCTAGAGTTCACTCTGAGGCATTAAGGCAATCCTTAGGGGTTTACCAGATTCCTGCATTTGCTAACCCCTGCCTCCTGAGTCAAGCAGAAGGTTTTCAATAGAAAGATCTCGGCTTCATTTGCATTGAATTCTCTTTGCGATTTACTTCCTGAAAATTTTCAACAAAGATACAGGGAAGCTGGAATGGGGGTCTTCAGTGGAGAACTGCTGGCCCCCTGTTTTTCGTGCTCTCTGCTCTATCTCATTCCTGGCTGGCTGTCTCATTATTAATAATTATAAAAATACTTTACCCTCAGTCTGCAACACCTGTTAATCTTGATTCTCCTTCCCCGTTGTGATGTTATAAGAGGTCTGATGCTCACACCATTTTTACAAGAGCCGTTCACACCAGCTCATTTGAGAGAGATCGAGCTTGTTGGTGGAACTGAATCAGAGCTGGAGTCTATTCCAGTCATGGTTGCCAGGGAGTATCAGTTCCCTGGGTCCTAGCAAAACAGGATACATGCTCCAAAGTGTCATGTAACCCCATTCTGTTAGCTACAGGAGGGCGGAGAATGTGTGTGCATCAATGCAGCTCTATGACTGCACATCCACGCCTCGCAAGTGTGCATGTGGATTTCAACACTTCTAAGAGTACATGCGTATCTCCTCACACGTGCAACAGGTGAGTCCATGTACATATGAACATGGGCAGAAAGTACTGCAGCTCTTAACCTGAGGAAAACCTACCGTCGCCACTGCTCTGCCCACCCTGACAGCGCCAAAGTCATTAGGGTCCAAGTACTTGTTGCCGTAGAGGTAGAAGCCAGAGGCAGCAAGGGCCACACTGGTCCACGAAGCAAGCTTCAGCGCCCTTCTAGCCATGTCACCAGACCTGCAGAAGAAAAGGAGGAGTAACAGATAAGGGTTCTGGAGCCACTCAGGTGGGCCTACCTGCAAATCTTGGCTCTACTGCGTTAACAGTTTATCTGACTTGGGTTGTTTCCTTTGCCCCTCACTGAGCTGCAGTTTCTTTACTCATAAACATGGATGGTGCCAACTTCAAAGGCTGTTGGGATCATAAAACACAGATTTCAAATACTTTGCATCAGACTTGTCACAAACAACTCTGAAAATCATTTGCATTCAACAAAGTCAGGCAGTGTTCTAGCACCTTGGAGAATGTGATCAAAATTAAGTTCTTATCCACAAGGAGCTTACAATCTAAAAGGTCAGAAGTACTAAGCACATAAGCCTACATGAAGACAAGAGTTGATACTAAGCGCCGAGAATAACAGCAGAGAGGGCAAGGGGATAAAGAGTGATAAAATGATGCCACTTCAGAAAGGAGAGTCGGAGAACGCTAACAGGCATCACTGGAGAAGGACTCCAGCTCTGACTCAGTTCCACCAGCAAACTCAATCTCTCTCAAATGAGCTAGTGTGAATGGCTCTTATAAAAAGAGTGTGGGCATGTGACCTCTTATAACATCTCAACTGGGAAGGAGAATCAAGATTAACAGGCCAGGCCAGTTTTTTGTGAGGCAGAGGTCAGACATGCCTCCACTTTCCAATGTTTTTGTCAATTATGACACCAACTATCTGTCCCTCCCATGTTACTCTCTAACACTCTGATGGGTTTGATAATTCCTTGAGATGGCCACATAGAACTCAGTGTGTGTTGTTAAGACATTCAGACTCACAGCAACCTTACAGGACAGAGTAGAACTGTCTCAGAGGGTTTCCCAGACCAGGGTGCTTGTTAGAGGAAAGGATGGTAAAATGCCATCTCAGATACTTTGTCAGGAGGGCCCAGTCCTCAAAGAAGGATGTCACATTTGGAAAGGTGGAGGGTGAAAAATAAGAGAGGAAGGCTCACAACAAGCTGATGACACAGTGATTGTGCCAATGGGCTCAAGTGTGTCAGAGATGGTGAGGACGGCACAGGATAGGACAGGGTTCAGAGCTGCTGTTCACAGGGAGCTATGAGTCATAGTCAACTCAACAGCACATGATAACAGCAACAGTCTCTACTGCAGCACATCGCTGGGTCTTCTCCCTCTGCAGAGCCACTGGGTACATTCAAACCACTGAACTTTCAATTAGTTATTGAGCACTTAACCACCGCACCACCAGGACCCCTCCAGACACCTTCGGCAGCTCCTACTACTACCATGCCTTGCTCAACTGACGCCAACAGTCCAGGGCTCCTCCTCAAACTCCTACTCCTGATAAATTCTACTCCTCAAACTTGCCAAGTACACTCAGGCCTCGAGCTTTTGCACTCATTATGTGCTTTCCGCCTAGAAGAATGAGCTTCGTAAACGGCACCACAGTCAACCGTTTAGACCTAGGGTATCATAATACACGGATCCAGGTTTAGTCTTCAGGCTGTAGTTTGCCAAACTCTGGCTTAGTACAGAGCTGTGATTGTTAACTATTGTTTTTGTTTGATACTGTAGAGTGATTCTGCTTCATACTGACTCCAAACAACAGAATCAAATTTCACGATGAGTTTTTAAGCTGTGGGGTTTTTTATGGTTTCTTGGCTATAATCTTCACAGGAACAAATGACTGACTCTTCCTCCCTGAGCACCTTACAAGCTTCCAACCACCAACCTTTCAGTAAGTAGTTCAGCGGCCACCACAGCTCCTTAGCACATGGTGTTGCTATCAAGTCAGCTACAATTGACAGCAACTATGACTCACAGAGTTGAAAACCCTGCCCTGTCCTGAGTCATCCTCATGATAGCCACCAAGTTCAAGCCCACTGTGGCAGTCATATGTTTCTCTACCTTGTGGAGGGTCTTATTCTCTTTAGCTACTTTTCTAAGCATGGTATATTTTTCCAAGGACTGGCAGTTCCTGACAATATACCCAAAACAGGTACTCCTAAAGTGTTTTTACTCAATCAATCAATCAACCAACCAACCTTACTCCATGAGGTCTGGACAGACCCAGTACCGCAGGTCCCCAGATGAGAGCACAAACCCAGGATTGACAAGCTGATGACCATCCTCTCCTGGCTGCGTCTACACCACCTCCCAGCCTTCTTCTTCCTCGAACCCCGTATTCCTGTCGTGTACACTGTCGTGCACGCTCCAGGCATGTGCCCTGTGGGCAACATCATGCAGAAGCTCGAGACCACCTCAGTGAAGCAGCAGTAAACAACTCCCAGGGCCCAGCTTTAATGCAAATGTCCCCAGTAATAAAAGAGGTAGAAATTGAAATACATAAAATAGATGATATAGGAGTCAAACTGTCTCCAAATAGACTGGAGCGAGAGTTTCCCACAAGGTGTCAGAGAGTCTTTAACATGCAAATGAGCTTCTACCCTCTGGGTATTTTAAAAGATCCTGTCAGCCGTGAAATATGTCTGCTAATGAAAAACACCTTTCATTACTAACCCTTTTACTAATGAATCACCTGTCCCATTCTGTTTACTCGCCTCCCTTGACTTTCACCTGAGTTTCCTCTCATGTAACAGCACACACCTCATGTGGGTCTGAGGCCACCTAGACCCTAAAGCCTCCTCATTGGCTCATCACAATAACTAACTTGGACAAAGCCCTTTGATGTTCATGATCGCATTAGATAGTCCGTACAACCTGTTGAGGTGAGACAAGTAATTTTACCATCACACAGGTACAGTGAGGAAATGAAGGAGGTGTGATTTTCCTCAGGTGGTTGACCTAGTGAAGGACAGAGTAAGAGCTGGAAATGGGGCCTTCCTACTCTAAATGTCCAGCCTGTCACAGGACATAGGATCTTCTTGAGAGTGACACCAGGACCCTGGTAACCTAGGTGCTTCCTTCCTCCACTGACAAGTAATTGAATCAGTTATTTGGTTAGATGTCAAGTTGGCCCCAACCAACCTCTCAGTCTCTGCTGTGCTCAGGTTCAGTGTTTACTAGGCTATCTGACCTTCTGACAACAATGGACTTGAATATGGTGAGACTGTGAGGATGGTGCAAGGTTCCAATCTGCTGTTCTTAGGATCACCATGAGTCTTAGTTCCCTCAACAGCACCTAACAGCAACAATAATAATCATCCCCAACGAACAGCCCAATGGCACAGCGGTTAAGTGCTTAACTGCAAACCAAATGTGGGCAGTTAGATCATATGAAGTAGTTCTTCAGGAAAAAGATGTGAGGCTCTGCCTCCAAGATTACAGTTGTTGTGTACCGTCAAGTTAGAACTGACCCACAGCTGACCCTCCAGAGGGTTTCAGAGGCAGTAAATCTCATGGGAGGAGACTGCCCATCTTTCTCCTGCAGAGCAGCTGGTAGATTCGAACCACGGACCTTTGAGTTAAGCTCCCTTACCAAAGGTCCTTTTCCTAAAGATTGGGGGGTGGGGGGTTGTGTACCATAGAGCTGAAACATAGCTGACCCTCCAGCAGGTTTTCAAAGGCAGTTAATCACATGGGAGGAGATTGCCCATCTTTCTCCCCTAGAGCTGCTGGTGGCCTTGAACTGTGTACCTTCAAGATTGCAGCACAGCTTCTTGCCCCTGGGCCTCCAGAACTAGGAAATGCTACAGGAACAGTTCCGCTCTCACAACAGGAGTGTAGGAGCTGAAAGTTGACTCAATGCATCTAACACCACCACCCCCACCCTCAGCGTACCTCCTGCACAGCCCACCACACATCTGCCAGTGGAAGGCTGTCTGTTGCTATGATACTGAAGGAGATACAGAAGGAGAACTTCTGGACTTAGAGAGACGAGAAAAAAAGGCCTGGTGATTTCCAAAAATCAGCCAATGAAAACCGTATCAATCACAAAGATCCAATCCACCACCAGTCAGGAGTATCACAGCATTTTGCTCTATTGTGCCTGGGTTGCCATGACTTTCGTGACCAACTTAACATCAGCTAATAACAAAAACAGCATCAAATAGTACCAGGAGGGTAGAAAGAAGTGTCTTAGAGCTCAAGAAGTGAGAAATTAGTAACATAGCACAAAATCAACCAGTGCTCCACACTAAAAATTACCCAGGCCAGTCTGTCTCATTTAGAAAAATGGTAGAGGTTACACAGCCATTTAACTATTAAATCCATAAGAATGGCAGCTATCACAACAGACCAGAGGAAACTCTCCAGGAAGGTCATGAAGCAAGGCAAAGGAGAGCCTGGAAAGTTCTACAAATGGGAAGCCGATGGTTAAAAGAGTGTGGCAGTAGTGGGTTACTGAATCTGGATTTTCTAGCCACTGCAAGTGTAATTCTCACTATATGGCTAGGTTGTGGCTGTTAATATGTGCCCTTGAGTTAACTACGACTCATAGTGACTCTATGAACAACAGTTCTGAACCTTGCCTTATCCTGAGTCAACCTTACAATCTCTAACACACCTGCTCCCACTGCCACAGTCACTGTGCAAATCCATCTCATCCAGGATCTTTCTCTCCTGTGCTGACCCTCCACCCTTTGAAGCATAATGTCCTTCTCCAAGGACTGGTTCCTCCTGGCCATATTCCCAAAGTACATTAGACAGAGTTTCAAAATCCTTGCCTCCAAGGAGTAGCCTGGTTTCATTCTCTCCAGGACAGACCTGTTTGTTCTCTTGGTAGTCCATGGTATGCTCAATACTCTTCTCCAGCACAACTCAAAGGCATCAATTATTCTTCTGTTATCTTTATTCACTGTCCAACTCTCAGAGGCATAAAAAGCAACTGAGAAGATTATGGCCTGGATCAGGTTCACCTTGGTCTCTAGACTGACATTATTGCTCTTCAGTACCCTGGAGAGGCCCCTGAGAGTAAAATTTCCCAAAGCGACCTGTCTTTTCATTTCCTGGCATGTTGGTGCCAAGAGTGTTGATTGTGGTTCCAGGAAAGATTCAATTGTTAACACTCTCAATTTCTTCTCCATCTGTCATGACAATGCCAACTGGCCTGGTAGCGAGGATTTTTGTTTTTCTGATGTTGAGATGCAATCTCTTCATCACATGAAGCAAATGTTTCAAGTTTTCCTAAGTCTTGACCTGGCTGAGTTGTTGTTGTTGTTGTATACCATGAAGTTGGAGCCAATCCAAAGCTGACCCACCAGTGGGTTTTAAAAGCCAGTTTAATCACACAGGAGGTGACTGCTCATCTTTTTCCCACAGAGCAGCTGTGGCTTTGAACTGCATGCCTTTGGGAGTGCAGAGCAGCTCCTTACCACTAAGCCACTCGAGCTCCAGTGCCTAGCAGGACTAGGTAAAGGTTAGGTGCTTACAGCTACCAAGGGGACTGAATAGGCTACTAACAATATAAATAAGGTAATAGCCTTCTACCTTGCAAGTAGAAACCTGCAAATGGAATGTACAGCCACTAACAAGGGTTTGGTCAGCTTTGCTATCCCACCTAATTGGCAGAACTAAGCGAGCTCTGTAACACTTGTCCGCATGTGGGCTTCACCCAGACAAATGGCAGAAGATCAGGAAGGCTGCCTGAGAGAACCTGAAAAGAGGCTGTCCTGATTGAGGACGTGTATCCTGAATGTTCCCAGTCTGAATTGTAACCTGTTATTTCCCTAATAAACCTCATAACCATGAGTACTGTCCAGTTGTGTATGATCAGTGCAACAACTAGCAGTAGATTTGGGAGCTCTAGTAACATAGTCAGGAGAGTGTTGTGCTGCTAACCCAAAGGTCCAGCCTCTCTGGTGGTTAAAATCCACCCGAGGCTCCTCAGGAAAATGACAGGCAATCTCTTCCCACATGACTTACAATCTTGGAAATCTGCTAGAAGGTCAGTTATGAGTCAGTTCCGACTCAAGAGCAATGAGCAAGCATGAGGCTGGGAAGGGTGGTGAGTGCTAGAACTGAGAGGAAAAAGTAGGGAATTGTGGGAGATATCCAGTCTCACAGAAACCGGTTTTGTGCCGCTCTTGTTCGTGAGGCTTCTTTCCCCTGTGGAGTTAGGGACAGTCAGGACGAGGATGAGCCCACACTGGTCCAACTGTTTTTACTAAAACACTTCTCTTCATAGGCAGAACGAAATGGAAAATAGAACACTTAGAAGGCCAGTTCAGAGGGGACCAGTATGTGGTTAGGGATTTTTCTGTTTCTACTCCTCTGAAATCACACTGGGTCCATCCACCAGCTCTCCATCCTTCCAGTACCGCTTTCTCTCTCCACCTCATTGCAGAATTATACTGGAATGACCCCCCCTTGCTTGGTACACAGGTGAGTATGGCCACAGAGGAAAAGTATTTAGGACTTTTAAGCCCACAAATCTCATAAAAGAGTCACAACCTCCTCCCATTTTCTGGAGAAACAATTAGATAAATAAACACGCTTTCTTCTACTCTGTACCCCTAGATGAGGACAGAACATCACATGGCGACGTCCAACAATGGCTAGGAAAGCCTTTTTTTAATAAACCCTTAACTCCAAAGAATCAATAATGGTAAGAATGACTAGTGTCAAGATCCCAGAGCAGGCAGGGAAAATAAACCACACAAGGTAGGGAATAAGAATTTCTGTTCAGCTTATCCTTGGAAACAAATATTCAAGAGGGCACTGGAAAGACAGGAAGGAAGCAGCTACAGCAGCTCTAAAAGGTATATACCTTCCAGTGGGAAAGTTTTGGTACCAAATGCTTAAATGTCATATGTAAACTCTACCCGTATATTATGAGGTGACATTCTGAAACTTATCCTTGCCTCCAAGGAGCAGCCCGGTTTCACCATCTCCAGGATGAACCTGTTTGTTCTCCTAGCAGTTCATGGTATATTCAATACTCTTCTCCAGCACCACAGCTCAAAGGCATCAATTCTCCTTCTATCAATCCTAGTCATTGCTCAGCTTTCTGACAGACAGCACATAATTGTGAAGACCATGGCCTGGATCAGGTGCACCCCTTAATCTCCAGACTGGCATCATTGCTCCTCAGTATTCTGGAGATGTCCCTGACAGCAGACTTTCCCAATACAATTCATCTTTTGATTTCTTGGTTGCTGGTACCAAAAGTGTTGACTACCAAACTAAAGCTGTTAACAATCTCAATCTCTTCACCATCTATTGTGATGCTGCCAATCGGCCCAATGGTGAGAATCTGTTTTCTTGATGTTTTGCTTCAATCCATACTGAAGGCTGCAGTCCTTGATCTTCTGCAGCAAGTAATTCAGACCTTCCTCAGTTTCAGCAAAGTAAGGTTGTGTCATCTGCATAACACAGGTTGTTAATGTATTTTCCTCCAATGCTGATGCGACATTCCTCCTCAGAGAGCCCAGCCTCCCAGATGATCTGTCCTGCATATAGATTAAAAAGATATGGTGATAGGACATATCCCTGGCATACACCCTTCCTGATTTTAAACCATGCAGTGTTTTCTTGCTATGTTCTGATGAATGCCTCCTGGTCTAAGTTTCACATAAACACAATCAAGTGTTCTGGGCTTCCCATTCTCCTCAAAGTTTGACAGTTTGTTGTGATCCACACAGTCAAACACCTTTGCATAGTCAATGAAACACAGATAGACATTCCTCTGGTACTCTCTGCTTTCAGCCAAGATCCATCTAACATTAGCTTTAATATCCCTAGTACCACAACCTCTTCCAAACCCAGCCTGCACCTCTGGTAGTTCTTTGTCGTTTTTGGAAAATTTTCAGCAGAATCTTGGCTTGTATGTGATATTAATGATATTGTTTGATAATTTTTACACTCTGTTAGGTCAACTTTCTTTGATATGGAAACAAATACGGATCTCTTCCAGTCAGTTGGCCAGGTGGTTGTCTTGATTTCTTGGCACAACTTGGTAAGTGCATTCAGAGCAGCATCTGTTTTTTCAAATATGTCAATCGGTATGCTGTCAATTCCTGGGGCCTTATTTTTTTGCCAGTTCCTTCAGAGCAGCTTGAACTTATTCCTTCTTCAACACGGGCTCTTGCTCATACATTGTTTCATTAAATTCTTCTGTATCAGCCACTCTTTTTGGTATAGTGACTCTGTACACTCCTTCCATCTTCTATTAATGCTTCCTGAATCATCTCATATTCTACCCAAAGTATCCTTAACACGTTGCCGCAAATGATGGTAATCGTCAATTTAAAAGTGTGCGGCAATGTGTTAAGTATTGCAACACAAATAAAGTAACACATTCATTTACTGGCCTAAGGGTTAAAAGCAGGAGTGGCATCCACTTCCTAAACAACATGCCTCTGGAAACTCTGTGAACTTTGAAAAACAACAATAGTTATAAAAAGGCTTCAGATCTTTTGTTCAGAGTCACTATGAGTCGTCCTCAACTCAATGGCAATCAACAAAGGTAAGGAGCTGCTCTGCCCTCCCCAAGGCACGTGGTTCAAATCTATCAGCTGCTCTATGGGAGAATGATGGACATTCTCCTTCAATGCAATTAAACTCCTTCTGAAACCCCTTTATAGGGTAAGCTATGAGTCACTTAGTCACTTCTGACTCGACAGTACACAATGTTAACAACAGAAAAACTGGACAAGAATCAGAAAGGCCTACAGCCTTTCTCGTTGGTGCTTAATATTTATAAGGGTTTTTTTAATCTTATGGATCAATGATATTCAGAGTATACCATGTATGTTAGCAATCTATGCTCTACAAGTCTTCAAGGGATGATTTTTAAGAGGTAGATCGCCAGGCCTTCCAAGGCACCTCTGGGGTGATAACCACCAATCTCTCCATTAGGAGCTCCTCATTCTGCTACCATCTACAACACCCGGGGGACCGCCAAGAATCAGAATCTACTGGACTATATCGCTGGTGTGGGTTTTATTTGTATTCAAAATTTGGTCCCTAAAGAGATACTTTAAGCTCTAACCAAAAGGTCAGCCTCTGATACACACAGCAGTGAGCTTTACAGCCTCTGGGACAGACAGCAATGTGCTTTATAGCTTCTGATTTATCAGGGCAGTGCTTCTCTGTCCTAAGCAATGCTTCCCAGTGGGTTTGGTCCTGACTGCGAATTTATTCAACTAGAAACTTTGTAATGGGGGCCAGAATTCTGTTTTCTATCTAACAAGGATGATTCTGATGCGAACCTAGGTTTCGGAATCATTTCAGTTAAGGAAAATGGTTCAAACAACGTGGGGAGGAGACTGATGGACTTCAGATCGCCCGTTTCACAGAGCCTCGCACCACAGAAGCGATCAATAAATACTTGTCGAGTTGAAGGGCTTCCTAGTTAGTAGAAAGTAAATGCCTCTTAGCCCGAGTAGAAGACACCTGTCCACACAGAGGCCTTCATGCCCACGCACTGGCCACGTGCGCTGGCGGCGCAGGATCGCTTAGCTAGATATGGTAGATCTGGTACGCCCAAGGCCCAGGCCCTGTTGCTGCGCCCCCTGACCCCACATGACCACCCCGGGGTGAACGAGTTTGGGCGAGCCACCTGCCATCACCCTTCTCTGGCTCCGCCTAGTTGGGTGCTCACAAGGCTGTGCCCCAAAGTAGACAACATACACTGGCTCCTTGGGCCACGTGATGTGCCAGGACGGGGTGTCCCGCGGAGAGGGCGGGGAACCGCGCGTCACCGGGCCACGTGACTGCGCGCCGGGGCCCCGTGCGGCAAGGTCACGGGGTTAGGGTCCTCTCCCTGCTTCCCCCGGGCCGGCGGGAGTCAGTGTCCGGCGCGTCCACGCGGCCTTTCCGGGGCTCCACGCGCACGGCGGGCCTCGCGGCCAGGTCGGCCCTACCTGTACTCACCCCGCGGGGAACAGCAGCCGCGCCCGGCTTCCTGCCGCAGCCCCGCAACAAGCAATTCGCCAGGAAGGCTCCTCTCTGCCACTTCCCCCCTCTGATGGCGCTTGGTGAAGCCGGGGCGCCGCGCGCCCTGCCGGGACTTGTAGTTCTCCTGCGTTCCTCAAGCCTCCGGGACGAGGACTAAGGCTTGAGCACAGATCCTCTGCCTGGATCCTGGGTCGCGCTTAGATGGCCCTTTGGCCTTGGATATGGAAGTTTGCAGCAAGTGTTTCCAAGGGCACGCCTCTTTCAAAGGGCATTCCAAATAATAACGCGTATGTGGCAAGCAGCTGCGCTTTAATCACGAAGGCAGGCAGTTCAAATCCACCAGCCGTTTCGTAGGAGAAGGATGGGCATTCTCCCTTGCAATTAACTGCCTCTGGAAACTTGCAAGAGGGTCAGCTGTGGGTCGCTTCCAACTCAGTGAAACACACCAATAGAAACACAATTCATATTCGATAAAGCAAGCAAGAAATGTACTAGATAGTCACAGAAGAGTAATTGTACAAATAGTTAAGCGTTCAACTACTGCTTGAAGGTTGGCATTTCAAATCCACTTAAAGTTTCCTGACAAGTTTACTGATCTCGTTCCAAAAAATCACAGCCTTGAAAGACCCAAGGAGTAGTTAGTTCTACTCTACAGCTCTCTATGAGATGGATTGATTCAATGACTGGGGTAATGAAAGTAGGTGTGTCAGAAACAATAAAACTGGCAGAGGATAGAGCAGGGTTCAGAGCAGTTGTACATACGGTTGCTCTGAGTCTCAGGTGACTAGACAGAACATAACAACTGCAACTAACAACAAAAAGGTTAAATTTGGTGGTGATAGTCTTCATTTATTCATTCACTGACTGTTGTTAAGTGCTATTGAGCGATAGAGGACTCATAGCAACCCTATGAACAAAAGACCTGAACACTTGTGTAATTTTCATTCTTTCTCCAAGTTCACAGAGTTTCCAAAGGCAAGCTATCTGGGAAGTGGATGCCACTCCTGCTTCCAAGCCTGTTTTAATCAGGGAGCTCCAACAAACACTGTCTGCCATGGGTAACCATTGTCACATATGACACATCAGTGTCACAATGTTTAAAATTACAGCAACCACAAGTTACCTCTGACAGCAAATGGACAAACCAGTGCTATTCCACTTAGAAGTATGTTTGACCAAAACCAATTAAAACCAGGCCTGAGGGACACAGATTAAAATCACCCACTACTTGGTAGCATCACTTTCTATCCACCAGGCCCACAGAGCTCTCTCTATATTGGTGGTGGTGATGCTAAGTGCCGCGGAATCATAGACAACTCATAGTGACCTTATGAATGAAAGACCTGAACACTTGTATAACTTCCATCGTTTCTCTAATTTTCTCCATTATTTCTCAATAATTTTCACTTTCGTTTTGATCACCTTTTTTTGAAATAATTGTGGATCTCTTCCAGTCAGTTGGCCGGTAGCCGACCTTCAAATTTCTGGTGAGCACATCCAGGGTAGCATCTGTTTGTTGAAACATGTCAGTTGGTATTCCATTAATTTCTGGGGCCTTCCCGCCCCCAATCCTTCCGAACATTTTGAACTTCCTACTCCATCACCATTACCTCTTGATCATGTGTTCTTTCATGAAATGTTTGTATGTCAGGAAATTCTTTTTGATACAGTGACTCTGTATACTCCTTCCATCTTCTTTTGATGCTTTCTGGATCGTTCAGTATTCTCTGCTTATAGCATCCTTAAGTATTGCCACTCAAGGTTTGAATTTGTTCTTCAGTTTCTTCAGTTTAAGAAATGCCAAATGTTATGCAACAATAAATGATTTTTTTTAAGTGAACTGGAGGAGGCAGGAGTCATTGTTAGGTGCTGTCAAGTTGGATACAACTCAGAGTGACCCTACGAACAAAAGATCTGAACCCTATTCTATCCTGAGCCACTCTCACACTTCCTGACACACAGAGCCCTGTGATTTTGAGCATTTCTTCATGTGTCTGTTGGCCTTGCATGACATTCTTTATATCCTCCCACAGCTTATCTGGTCTTTATTCATTAGTGTTCATGGTCACAACCCTGATAACCCTGTTCTTGAGATTATTTTAAATTCATGTGGAATAGACTCATGGTCAAATTTTAGTTCATATGGGTTTAGATTGAAATTGAACTTGCATATGAGTAGGTGGTCTATTTCACAGTCAGCACCTGGCCTGGTTTTGACAGCTAATACTCAATGTCTGAAATAATTGTTTTCACGGATGTAATCAATCTGATTCCTAAGTAGACCATCAGGTGAGGTCCATATGTATAGCCATCATTTGTGTTTTTTATAAAAGGTATTTTCAATTAATTTGTACAAAATTCTATCATCCTACTTCCAGCCTCATTTCTCTCACAAAGTTCATATCTTATGACTACTGATACTTCTTCCTTGTTCCCAACTTTTGCATTCCAATCACTAATTATTATTAATGCATCTTGGTTGCATATTAAATCAATTTTCAACTGCAAAAGTTGTTAGAAATCTTCTTTTTCCTCCTTTTTGGCTCAGATTGTTGGTGCTTATATTTGAACGATTAACATGGTATTAACAGGTATTCCTTGTACATGTACGGATATGTTTAGAGAAAGTACAACCAGAGTGCTCATTAGAGACAAGAATGGTGAAACACCACCTCATTTATTTTGGGCATGTTGTTAGGAGGGGCTAGTTCTTGTAAAAAGACATCATGCTTGGAACAGTGGGGGTTCAGAAAAAAGAGAGGAAGACTCTTGATTTGCTGAAAAGACACAGTAACTGTAACAACGGGCAAAAGCTTTTCAGAGATAGTAAGGGTGGCACAGGATAGGGTCAGGTTTAGATCAATTGTCTGTAGGGTCACCATGAGTTGTAGTCAGTTTGTTTACACCTAACAACAATAAATAACAGGATGTGCCCAAAGCAATCTAGTTGAATAGTAGTCTATTATGATACCTAAGATTTTTCATTGCTAATTTCCAGAGATAGTTCACAAGGCCCTCCTAGTCCTTCCTAGTTTTAGAAATGCTGTGGATACTTGTCCAAAATGGTTGACTCGGCTGGTATTTGACATATTGGCAACCTTGCTTCCATCATCACAGCAATCGTAATACAAGTGGCAGGTGGTTGCTGTTGTCGTTGTTATGTGCCATCGAAGAGCTCTAAACCTTATTCTATCCTGTGCCAATCTAGCCATCTCAAACGCACCTATTCCCACTGCTCCAATCACAGAATCAACCCATCTCATCAAAGGTCTTCCTCTCCTTCACCGCCCCTCCACTCTGCCAAACATGATGTCCCTCTCCAAGGACCAGTCCGTCCTTGCAACATGCCCAAAGTATGTCAGACAAAGCTTCAGAATCCTTGACTCCAAGGAGCATTCTGGCTTCACCTTCTCCAGGACAAACCTGTTTGTTCTCCTAGCAGTCCATGGTATATTCAACACTCTTCCCCAGCACCAAAGCTCAAAGGCATCAATTCTCT
>NW_006399787.1:6613954-6615145 GCF_000299155.1 Elephantulus edwardii
TGTCCTTCTCCAAGGACTGGTCCCTCCTGGCCACATGTCCAAAATATTTGAGAAGGAGCTTCAAAATCCTTGCTTCCAAAGAGCAACTTGGTTTCACCCTCTCTAGGACAGGATTGTTTGTTTTCTTGATAGTTCATGGTATGTTCAGTACTTTTCTTCAGCACCACTACTCAAAGGCATTGATTTTTCTTCCGTCATCCTTAGCCAATGTCCAGCTCTCTGATGCATATCAAGTAATTGCAAAGACCATGGCCTGGATCAGGCGCACTTTAGCCTCTAGGCTGACATCATTGCTCTTTAGCACTCTGGATAGGTCCCTGACAGCAGATTTACCTCATGCGATTCACCATTTGATTTTCTGACTGCTGGTGCCAAGAGTGTTTATTGTGAATTTGAGCAAGATTAAATTGTTAACAATCTCAATCTCTTCCCCACCTATCTTGATGAGGCAAATTGGCCCAGTGGTGTGAATCTTTATTTTCTTGATGTTGAGATATTATTCATATTGTGGACTGCCGTCCTTAACCTTCTGCATCAAACGCTTCAAGTCCTCCTCTTTCACATCAAGCAAGATTGTATTATCTGCATAATATAAGTTGTTAATGAGTCTTCCTCTAATCCTGATGCCACATAAGAATAAGTCTAGCTTCTCAAATGATCTGCTTAGCATATAGATTGGAAAGGTATGGAGAAAAGATACATTCCACAGGTAAGAATTGGAATTTCAGGGTTGTTGTTGTTGTTGTTGTTAGGTGCCATCGAGTTGAGTATGACCCATATCGATCCTACGAGCAATGGATCTGAACCCTGTCCTATACAGTGCCATCTTCACACTTCCTGGCACTCTTGACCCCATTGTAGCAGTCACTGTGTCAGTCTACCTGGTTGAGGGTATTCCTCTCCTTTGGCAGGGTTGGTGGTTTTTGTTTTTTGGGGGGGGGTTTGTTTTGTTTTGTTTTGTTTTGTTTTGTTTTGTTTTTCTAATGACATAAGCACAAACTCTAAAAGAAATGTTTGATAAATTTGAAATTTAAAAAAATCTCTTCATTGAAAAAGAAAATATTAGCCACATCTTTCTGGTGATTCAAATCCCCTAGAAGTTCCTTGGGATCCGAGATGGGCTATCTCTTCCTGTGTAATTGATAACCTTGGAAACCTGCTGAAGGGTCAGCTATGAGTGAATTCTGTCTC
>NW_006399787.1:6616225-6619088 GCF_000299155.1 Elephantulus edwardii
AACTTCATTTTTCATACTTTAATCTCTCATTTTAGATAGCCAATTTCTGTTTTACCTATCCCTATCATCTCAATGTCAAGAAAACAAAAATTCTTACCACTGGACCAATAAGCAACATCATGGTGGATATAGAAGAGATTGAATCTGTCAACAACTTCAGCTTGCTTGGATCTAGACAATAAGGAGATGCATTGCACTGGGATGATCTGAAGTTAGGGACAGCTCTAAATTTTTAAGGAGTAATGATGTCAGTTTGAGAACTAAGGTACATCTGATTCAGGTCATAGTCTTTCCAATCATTTGCTTGCATCTAAGAGCTGGACAATGAATAAGGATGAATAAGAAGAATTAATGCCTTCACACTGTGCTGTTGGAGAAGAGTTCTGAACATCCCACAGATGACCAAAAGAACACACAGATGTGTCTTGGAAAGGGTGCAGACAAAGTGCTCTTTGGAAGTAAGAATGATGAGGCTTCACCTCACATACTTTGGGCATGTTGCTAGGAAGGGCTATTCCTTAGAGAGAGATATGATGCTGATAAGGGTGGAGGGTCGGTGAAGGAGAAGAAGACCCTCAACCAGGTGAATTGACATGATAACTACCTCAGTGGACTCTTCTGTGTCAGAAGTGAAGTGTAAGAATGGCACAGGATAGAATAGGATTCAGATCTTTTGAGTATAGGGTCGTTATGAGTAGTGTTCTACTCAATGGCACCTAACAACAACAACAATTATACCAGTACTCTGAGGAAACAAGCATGTTCCTTTCTCTGAAGAATTTTATGTTCCAGGGAAAACTTTCAGCATCTGCATCCATTAGCAAAGTCTAGTCAAGAACAAACCATATTTTCCCCTGCTGACAACATGCAGAGTAAGACAAAGAGTCATCACCCTTGCTTTTAAAGAGCACCTTGATTCCCTTCCTCCAAGACATAGCTTTCTGTTCTTTTGGCAGTCCATGGGCTATTACGTAACTCTCCTTCAACACAATTCTAAGGCATCAATTCTTCTTCTGTCATCCTTATTCACTGTCCAACTTTCAGATACATATAAAACAATTGAAAGGATATTTACATTAAAAATTGAAGGCCCCAAACCACAGTCGGTGTTATGTGCTGTTGGGTCAAAATCAACTCATAGTTGGCCCTCCAGCAGGTTTTCACGGCCCACAAATTGCACAGGAAGAGATTTCCCATCTTTTTCCCATAGAGCAGCTGGTGAATATGAATTTTGTGACATTAGGCTGGCAGTGCAACTCCTTACTACTAGGACACCAGAGCTCCAGAGAGAGAGAAAAAAAATAAATATATTAAAAACTGAATATGGTTGCCATTATTGTAGGTCTTTTTTAATTCATTGTTGCATAGTTCCTTCACCTTCCACCACCCCCTTCCCCCAGCCCACCCAACAATGCATCACTTGTTCCAGGTTGTTGTCATACATATAATGCCTAATCACATGTTCCTTTCAGACAATCCTTCCTCTCTTCTGCTCTAATGCAGTGTTCATGATCTATCCACTCTTTTCCCATTCTCTCCTCAAACCCTCCCTCCCCCACATTTTTGTCCTATTTTATGACAGCAGGGGGTTTTTTATGTGTATTTTTTTATTTTTCATTTTATTTTATGACAGCAGTTTTATGCAGGTTTTGTCCTTTTGTCACTGAGATATTTCACTCAACATAATGTCCTCCAGTCTTCCCCACATTGTGTGACATTTTACAAGACCATTGTTTGAAATATTCCATTGTGTGAATGTACTATAATTTTTCTATCTATTCATTTGTTGATGGGCACTTGCATTGCTTCCATCTCTTTGCTATTGTGAATAATGCAGCAATAAACATGGGTGTGTATACATCTGTTTGGATGGTGGTTCTAGTTTCTTTAGGGTTTATTCCCAGTAGTGAAATTGCTCGACCAAATGGTATTTCTATTTCCAACTTTTTGAGAAAACACCATACTGCCTTCCATAGTGGCGCTACCATTTTACATCCCCATCAGCAGTGAATAAGAGTTCCAGTATCTCCACACCTCATCAGCATTTGCTGTTTGCTGTCCTATTGAACTTTGCTATTGTTGCTGAGGTAAGATGGTATTTCATAGTTGTTTTGATTTGCATCTCTCTGAGAGGTAGGAATAATGAACATTTCTTCATGTGTTCGTTTGCCATCTGAATGTCTTCTTTGGTGAAGTGTCTATTCTTATCCTGTTCCCATTTTGTGATTGAGTTGTTTACTTTTATACTATTGAGGTACTGGAATATTCTATAAATTTTAGATACAAGTTTCTTATCAGATATGGCATTGCCAAATATTTTTCCCCCTTCTGTGGGTTTCCTTTTTACCTGTAAGAGAAGTTTTTGGGTGTGCATAGAGATTTCATTCTTAGAAGATCCATTTTCTTCTCTCCTGTTTATAGTGTGGTTGCTATAATTGAGCATTAAGTTTAATTGTGAAATGGTTATTAGTTGACCAGCAGTTAACTCTGGCGTGGAGAACAGAAATCAAGGTCAAAGGACTTTCAGCCTATACTCTATGCAATTTTTTAATGTTTAAATTTTTTGCAATGAGTGTATAGAGCTTATTTTACATATCATGGACTGAGTGCACAGAGATTGCAGAGTTTGTAAAAACTATGTGTATTATTTGTCTCAAAATATAGTAATCATCATTTCTGTGTGCGTTATTTGTATAAAAAGATGGCAATCATCATTTTAAAATTAATTGTTTAAATTTTAAGTTTGCAGATTCATAGCTAAAGCAGGGTAGATTGAATGTTCCCATTAAAGCTACACTCTTCTTCTCTTGGGTCTTCATTTCCTTAATGACAGAGAAAAAGGAGAACACTGACTGTGCCAAAA
>NW_006399787.1:6619623-6642350 GCF_000299155.1 Elephantulus edwardii
GAGGTCAACATGCAGTGACCCCTGAACAACAGATCTGAACTCTGGCCTATCCTGTGCCATCCTTATGTTTCTGACACACTGGAGCTCATTCTAGCAGTCACTGTGTCAAGCCCTCTGAGCCATTATTTCTTTATTGACTTCCAGTCTAGGCTCTACCTCT
Source organism: Elephantulus edwardii (assembly GCF_000299155.1). NCBI lineage: Eukaryota > Metazoa > Chordata > Mammalia > Macroscelidea > Macroscelididae > Elephantulus > Elephantulus edwardii. Next base: position 6,619,784 of record NW_006399787.1, read on the forward strand.
AACACCATAACTATTCATGTTTCTCCACTGTTTATAGGGTTTTTAGAGGGCTGCTATTTAAGAAGTAGATGGCCAATCCTGATTCCTAGTCTGCCTTAATATCAGCTTTCTCCCATCGTCTCCTCCAATTTGCCCATGTTGGAAGAACTCCACAAACACCTTATTTCCATAAACCCACTTTGTCACTTGATAGGAGTTACAAGACCATGTGGAGGGAGGTCATGTAAAAGGCTAGCCACACTGCAGTTCTGCTGTATATTCTCAAAAAGAGCAATAAATTTATTTAAAAAGTAGGAAGACTGTGGTAAAACTTAACTGGTCTGCATATACCATATTTTAAGAGAACGGTCAGGTAGGCCTTTTCAAGGAAGGGACATTTAACCTGCCATCTGAAGATAACTTCAAAGTCCCAGGAGTAGGAATGAGCTTCCCAGACTTGAAGGACTGAAGGAAATCCAGCTGAGCTACAACAGAGGGAGAGATGTGAGAGGAGCTGGGAGAGGCAGACACAGGCTGGGACACGAAGGGTCTTGGAAAGCTTATCAGCTTGAATTTTAATTCAAGCATACTAAGAAGTCCTTGAAGCTTTTTAAACTGAAAGAGAATGTGACTAGAGAAGCTAAATAGAAAATGCAACCAAGCAGCCAACTTAAGCCTGTTTCAGAATCTGCTGGACTCCCAGTGTCTGGCATCTGTGGGGCAGCGAGACCTACAGTTGGTAGCTGAATATTTAGGATGGGATCTAGAATGGGCTATCACACAGGACATGGTGTATCTTGTCCCTACAGTGGACGTTCTGTAAGAAAGCATGACACAGCAACCAACCAGTGGGAAAGCGTGTGAAACCAAAGCACTCCTTACAGTAACAAGGAAAGGTGATTGCAACTAAGAAGGCAACTGTATTCAATGCAGGGAGGACACCTCTCTTTGGTTCCCAACAGTATCCCCAAAATGAACAACACTCCTGTAGAGATTAGAAGAAGTAGGGAACGTGAAGAAGAGAAGATAGGAAATCTGTATTAACATGTGCCAAGGAGGGAGATGTCCCAGACACAGACCCAGAGCCCAAGGTCAAGATCTTCCTATCTGGAGGGCCTCTTAGCATGGGCAAGGATCAGCAGATCCATCCACATGCCATAGAAATGTGCGTGTTCTGTGAGCAGAAGAGTCAAGTTAGGGGTCAGGGAGAAGACATCATGGCTCCCAAGTCATGGAAATCTACTTGACCTGCCCCATGAGGCCACGTGGACCTGGATTTTATGGAAAGCTAAAGGGATTTTAACAGCTAGGAGAAGTGCTTTCCAAGCCAGAATCAGGAATGCCATGGACGCCAGGAGTTTATCTGCCTCTCACTGACTGAAGAATCCTGCAAAAGGCCTTCCACCTAAATCTTTCCATTTCTTTCTGTCATAAAGAAAAAGAAGTGTCTTTATGAAAACAATTGATAGATCTCAGCAAGGATAAAAGTTACTGGATTCTAAACCGTTGTTGTTGTTTTGTGCCACTAAATCGCCTGTGACTCATAGTGACCCTATGTACAACAGCTCTGAAGCCTGCCCTGTCCTGAGCCAGTCCCACTGACTCCAACACACCTACCTCCGTTGCCTTAGTTACTGTATTAATCCATCTCATCCAGAGTCTTCCTCTCCTGTGCTGTCCCTCCACCCTTCTGAGAATGCTGTCCTTCTCCAAGGACTGGCCCCTCCTGGCCACACGCCCAAAGTATGTGAAACGGAGCTTTAAAATTCTAGCCTCCAAGGAGAAACTTGGTTTCACCATCTCCAAGATAGACCTATTTGTTTTCTTGGTAGTCCAGGGTGTATTCAAGACTCTTCTAAACTAGACAGACAATTTTTAGAGGCAAGATATCCACGTGTGGATGTTGTTGTTGTTTATTGCCTTCGAGTCGAGCATGACACATAGCAACCCTATGAACAAAAGGCCTGAAGCCCCTCTACAACTATTGACATTATCAAAGTTCATAGAGTTTGTGGAGGCATGTTTTTTAGGAAGCGGATGCCATTCCTGCTTCCAACTATATGAAGAACACTATATCAAAGTTGGAGAAAGCCTCATTAACGACCTAAGTATGTAGATGACACAGCCATGCTTACAAAAGTCAAGACTACTCAAAGCACCTCGGGAGCTCCAGTGACCTAGTGGTAAGGAGTTGCAGTGCCAACCCAAAGCCACATAGTTCAAATCCACCCTTTTCTCCATGAGAGAAAGATAGGCAATCTCCTCCCATGTTATTTACAGCCTCTGAAAACCTGCTGACAGGTCAACTATGAGCTGATTCCGACTCAATGGCACATAACAGTAACAACAGCACTTACTGATTTCCCTCCAACTAAGGACTCCTACAAAAGACATACAAACTTACAGACATCAGTTGAGGGTTGTACTTTCACATAAAAAGAACAAAAAATCTCCACAAGTAGATCAATAAAGATTACCATCATGATCAATGGAGGAAAAAGAGGTTGCCAAGGATTATATTGTCCTTGGAACCACAATTACCATCCATGGAAGCAGCAGTCAGGAAATCAAAAGCTTTTAATACCTTGGGTAAATCTACTGCAAAGAAGCTCCTTAAAATGCTAAAAAGCAAAAGATATAGTTTTGAAAGCGGCCTTGGGTATATCTGACTGAAGCGAGCTCACATGGAAGATTTCCTATCCTTCTGCTTAGAAGACAAAGTAGATTTGAGCTTCTAAAGGTGTGTATGTAGCCTTCGGGTTATCAGAGCAGCTCCCTAAAACTTAGACCACCAGAGCTCCCTAGAGGTGGGGACACCTGCTATTGCTAGTCCTTGGAGTGGTGCAAACACATAGGTGCCCAGCTTCTAATCAAAAGATTAGACTTTTGGGTGTACTTAGAAGCACTTTTTAAATTTTTTTATTCATTTTAATGAAAGTTTACAGAGACTGAGGGTTTCCAGTCATTCATTATAGCACTTTTCTCCCTACCCACCCCCTCACCCCCCCACTTCATTCTTCTCCTTGAAAAGAAAAATAAAAACTCTTTCATTGTTATGCAATCCCTCCCCCCAAGTTCACTCCACTATGCAGCCTTCATTCTGGACTTCTGTCATGACAATAATACCCATTCATATGTCCTTTTTAAACACTTCTCTCCCTCATCTGTTTCAATGAAGTATACATCATTCCTCCCCTCCTTCTCTGTCTTCCCCCAACCTCTATGTCAGTCCCATTTTACAACAGTGGCCCTATGCAATATTTGTCCTTTTGTGACTGAGATATTTCACTCAGCATAATGTCCTTCAGGCTCACCCATTTTGCAAAATATTTCATGAGTTCCTTGTTTTTCAATGCTGCGTATTCCATTGTGTGAATATAGCAGACCCTAGAAGTATTTTAGTAGAAAAAAAGTCATTCTGCTTCATAGGGGGGAAAAAAGAAAAGAAGCCACTGAAAATGTTTAGGAGCACAATTCTATCTGATATACATGAGGCTGACTTGAATCAGAGTCAGTAGATTTCTTTTGTCGGCTGAACTTCCCTGACTCTTCAGCATAGTCAATCCATTACACTCCCCGCGACTGGAATCCTCTGAGCACACCATCTGCCTCCTTTACTGGGGCAGCCCCTTGGAGGTCGGATGGCTCTTCTCCTCCTTGCTGCTGTAACACTGGCACTCTCTCGACTTCTTGCATTACAAGCCAACTCAGGAATTCCAGCCCTCCATTCAAAGTTCTGGAAGCCCTTCAACTAACAAGGAACTAGAAGGGAAGCAGGATTCCTCAGTCCACTTTTAGTGGATGGATCCCCAACAGCAACGTTCTACACACCAAAAGCCTAAAATCTATCTAAGTGTGTAGTCGGGCTCTTGTGCAGGAGTTAATGTGCTGTCAGACAGACCTCAGTTTAAACCCGTAATACTTGCTAGTCGTGAGACCTACCTGTATCATACAGATTCCTCATCTATAAACTGAGACTAATAATGTCTGCCTCACATGCTTACTAAAGGGATTGACCTAAACCATTTACCAGAGCATTTATTATAGTATCTAGGACAAACTAAGGAGATGGCCAGTAGACTAAGGAGCTCTGGAGGCCCAGTGTGTGGGGAGTGATACTGTCAATTCTAAGGCCATGTCTCTCTGGTGGGTCAAAACCACCAGGGGCTCCAAGGAAGAGAATCTCCTCTTACACAATCTTGGAAATATTCTGGAGGTTCGGTAATGCGTCTGTTTTTACTCACGAGCAGTTAGTTTTGTGTTTTGGGGGCCACTCGACTGGGGGTGAAGGGAAGCCTTAAATCAATGAGACGTGGAAAATGAGAGAGGAGCCTGGCTTGCCCTGAAAGGCCATACCAGCCCCTTCAGTTCTCCAGTGGTATATCCAGGGGCTGGCATGGCAGTGACTTAAAACAGAAGAAAAGAAAAAGAACAACTCATCAGAAACCAGACTTTTGTTGTGTTGTTTTGGTTTGGGTTGTTTTTTTTTTTCTTTAAAAAAAAATGCTCTAACTCAACTGCAGCAGGCACTTAGAGAACAATAGCTAAATAGTTTCTAAAATTAGAGAAAGAAACCATCGCAAGTGATCAGAGCGCCATTGTCTGGACTGACCCTCTACGCCCAGAGAGGATCTTGGCACACGTGAGGCTGGAACTGGAGATCTTGGCTTTGTTTTCCATTGTCTTGAGAAATTAAATCTCACAGAACCCTTCAGCTGCCAAGAAAGGAGGAGAGAGGAGGCGGTGAGGGTCTCTCATCAGAAAAGAAGGATAACTGGGAATAGGACTCATGCCAAGTACTGACTGGATCCTGAAAGAGAAAGAAGCTCACAGCCTCCCCTGAGAGCTGACAGGGGGAAGTGGCTGCGTGACCTCTTTGGAGAAAAAAGAGGCATCTGTCTATCAGTCCCCTTTTGCTAAAATCTGAGGAGGAATAAATCCTTATCTATACCAATGGATGTTTCAGACAAAAGCAGAGACGTCTAACCTGAACAACATGCTAGAGAATTATTTACTCCCTTGATTTGACAATTACTCTCAGTTTTGTTGGATCAAATTTACTTCTTCACTCAAAGTCCCTATTGATACTCAGGCATTGCTATTATCTCCCAAGTACTGAACCTGGACCATCTCTTCTTCCCTCTCCTTATCCTTAACAGGATTTCTTGAGATTTCCTTCTGACTCATCTTTCTCATTCTCCCCATTTCCATAACCACAAGTACATGTCCTACGTGTTGAATATTAAGCATCTAAACTTCTCCACAGACTTCATCTGATTTCTCTGTTTCAAGGTCCCTTCCCTTTGAAGATAGATCTTCCTCAAAATCATGACCAGTTCCTAAAGTGCTGCATTCACCAAATCATTTTCTAGTTTAACATTTCTGAAGTTTCGCCTTGGAGGTTAGGATTTTGAAACTCTGTCTCACATACTTTGGGCATGTGGCGAGGAGGGACTGATCCTTGGAGGAGGACATCATGCTTGGAAAGGTGGAGGGACAGCACAGGTGAGGAAGACCCCAAATGGGATGGATTGATACAATGACTAGGGCAATGGAGGGTTGGTGTGTTGGAATTAGTGAGACTGGTTCAGGACAAGGCAGCCTTCAGAGCTGCTGTACACAGGTTCACTATGGGTTGCAGGTGATTCAATGACACCTAACAACAACAAGAAGGTTTGGTTAAAAGGTTCTCTGAGCTCTGGTTATGACGCTCAGGTGGCCTAGTGGTAAGAAGCGGTGCTGCAATCCCAAAAGCACATGATTCAAATCCTGCCAGCTGTTCCACAAGGTTTCAGCTCAACACCACACAACAAGCTTTGGTACAATTAGGCCCGGTGGCACACTGGGTGATTTTGTTTTAGGAGCATGATGCATGTTGTTAGTGTCCTGCCCAGATCACCTTCACCAGGTCAGTGCACTCCATCATTTATCTGCTGTGAGTGTTGGCTGCTGATGGCTCACAGCTGCCCTCTTCTCTTGAGAGCTGCCCTGACTGAAGGGCTCTATCTCACCAGGAAGTGCTTCCTGCTTCTCCAGTCCCACAGCAAATGACTATAGAACACTGGTCCAAAAGGCTGATTCCTTTCCCTCCTACAGCCAACACTCACAGCAGATAAATGATGGAGTGTTGCAAAACAGTTAATGCGCTAGGCTGCTGGAAATGATCGTTCAAAACTAGTTAAAAAAAGAAGGGGGGAGGGAACCACATGAATTAAAGATAGAAAACCCAATGGAGCACACTTCGTCTCTGACATGCAAGTGGTCATCATAAGTTAGAACAAATTAGACAAGGCAGTGGGAAAATCTGCTGTCAGGGACCAGAGTACTGAAAAGTAACGTCAGTCTAGAAACTAAGGTGCGCCTGATTCAAGCCATGGTCTTCATAACTACTTATTATGCATTAGAGAGCCGGACAATGACTGAGGATGATAGAAAAAGAGTCAATGGCTTCAAGTTGTGGTGCTGGAAAAGAGTCTTGAGCCTATCATGGACTGCCAAAAAAAAACCCATACAGGCCTGGTTTGAAAAGGGTGAAACCAAGTTTCTTCTTGGAAGGTAGGATACTGAAGCTCCACCTCACATACTTTGGGCACATGGCCAGGAGGCACTGGTCTTTGGAGAAGTACATTATGTTGGGAGGAATGGAGGGACTGTGCAGGAGAAGAAGACCCTGAATGAGATGGATTGATATTGATACAGTAACTGGGGCAGTGGGGGCTGGTGTGTCGGGCTCAGGACAGGGCAGGCTTCAGAACTGCTGTACTTTGTACTAGGTACAGGGTACCTTTCAGGTTAGTACTTGAGTGGAAATTGAATCAAGTTCAGATAATTACTTATCCTTTCCTGTTTGCTGCACTTCCTTAGAAATTTCTCTCCTAAGAGCACTTGAAATACCTGCTATAGTCTCTGTTCTTAAAACAAGTTGTCAGTGGATAAACTTTAAAAAATTGTTGCAGGATGGAGTCAAACCAGCAACCTTTAGCTTCCTAGTTGAGTACCAATTCTTCACACCACTCAGGGACATTCACAAAGAATTGTTGATGTTGTTATATGCCATTGAGTTGACTACAACTCATAGCAACCCTATGTACAATAACACTGAATCCCATTCCTATCCTAAGCCAATCTCACTGTCTCCAACCCACCTTCCTCTACTACCCCAGTCATTATATCAATCCATCTCCTCCAGAGTCTTTCTCTCCTGTGCTGACCCCCCACCCTTGCATACATGATGTCCTTCTCCAAAAACTAGTCGCTCCTGGCCAAAAGTATGTGAGACAGAGTAGTGCCAATTGGCCTAGTGGTGAGAATTTTTGTCTTCTTGACATTGAGCTTCAATCCATATTGATAACTACAGCCCTTCACCTTCTGCAGCAAATGTTTTCGTGTCAATGATATGAGTTTAGCAATGCAGGGCTATGTGTTCCTCATTGTGTTCAAGGTGAAATCCAAACACCGTGTTTGGCATAAGCAAGACTCCTTCACTTGGCCGCACCATTGATTACATTCTGCCTGCCTCCCCACGCTCACGTCACTCTCCTGGTCTCTTCATGATCATTCCTGATTCTAAACCTGTGCCCAGGATTTCCACTATGCTTGATTCATGTCGCCCGTTCTTTGAGCTCTACTTTCTATCTTCCATCTTTCCTCGACTCACTCCAGCATACTCTGATCTTGAGTTAACACTTTCCTTTTTATGACTTACTCATTATTATATCCCTCCTTTATTTACTGTTAAAGATATCTACCCATCTGGAAGATAAATTTTGAGAGTTGGGATTCTGGCTTATTGACTGCAATGGATGGGTTTCCTAGGGATCCTGGACCCCTTGAAATTAATGCAGTTGTAAACAACAACATACATCTATATCTAGCATTCTAAGCATAAAATTCTAGTAGTTAACAATTGTTTCCAGGGGCCCATGACCAAGATCAAAAAGCAATACCCTGAATGTCGATCCCTTCACTTTCTTTTATTAGGTAACTTGTTAGCTGTGTGGGTCTAGCACAGTACTTTTTTGCTCACTGCCATGAAGTAGGCTCCGAACTCGTGGTGACCCCATGCACAATAGTGCAAAACGTTTTCTTGATAAATTGTGGATTCTTGTGATCTGCTGGGTTCTCAAGTGGCTGGTTTTCCAAGGAAGATCACCAGGTCTTTTTTTCAATGCTGCTATTGCGTAGTGTTGTGAAGTCAATTTCAACTCATACCAACCCCACGGGTTCAAGGAGAACTGCCCCATCCATTTTTATTGGCTGCAATCTTTACAAAAGCAGATCACCAAGTCTTTCCCCAGCAGCGCTGTTTGGGTTCACACCATACCTTTCTGACAGCAACTGGGTGTTTAGCCATCATTTTGTCAGGTCTCCTCAGCGTAGTCATACAGGATTTTTAATAGTGTACTTAAGAGCAAGGTGCACTGTCTGCTGTTAGGGACCTCTCTAAAGTACTGAAGAGCAATGGTGTCTCTCTGAAGACTAAGGTGCATCTGATACAGGCCATGGTCTTTGCAATCACTTGTTATGCATCAGAGAGTTGGACAATGACTAGGGAGGATAGAAGGAGAATTGATGCCTTTGAGCTGTGGTGCTGGAGAAGAATATTGAAAATACCATGGACTGCCAAGAAAACAAACAGATTCATCCTGGAGAGGGTTAAACCAGGCTGATCCTTGGAGGCAGGGATTTTGAGGTTTCATGTAACATACTTTGGTTATGTTATAAGGAGAGACCAGTCCTTGGAGAAAGACATCATGCTTGGGAGGGTGGAGAGCAGGCGCAGGAGGGGAAGGCCCTCTATGAGGTGGACTGATTCAGTGACTGGGGTAATCGAGGTGGGTGTGTTGGGGACAGTGTGATTGGCACAGGACAGAGTAGAGTTTAGGGCTGTTGTACATAGGGTCTCTATGAGTCGCAAGCAACTCAACAGCACATAACAACACAACAACACACTGCTAATGCAGGTACTGCCCTTCTCCAACAGATAGAGCCTATCAGCTCTATCTCCTCAGGAGAAAGATGGACAGTCTTTCCTGTTGGGATTTATGTCTCTGATATAATGGAGCATAGTGGAGTCCCAGAAACCTGATAGAGAGTTGCTCGGAGTTGGAACTGTGTCACATCTTCGGGTTAAGTTGATTTACATATAAAGTTCTCTCCAGGAAAGTAGCAGAGAATGTATGCATACATAAATAAGCACATCTAGAGAAATGTTACCTGGGAGAAAAAGAAGGCAAATAGCTTGGAAATGTTTCACCTCTCCAATTTGCTACACAGATTCAGTTCCTAAGAACTAGAGCTTTTTTTTTTTTATTTTTTCAACTTCACATGCATGTCACCAGACATTTTGCACCTATATGCCAAAGGAAATTGTATTGTGGCTGAAAAGCATTTTTATTCACTTTCAATTGCTATTTCCATCCCTGAAGATTACCAGTTACATCGACCTTTATTCCTTCCCCATGCTTTTGTTTCCAATGTTCACAACCCAAATAGTAGATGTTCACAAGGGGAGAGGTGGGAGGGGAGAGGAGGGGAAGGGAGAGGAGAAGAGGAAAGAAGAGGAGACAGCAGGCTTTTGTTACTTAATGTGGTGAGCTCTGTTGTGGCAGCAGGATTATCTTGCTTTCCAACCCATCCCTGGAGGCAGCTCATCTCAATTTTGTCGGGGGACTCGATGCTCCCACATGAGAGGGGAACTGCAAGGATCCTGAGAAGACTTGCTTCTCCCGCACATTTTGGCATCAGGAAGACATTGTTTTGGCTACACTGGGACATACACATGGCATCTGTGGGAGAAAACCAGGTCAGTCTTAGGGACACTAACAGATTGTCACTGCTGGTTATGAAACACAATTGTAGATGCCCTAGATTTTCCTATCTGGTATATACTACTTTCCAGGTACTGGACCACTATTCAATATGCATATATATAAAGACATTATTAAGATGATGTACCTTAGCATGTCCTATAACAAATACACTAATAAAGTCATACCAGGAAAAAGAGAGACACTGTTGTCCCTGTAACAACAGAGCATAATGCACTTCTAGATTCAGTAGCTGGGTCTCTAGATTCTGGGGGTCTCTAAGCTCTGAGTGTTCAGATGTTGTTGTTGTTTTTCTTATGTGTCATTGAGTTGCCTGAGACTCACAGCAACCCTAAGCTCCAAAGCTTGCCCTATTCTGAGCCAGTCTCACTGACTCTGACATACCTAACCCCATTACTCCAGCTATGGGATCAATCCATTTCATCCAGGGTCTTCCTCTACTGTGCTGTCCCTCCACCCTTCTAAGCATGATGTCCTTCTCCAAGAACCAGTTCCTCTTGGCCACATACCCTATGTATATGAGACAGAGCTTCAAGAATCCTAGCCTCCGAGGAAAAACTTGGTTTCACCCTTTCCAAGACAGACCTATTTGTTTTCTTGGCAGTCCATGATATATTCAAGACTTTTTTCTCCAGCACCACAACTCAGAGGCATTGATTATTCTTCTGTAATCCTTAGTCATTGTCCGGCTCTCTGATGCATAGCAAGTAATTTCAAAGACCATGGAGTGGATCAGGCGCACCTTAGTCTCTAAACTGACATAGTTGCTTCTCAGTACTCTGGAGAGGTCCCTGACAGGCAAGTTTTCCAGTGCAATATATCTTTTGATTTCCTCACTGCTGGCTGATGTCAAGAATGTTGATTGTGGAACTGAACAAGCTGTGAGGGCAAATTATTAAGAGTGTATGCTGGAAACTAGAAACAATGGCAATGCCTCTTAAGTCTGAAAGGATACACACCAACTTAATGCATGTGGCCTTTGGGTAACAAAATTATTCAAATCTATTCCAATTTATAATGAACTCACATGTCCCAGAGAATAACAACTCTAGAGGGTTTTGAGGTCTGTGACTCACGACAGTAGACCATCAGGCCTATCATCCAAAGTGTCTCTGGATGAATTAGACCCTCCGACCCTCAGCATTAGAGAGCTTGCCTGCACCATGATCCAGATTATATTGTTGTTATGTGCCATCGAGTCAATCACTATGAACAGCAGATCCGAACCTTGCCCCATCCTGGCCATTGTCACAATCTCTGCCATGCCCAAACCCATTGTTGCAGTCACTGTGTCAACACGTCTTGTTGAAAGTCTTCCTCTCTTTCACTGACTCCACCATTCTTAGCACGATATCTGTTTCCCAGGACTGGCCTCTGCTGACAATATGCTCAAAGTTTGTTCCACCATCCTTGCTTTTAAGAAGCACTTTGACTGTGACTCCACCAAGATTTGTTTGTTCTTTTGGGAGTTTGTGGGATATTCAATATTGTTCATCATCAGCATAACTTGAAGGCCTCAGTTCTTCTTTAGTCTTCCTCATATGTTGCCCAACTTTAGGAATTTTCTTCTTTCTGTGTCTATTTCCAGAAACCCTAGAATTTTGATAAATGTCAATAGTTGTAGAGGGTCTTCAAGCCTTTTGTTCATAGGGTGCCTATGAGTCGTGCTTGACTCAAAGGCATCAACAATAAAAACAACAGTTCTCCAAAAGAGCAAAAATACTTTTGAATTAAAAAAAAAATCTACTATAGTTATTTCCTGTTGTTGTTGTTGTTGTTGTTAGGTGCCACTGAGTCAAGTACAACTCATAGCCACCTGACGAACAACAGCTCTGAACACTGCTCAATGTGTGCCATCCTCAATCCCTTCTCTATCTATAATGATGCTGCCAATTGGCCTGGTGGTGACAATCTTTGTCTTCTTGATGTTGAGCTTAAATCCATATTGAAGACTACAGACCTTGACTTCTACAGCAAGGTCCTCCCCCAGAAACTGATTTCAGCAAGCAAAGTTGTATCATTTGCATAAAGTAGGTTGTTGATGAGTCTTCCTCCAATCCTGATCCTACTTTCCTCTTCATAAAACCCAGCCTCCTGAATAATCTATTAAACATATGGATTGAAAAGGTATGGAGACAGAATGCATCCCAGATGCACTCCCTTCCTGATTTTGAACCATGCAGTGTTTCCCTGCTCTGTTCTAAGGACTGCTTCCTGGTCCAAGTATAGGTTTCACATAAGCACAATTAAATGTTCTGGGATTCCATTCTCTTCAATGTTAACCACAATTTGTTGTGATCAACACAGTCAAATGCCTTTGCATAGCCAATAAAACACAGATATCCCTCTGTTACCCTTTGCTTTCTGCCAGGATCCATCTGACATTAGCAATAAAGTCTCTAGTGCCGTGGTCTCTTTAAACTCAACTTATATTTCTGGAAGTTCTCTCACCATTTCAATGTTTACAAATAAATATTTGTCATTTCAGTATCTTTTAACATGTTTAATTCAGTAACATTAATTACATTGATGCTTTTGGGAAACTATCACCTCTGTCTTTCCCTATAACCCTTAATAAAAGCTCAGAGGCCCCCCAGCAATGGTATTCATTTCCCCTTCCCTTTCACCCCTGGGAAACAGTAACAGACTTTCTATGAACTTGCCTGTCTGAAATAACTCATATAAGTGAACCAAGCTGGACCTATTACCTACAGTAGATTCCAACTCATAGTAACCCCATAAACCAGAGTAGAAATGCTCCACAGGGTTTCAATCTTTGCAGAAGAAAACCAGTAACAAACACCTTTCTTCTCAGAGCAACTGGCCGTTTGATCAACTGACTTTCTGGTTAGTAACCAAGCATTTGATTTTTGCAGCATCAGGACTGCTCCCATGTAAGTGGGATCATACAGTATCTGTCCTTTTGTGACTGACTTACTTCATTCAGCACAATTTTCATAATTCATCTATGTCATAGCACATATCAGGACTTCCAGACTTCATTTCTTTATGACTAAATAGCCTAACTTGTATGTCAGAGGGGAAGAACATAATTTTTAATTTATGTTGCTGATAAAATTGAGCACTCATACAGGGGGAAAATGAAATTGCACCTGGTTTGGTGGTAAGGGATTATGCTGCCAGCCCAAAGGCATATAGTTTGGAGCCACCAGCTGCTCTGTCGGAGAAAGATGAACAATCTCCTCCTGTGTTATTTACAGCCTCTAAAACTTGCCAGAGGGTCAGCTATGAGTCAGTTCCCACTTGACAGTACGTAACAACAACATCTCCCTTCACACAAAATTTTCAATTCCAAATGCCCAACACATAGACACTTCATCCCCACTTACAGATTATTTTAAATGACAAATATTGGCAAGACAGCAGAACCCTCATGCACTGCTAGTTATAATATAAACTGTGAAAAAAACATGTAGGCAGTTCTTGCAAAAGTTCACAGAATTACCAGATAACTTGGCAATTTTTAAGTACATACCCAAAAGAATTGAAAGCAGAGATTCAAACAGATAATCACACACCAGAGTTCATTGCAATATTGTCCAATATTCTAAAAGTGGAAGCAACCTAAAGATCTATCAACAGGTGAATGTGTAAATAAAATGTGGATCAGTGACACAATGAAATTATTTCTACGCCATAAAGAGTAACGCAGTTCTGATAAATGTGAAACCACTATAGGCAAACTTTTAAAATATTGTGCTAAGTTTAATAAGTCAGATACCAAAGGACGAAAACTGTATGATTCACTTATAGGATATATTGAGAATTGGCAAATGCACAAAGATGAATGTAACTTTGAGATTTCTACAAGTTGCAGCTTGGCATGAGTTGTTATTTCTTAATGGATACAGAATTTCTGTTTGAAATAATGTAAACAGTCTGAAAACCAATAATGTTGATGAGTGCATGGCATTGTAGTCATAATTAATGCCATTGAATTCCACACTTTGAAGTGCTTAAAATAACAAACACTATGTCATCTATATTTTTCTACAATAAAATTTTAAGAAAATAATACCAAGTAAGACAAGCAAAAAAACTTTACGATAATCGAGGAAATTGAGCATACTAGCCTGATATTTTATTAAATGAATAAACTATTTTTTTTATTTAAGTGTGAGACCATCAGGAGAACAAACAAGTCTGTCCTGGAGAGGGTAAAACCAGATTGCTCCTTGGAGGCAAAGATTTTTAAATTCTGTCTTTGGGCATATTGCCGGAAGGGGTCAGTCATTGGAGAAGGACATCATACTTGGAAGGGTGGATGGTCAGTATAGGAGAGGAAGATTCTGAATGAGATGGGTTGACATGGTGACTTTAGCAATTGAGGCAGGCGTGTCAGGGACAGTGAGATTGGCTCAAGATGAGGTAAGTTTCAGAACTATTGTTCATAGGGTCACTATGACACACAGGCGACTGGATAGCATATAACAACATATCAAGGATAATGTGGCTGTGGTTTTCAAAGCAGAATTATATTTTAGAGATATATGTTAAAATACTCACCAAAGAAATATAATAATCTGTTATTTGCATCACAATAACCTAGTGGGATAGGTACAAAGAAAATAATTGTGCTGTTAAAAATTGTTAAAGATAAGGATGAGTCCTTTGGGCTCATCTTCCTATTTTTCTACTTTTAAATATGTTTTAAAAGTTTAATAAATAAATGGTTCTACAAGTTTATAGTTAAAACTTTTAAAAACTCAAGGAAGTAGAAGGGGAAAAATGAATTATCCATAATCTTAGCCTGTGGCAATAATCACTACTATCATTTTATAGTTATCTTTCTAGCCTTTTAAATAATACAGATAATAGAAATCCTGCTGGGAATATTGTTTGATAATGTACTTTTTTTTCACTTAAAATACTGTACTTTTCCTTTTCATTAAGAACTCAAAAACATTATCCTTCATAGTTGCAATGGGGTTCTTTTTTCTAACTTTTATTTAATCAATCTTCTATTTTTACTTTTTAAAATTTGCATATTCTAGTTCAAATATAATAAACACTTTCAAGTACTTAATGCCTGCTGCCAAGCGGCTGCCAACTGGTAGTCTGGTGGTAGAATTCTTACCTGCCCCCAAGAGACCCAGGTTTTAGTCTCAGCTAAAATATTTCATGTAGGCATCAAAGTCTGTCAGTAGAGTCTTGGGTGTTGTTATAATAATGAATAGATTTCAGCAGAGCATCTAGTCAGGCAGTTGTTGTTGTTGTTGTTGTTGCTGTTGTAAGGTGCCATCGAGTCGAACACAACTCATAGCAACCCTCTGAACCCTGTCCCATTCTGCTCCATCCTCATAACCCCAGATACACTTGAGCCCATTGCCACAGCTGCCATATAAATCCGTCACATTAAGAAATTCCTCTTTTGCTGACCCTCCACCTTTCCAAGCATGATGTTCCTTTCCAAGGAATACCCTCTTCTAACAATATGCCCAAAGTATGTGAAATGAAACTTTGCCATCCTTGCCTGTAAAAAGCACTCTGTTTGCATTTTCTCTAAGATAAATCTGTTTGTTCTTTTGGCCATCCATGAGCTATTCAGTGCTCTTCTCCAAGACCACAAGCCAAAGGCATCAATTCTTTTGCTGTCATCCGTAGTCATTATTCAGCTATTAGATGCATAGCAAATAATTGGAATACCATGCCTTGAGTCAACTGCACCTTATGCTTTAAACTCTTATCACTGCTCTTCAGGACTTTGGAGAAGTCCCTGATAGCTGACTTTCCCAATGCTACACCTCTCCTGACTACTGGCACCAAGGGATTATGGAGCTAAGAAAGACGAAATAATTTACAATTTCAATCCATCTACCACAATCTTGTCTTTTGGCCCGTTGGTGAGGATTTTTGTTTTCTTATGTTGATTGGATTACAATATGGAGGCTATAGGCCTTGATCTTCTACAGCAAGTATTCCAAGTCCTCCTTAACTTCAGCAAGCAAGATTGTATCAGCTCCATGAAGCATATTGTTGATGAGTCTTTCTCCAAACTTGATGCCATACTCTTCTTCATAATGTTCTGCTTCTTGAATAATTTATTCCGCTTACAAATTGAATAGATATACAGGGAGGATACAGCCCTGATGCACAACTTTCTTCATTCTAAATCATGTGGTGTTCCCCTACTCTGTGCAGACAGCAGCTTCTTGATCTAGGAATAGATTTCATATGAGTATAATTTAGTGTTCTGGGATTTCCATTCATCTCAATGTTAGCTATAGCTGTGATCCACACAATCAAATGCTTTTATATGTTCAGTAAAACACAGATGATCATTCTTCTGGCATTGTTGTTGTTATGTGCTGTTGAGTCATCTGTGACTCATAGCGACCCTATGTACAACAGCTCTAAACCAGCTCTATCTTGTGCCAATCTCACTGTCTCTGACATGCCTAACCCCGTTACCCCAGTCACTGAATCAATCTACCTCATAGAGGATCTTCCTTTCCTGCACTGTCCCTCCACCCTCCCAAGCATGACATCTCTCTCCAAGGACAGATCCCTGCTTCCAACATGTCCAAAGTATGTCAGATGAAGCTTCAGAATCCTTGCCTCCAAGGAGCAGCCTGGTTTAACCCTCTCTAGGACAAACCTATTCGTTTCCTTAGCAGTCCATGGTACATTCAATACTCTTCTCATGACAGCTCAAAGGCATCAATTCTTCTTCTATCATCCTAGTCATTGCCCATCTCTCTGATGCATAGCAAGTGATTGCAAAGACCATGGCCTGTTTCAAGTGCACCTCAGTCTCCAGAGTGACGTCATTGCTCTTCAGTACTTTGTAAAGCTCTCTAACAGTAGACATTCCCATTGCAGTATATCTTTTCATTTTCTTGCTGCTGGTGCCAAGAGTGCTGATTGTGGAGCCGAGCAAACTAATGCTGTTAACAATCTCAATTTCTTCACCTTCTATCATGGTGCTTCCAATTGGCCCAGTGGTGAGAATCTGTTTTGATATTGAGCCTCAATCCATATTGAAGGCTATAGTCCTTGACCTTCTGCAGCAAGCTCTTCAAGTCCTCCTCAGTTTCAGCAATTAGACTAGTAAAAAAGCCCTGCCAACCCATTTGGATCTCTGCAGATCATAGTGTAGATCACTCTGATCTTCAGCCAGTCATTGGTAGAGCATAGCACGGGGCAACATTTTCCATATGCAAGAAGTTTTCATCTATGAGTTGCAGCGACCAGCTTTATGGCAGCTTACAACAACAAGAACATGGATAAAGGATGAGTTTTGTTGCAAATAACAGAAACTCCAGATTTAACAGATGCAACTACACAGAGTTAAGATAGACTTACACCTGGCCCAAGTTTGTTCTATGTGAATAAGACAATTGTCAAGAGCAGCCCCAACTATATTCTTCTTCATTCATTCTCAGGTTAAAAATAAAGCATGACAACCCAGTACCATCTAATTAGATCTTGATCTTTGTACTCATTAGGACAGCTTTTATGGGAGTTTTTTGGTTGAACTTGATAATATGATTCTAAAGGTAAAGAACCAAGATAAAACAAAACACATCAAGAAGAACAAGATGGGGGAACTTGTACTAGGGACAGAATGAGTTTCTAAACAGACCTATGTATATGGACTTTTGCCACATGACAGGGAAACAGTTGCAAATGAGTGAGAAATAAACTTTTTAATAAATGTTGCTGATAAAATTGAAGAAAAATGGACATAGTATTTCTATATTATATCATACATAATTCTAAATTCTAAGCAGAATTGACTTACATGTCAAAGGCAAAATGAAGAAATTTCTAGAAAGTAATATAGCAGGATGTGCTCATGACCTCAGGAAAGGGAAGCCTGCCATAGGCAAGACACTAAAACTGCTAATTATAAAGGGAAAAATTCAGAGATTGAGTTCAGAATAATTTTTTCTTCAAAAAATACTGTTTGAGAGCAAACAGGACAAACAGAATGTAGAAGATAACTGTACTAGACAAAAAAAGTAATCTTTACACTGCAACAAGAACGCTCACATCAATAGAAAAAAAGACACACACAGCTCAGAACAAAACTGGACCAAAAAGTCATGCAGGATCATCACAAAAAAGCACCACAATGGTTCTAACCCCATTAGAACCTTTGACTGACTACTAACAGTCACAGAAATTAAAACAAATTTGACACAATACCATACAACCTGTATTTCAGTAGGTATCAGAACTTCTGTTGTTTTCATTAACAAATAGTATTCCATTGAGATCATAAGGATGGAAGAGCATAGGGCAAAGGTAGATTTATTGTGGATAGGATCCCTATGAGTTGTAGTCAACGTGATAGCACCTAACAACAACAATTTACATTCTATTAAATGCCACATTTTGTGTATCCACTTATCAATTGATGAATATTTGTATTGTTTCCACTTTCTGGTTTTTATGAATAACAGTGCTAATGAATAATGAATATTCATGGACAAGGTTTTGTGTTCACTTATATTTTCAATTCTCTTGGCTACATACCTAAGAGCAGAACTGCCGAATCTATGTTAACTCTCTAATATTTTGAGCAGCAGCCAACCAGATTTTCCAAAGCAATTACACTATACTACATTCCCACCAGCAATGTGTGAGTGTTCCAGTTTCTCCACATCCTCCCTAATGCTTGTTTGCCTCTGTCTTTTTTAATGTATTAATTCTCATGAATGTGAAATCGTATCATGTTGTGGCAAGGAACAGAGATCATGATTGTGGGTTGGATTTAACCTTAAGCTGCACCAAGAAGTCTTTTCCCTTCTCACCCTTCCCCCATCTCTATCAAACCTCTCAGGTGCCAGGTGGCACTGAACTCCTGCCTTTAAGGGAAGAAAGAGCAGGCTCAAGTCCTTCAATTTCCATTTAATCTTTCTATTACTAGAAAGCAAGCTTCTTTTCCTGTGGATTTTCCTGTGGACATCACAAAGGTTGATGTCAACCAGTGTAGTATTGTATGGTGTCATCCCACCCCTCGTGGTCCTCCTCCAGACCAGACAACACAAAATCCTTAGCTGTGTTAATTATCAATTTTAATTATAGACTAAAAAGAATGGGCAATATCCTCCATGCAATTGGTACACAACAATAATATATGATACAATTATAAACAGCTTAAATGCAATTGTTGTGTTGTTGTATATCATTGAGTTGAAATTCACTCACAGCTGGTGCTCCAGCAGGTTAGTTAAGTTTGTGTCTTCTAGGCTGCAACACTTCCATGATACATCTTCATGGATATGAACATGCACAGCTAAGTACAATTGGTAACAGTGCATCTAAATTCCAAAATCAATCTCTACAATAGTCTATGTGTTTCCTATTGCCAAAGGGGCCCTTTACAATAGTGAGAGAAGATCTTCACCCTGAAACCTACAGCGTCCCTTTTCAGCAGGAAGTAGCTAAGAGAATACGCCATCCCCTTTTCCTTATGAATCAGGGTGAAGTCTCTCTCAGGGAGGAGTGATAGGGAATGGCAAAGGACACACTGACAAAGGAGATTAATCAGAACTGGCTTTGACAAGCACTGTGGCAATGGAACAATTAAAACAGACTTTCAAGGGGGGGGAAGGAGGAACGAACTGGGGGCAGAGGGTAGAGAAAATAATGCAACAATGAATGAATGGAAACCCAAAATCTCTGTAAATTGTTCATTAAAATTAATAAAATTTAATAAATAAATTAAAAAAAAGATTGCTCATCTTTCTTCCATGGAGCACCTGACTATTTCAGACCATGTGCTCTTGTGTCAGCAGTGCAAAGCCTTACCACTAGGCCACCAGGGCTCCCTTAAATGCAATTGGGTTTTATGAACTATGCTTTGTGGTTGTTACGTACCGTTTCGTGAGAACCAACTCAAAGTTGATCCTCCAGTGCATTTACAGAGGCAGTAAATCATAGGAGATGGTCAGTCCTGCTTCCTAGTCTATCTTAATCTGCAAACTCTAATAAAACTGTCCACTCTAGGTGACCTTTCTGGCATTTGACACCCTGGTGACACATAGGTCTCAGCACTGCAGCAACTCACAGTTACCTTAGTATAGGAAACTGACAGGCAGGCACTGTACTAATAAGAACAATGAGAAAGTAGTAAGAATATGGATAAATAAGGCTATACATTAATTAGCAAGATGCAGATTGTTCTCCAACTGAAGCCTTCAGTATGGACTACATCTCAATATCAAGAAAACAAAAATTCTCACCTCACCACTGGACTTAAAGACAACATCATAAATAGATGAAGAAAAGACTGTCACTGTCAATGACTTCATCTTACTTGGATCGGCAATCAACACCCTTGGTGCTAACAGTCAGAAGATCAGAAGACCTTTTGCACTGGAAAAGTCTGCAGTTAGGGACTTCTCCAAGTAACTGAAGAACAATTATAACAGTTTGAAGACTAGAGTGAGACTGACTCAGGCCATGGTCTTCTCAAATACTTGCTATGTAACTGAGAGCTGGACAATGAATAAGGATGATAGAATAAGAACTAATGCCTTTGAACTGTGATGTTGGGAAAGAATGCTAAATATCCCTTGGGATACCAAAAGAATAAACAGGTATGTTTTAGAGACGATAAAGTAAGAGTGTTCTTTGGAGGCAAAGAAGACAAAGCTTCATCTCACATACTTTGAGTATGTTTCCAGGAGAGGCTATTCCTTAGAGACAGACATCATGTTTGGAAAACTGGAGGGACGGTGAAAGAGAAGGCCAAGTAGATGGATTGACACAGTGACTGTAGCAATCGGCTCGAGTGGGTCAGGAGTTATGAAGATGGCATAGGATAAGATGGGATTCAGATCACCCTCATAGGGTCACTACGAGTCATACTGAATTTGACAGCACTTAACAAAACAACAAAATCACAGGGGAGGAGATTTCCCATCTTTTTCTTACAGAGTAGCTAGTGGAATTGAATTGCGCGCCTTTCAATTGTCGGCACAACTCCTTACCACTAAACCACCAGAAACCCTATTTTAGAAATTCTAACAAAACTGTTTTGCAAAAATCTTTCTGTGTTGACAGCAACATTATTAGTAACTGAACAGAAGCCTCTCTTGATTTTTTTTTTCTCCTTTTCCTTTCCTTTCTTTTTCAGTTTCAAAAAAGTTGGCGCAGATTCACAAATATACCTTACCACACCAGAAATTTTGAATCAGTGACTATAAAAACACCCACAAAAACAACTTGAAAGAGTTGTTGTCATTGAGTTAGAATGAACTCATAGCTGACACTTAATTTGGTTTCTGAAGCTGTAAATCACATCATCGTGTTGAGAGAATTCCTTGTGCTCCACTTCTCTGGATTGCTCATAGAGAAATACCCTCACCTCTGGAGAATTCTCTTTATTGCTTTGGAAGATATTTAATTTTCCTTTGTTAAAAACAGGCATGTGAGAGTTTACTGTGGCAATGGAGGACCACATATTTCATCTCCTGCACTGATTCTGATCACTGTTCTTTAAAAACTAACACACTGTAAGACCTTCACATGAAGGAATCCAAAACTAACCCCACTGCCATTTAGTTGATTCAGACTTCTCACGATCCTTCATTGAGTTTCCAAGACTTGTAAATCTTAATGGGAGAAGATTGCCTCGTTTGAACTAATGATCTTTGCATTAACAGGCCAACACTTGACTTACTAAGTCACCAGGGACCCTTCTGTGTTTTTGCTGGTATAGAACTGAGTGGCGGCTGTAACAACTTCTATTAGGAAACTGTTGATAGAACTTTTAAGGGATGCTACCCAAGAATCCTTAGGTGTCCTTAGTTGAATCAAGAGAACCTAGGCATGTAAGTATAGCTAGAATTTGGAATCAGGAAGGTTTGGCTACTGTCAATCATCTTATTTTTTAAGAGAGAACAAGAGATGCCATTCCCACTGGGAAGAGAACTGGTTATGACGTTCATGAGCAAACCAATAGATCAAAGAGACAGAGGCTGCTGCTACCTCTGAGCTTTTTTTTCATGCTGCTCCTCTGCTTAACTAGTTCCATAACTCAATCCATCACTCTGACCTCAACCACTGTCCTTCTGGACCTAATCTACTAATGACAAGTGGTCCTAGCCAGGTTACATTACCAGGAACTCTGGGGCCTTTCTAAGGGTTTATTGCTCAAAATGGCTTTCTTAGCCATTGACTTTGACTTAGCCATATGGATGGGCTGAAAATGTGAAAAGGACATGTTAACCTATCCACAAAGGGGTTAGCTAGTCTTGCCACTAAATTGAGCAGATTCGGTGACAGAGTTTGAGAATCTCATCACCAGCAAAGAAGAAGAGAATGCAGCACATCCCCTTCAGGATGAGAGATTCTTGCACCAGACAGACAGACCTACATAAGAGTAGCAGCAGCAGAAGCAGCTGAAGCAGAGAAACAGAGACCCTACATGAGATGGAACTGATACTGGAACTGCTACCCCAGGGAACCAGAGCTGAGAACTTTTGCCCAAATTTATTGGTTGACTGGAGGGGGTGGGTAAACTATAATTGACAGGACTGAGACCCTTGCAACGTTGGCCTAAGACTGTGGTGAGGCAGAAGACTGAAGTGCCTGCGAACACATTTTAACTGCTGTCATAAGTGACTGTATTCCACAACTAACCTGAATTGCAACCTTTTGACTTATGCCTTTGAGCTGTGGTGCTGGAGAAGAGTATTAAGAATACCATGGACTGCTAGGAAAACAAACAGATTTGTCCTGGAAAGGGTTAAACCGGGTGGCTCCTTGGAGGCAAGGATTCT
>NW_006399787.1:6642726-6645606 GCF_000299155.1 Elephantulus edwardii
AGTAAGATTAGTGATGGAATTAGTAGAAAGAGATGTGGAGGATGTGTTTGATCTTATGGGAAAAGGTTTCATGTTGTGGATGTTGTCAACAGGGACAGTTCTCCTTTGTAGAATTAGTGAAGGTCAGTCAGATACACCACCTCCATGTAGCCCTTGCTCTTTTTCCACAAAGCATCTTTGCTTAATCTCCAGCACAGCATACAACACACACTGACAAGGCTTGCACCTGACTTACCAACCTAAAAGTTGACTATTCAAACCAACCTAGAGGCAGAAAGGACAGAAGAAAGGATTAACAATCTGCTCCCACAAAGATTATAGCCAAGAAAAGCTCTATGGAACACTTCTTTGTAACAAATGGGATTGTCATGAGTAGGAATCAATTTGATGGCAATGAGTTTTGGGTTTTTGTTTGTTTCTTCATTTCTTTGTCATCTTAGGCGAGTTATAATGATAAAGATGATAATCTTTAACCTTTGGTTTTTCACATCTATAAAGTGGGTATAATGATACATGATCACAGGATGTTGTAAGGATTGAAAGAAAATAACATACAAACTGACAAGCAGCTTCACAACAAACAATAACCTGTATTATTATTATCTCAACCCTCATCCCCTCTCTTTTAAAGATTCGCAGTCACAGTCATCCACACCTATTACAGCTCTGAATCCCACAAATAAGCACTGTTAACCTCTGGTGGAATGTTCTGTTACAGAGGAAAAATGAGGAAGCAACATAGGGAGTGACTCCAGACATCACATACTGCCTTCTAAGCCACAATTGATAGGACTGGAAATTATCAAAACTATGGCAGTGCTCAAAGCAAGAAGACAAATTTTTACACTGCCAGGCTGTTCAATAGTAAAAGGAATAGTTATCTTGGGTTTAAAGCTTCATGCCCCTTGAGGCTTTGTTTCATATCCCCTTAAGGTAAAGGCCAACTTCCAAAAGGAACAATTAAATCAGGAAAGAAATGGGGTCAGCAGGTCTCAGAGTCTCAGTGCTCATGGAGCAAAGTGACTGAAAGCAAAGCTTCATTCGGATTCTTCTACCCAAAGTACTGCTCGAACCCAGGAAGAAGACAGAGCAGCACATCTTACCAAATCCAAGATCACATAGAGTGAAATAGCTGCACATTTCATCAAATACAAGTTGACTCTATGCTTCTCACCTATGTTAAATATACATATAAAATGTTATATTTTCTCCTTTTCCTTTCCTTTCTTCAGTTTCAAAAAAGTTGGCGCAGATTCACAAATATACCTTACCACACCAGAAATTTTGAATCAGTGACTATAAAAACACCCACAAAAACAACTTGAAAGAGTTGTTGTCATTGAGTTAGAATGAACTCATAGCTGACACTTAATTTGGTTTCTGAAGCTGTAAATCACATCATCGTGTTGAGAGAATTCCTTGTGCTCCACTTCTCTGGATTGCTCATAGAGAAATACCCTCACCTCTGGAGAATTCTCTTTATTGCTTTGGAAGATATTTAATTTTCCTTTGTTAAAAACAGGCATGTGAGAGTTTACTGTGGCAATGGAGGACCACATATTTCATCTCCTGCACTGATTCTGATCACTGTTCTTTAAAAACTAACACACTGTAAGACCTTCACATGAAGGAATCCAAAACTAACCCCACTGCCATTTAGTTGATTCAGACTTCTCACGATCCTTCATTGAGTTTCCAAGACTTGTAAATCTTAATGGGAGAAGATTGCCTCGTTTGAACTAATGATCTTTGCATTAACAGGCCAACACTTGACTTACTAAGTCACCAGGGACCCTTCTGTGTTTTTGCTGGTATAGAACTGAGTGGCGGCTGTAACAACTTCTATTAGGAAACTGTTGATAGAACTTTTAAGGGATGCTACCCAAGAATCCTTAGGTGTCCTTAGTTGAATCAAGAGAACCTAGGCATGTAAGTATAGCTAGAATTTGGAATCAGGAAGGTTTGGCTACTGTCAATCATCTTATTTTTTAAGAGAGAACAAGAGATGCCATTCCCACTGGGAAGAGAACTGGTTATGACGTTCATGAGCAAACCAATAGATCAAAGAGACAGAGGCTGCTGCTACCTCTGAGCTTTTTTTTCATGCTGCTCCTCTGCTTAACTAGTTCCATAACTCAATCCATCACTCTGACCTCAACCACTGTCCTTCTGGACCTAATCTACTAATGACAAGTGGTCCTAGCCAGGTTACATTACCAGGAACTCTGGGGCCTTTCTAAGGGTTTATTGCTCAAAATGGCTTTCTTAGCCATTGACTTTGACTTAGCCATATGGATGGGCTGAAAATGTGAAAAGGACATGTTAACCTATCCACAAAGGGGTTAGCTAGTCTTGCCACTAAATTGAGCAGATTCGGTGACAGAGTTTGAGAATCTCATCACCAGCAAAGAAGAAGAGAATGCAGCACATCCCCTTCAGGATGAGAGATTCTTGCACCAGACAGACAGACCTACATAAGAGTAGCAGCAGCAGAAGCAGCTGAAGCAGAGAAACAGAGACCCTACATGAGATGGAACTGATACTGGAACTGCTACCCCAGGGAACCAGAGCTGAGAACTTTTGCCCAAATTTATTGGTTGACTGGAGGGGGTGGGTAAACTATAATTGACAGGACTGAGACCCTTGCAACGTTGGCCTAAGACTGTGGTGAGGCAGAAGACTGAAGTGCCTGCGAACACATTTTAACTGCTGTCATAAGTGACTGTATTCCACAACTAACCTGAATTGCAACCTTTTGACTTATGCCTTTGAGCTGTGGTGCTGGAGAAGAGTATTAAGAATACCATGGACTGCTAGGAAAACAAACAGATTTGTCCTGGAAAGGGTTAAACCGGGTGGCTCCTTGGAGGCAAGGATTCT
>NW_006399787.1:6645797-6646894 GCF_000299155.1 Elephantulus edwardii
CCAGTGTATATACAGAATACATATTGTATACAATATGTACAATACATACAATATGTATTCTGTATATACACTGGGTGACCTGTTTCACAAAATTTTTTAGTAGCTTAATTTTAAAAAGTTATATTAGAAACCATAAAAATAATACAGATCATATTTATGATAACAAAAAAATTGAAACACCTAAGAATATTGAGAAATATTTGTGCAGTCTATATATAAAGGCCACAGATTTTATTGGGAGATATAAAATAAAAATTTATGTCATAAATTAAACAGTGTTCCTGAATCAGGAGACTTAACATTGAAAAGATAGCAGTTCTTCTCTGAGTTAGTTTACAGGCAATACCAGTGCAAATTCCAATAGATTTGTTTGTTTATTGGTTAGTTCAAAATAATTCTAAGTTTCATTTGGAAAAAAAAATTAATTCAGTCAGTCCACATGGCTTCAGAATGTCTGGATTCCATAAGAATTTTAACATCTGGCAAAATAAAAATGAAAGGATATTATGACATGGTTTTTTATTCATTATTCTTTTATTATTATTTTACCCAACTTTTTAACAGATTCATTGAAATATACTTCAGACATCATAAAATTCTCCCTTTCAGAGACTGTAGTTCAAAACAGCCTGGTAATGGTATAACAATAGATACATAAACCAACTGGTTAGTGTTGAGAGTCCTGTAATAAAACCACAAATTTATGGTTCAACGGATACTTTACAATGGTTTTAAGTCTATTAAATGGGAAAGGAAGAGTGTCTTTGATTGTTTTGGAGAAACTGAATTGTCACATGCCAAAAAAAGATCCATGTCTCACACCACATGCAAAAACAAAATTCAAATGGATTATTTGATAATAAATAGTAATAATATTAAATAGTAACATTTACTATTATTCTTATATAAGAATACTTGTACCAGGAGTGTTGATAGTAGATCCAAGCAAGATGAAGTCGTCCCAGAACATTTAATTGTGCTAATGTGAAACCTATACTTGGACCAAGAGGCAGTACTCAGAACAGAGCAGGGTAACACTGCATGGTTCAAAATTGGGAAGGGTGCACGCCAGGGATGCATCCTGTCTCCATACCTTT
>NW_006399787.1:6648424-6653634 GCF_000299155.1 Elephantulus edwardii
CTTTGGACATGTTGTAAGGAGGGACAGGTCCTTGGAGAGGGACATCATGCTTGGTAGGGTGGAGGGACAGCGCAGGAGGGGAAGACCCTCTATGAGGTAGACTGATTCAGTGACTGGGGTAATCAGGATGGTGTGTCAGAGGCAGTGCAATTGGCATAGGATAGAGCAGGGTTTAGCTCTGTTGTACATAGGGTCGCTATGAGTTGCAAGCGACTCGACGGCACATAACAACAACAACAACAATCAGTTCAGTGGTGAGAATTTTTGTTTTCTTCATGTTGAGATGCAATCTATATTGATCTTTTGCAGAAAGTGCTTAAAGTCCTCCTCGGTTTCAGCAATCAAGGTTGTGTCATTTGCATAACACAGGTTATTGATGAGTCTTCCTCTGATCCTCAGCATACAAACTGAATAGGTATGAAGAAAAGATACAACCCTGATGCATGCCTTACTTTATTTTAAATCATGTTGTGTTCCCTTGCTTTGTTCACACAACAACCTCTCAGTCTAGGTATAGGTTTTACAAGAGCACAGTGAAATGTTCTGGGATTCCCATTTTTTTCTCAATGTCAGTCATAATTTGTTATAATCCTCACAATCAAATGCCTTTGCAGGGTTAATAAAGCACAAACAGACATCTTCTGGTATTCTTTGTTCTCAGCCAGGACCCATCTGACATCTGCAATGATACCCTGGTGCTATGGCCTCTTCTAAACCCAGCTTGAGTTTCTGGCAGTTCTCTCTGTATGTATATTCCTAACTGCATTTTAATGATCTTCAGCAGTATTTTGCTTGAATGAAATAGTAACGATACTGTTTGTTAATTTCCAAATTGTGTTGGATCATTTTCTTGGTAATACAAGTAGTGAAAGACAAATAAATAGACTTCATAAAAATGAGCACTTATGCTCATCAAAAGACTTACCCCCCCCCAAAAAAAATTAAAAAGACAAACTATCCTCTGGGAAAATATCTTCAGAAAACATACATCCAATAAAAATCAAAGAGCCAAATACATCTAAAACTTAACACAATTATTTACCTATAGAACATGTTTAAAATAAGCAAAACCATAGACACAGTAAGTACACCAGCGTATACTGAGGGGGACGAAAGAGTCTGAGATGCACATGGCTGGCCAGCAAAGGGAAGAAAAACAAGAGACAGAAGTAAATGCTAAGAGGTGTGGAGTTTCTTTACGGAGTGTTGAAAAAAGATATAAAACTATTTCATTACAATTGTTGCACAACTCCATGAATACATTTTAAACCACTGAAATATTTTTAAGAATGTATTTGCTTTTTGTTGTTGAAATATACAAAGTGGAATATACACAATTTCAACAGTTTGACATAAACAGTTTACTATCATCCTTGTTTGCTAAGGTATTCCTTTGTGTATATAATTTTTATTGAAATTATTGCAATTTTTTTCTAATATTTCAAAACAGCAACTGAAGTTTTAGCCAGCACATGCAGCCCTGTATGTGCTCATTAGAATATGCCTAGAAATTTGGAAGACCGTTACCAGATTAACCAACTGGAAGAGACCTATATTTGTTCCCATCTAAAAAATGGTAATCCTGGAATAATATGTTGCATTGAAAAACAAGGAACTCATGAAATATTATATAGAATGGGTGACCCTGGAGGACACTATGCTGAGTGAAATATCTCAGTCATAAAAGGGCAAATACTGCATAGTGACATTGTTGTAAAGCGGGACTGACATCAGAGTTGAGGGGAAACTATGAGGGGATAAATAATATACTGCACTGAAACAGATGAGGGAGAGTACTGTTTAAAAGGAATATATGATTAGGTATCCTGTCATGACAAGAGTCCAGAATGAAACCTGCATAGTGGAGTGGACTCGGGGGAGCGGATTAGATAACAATGAAAGAACTTTTTTCTTTTTACTTGTCAAAGAGAAAAGTGACTGAATGGGAGGGGTGGGCAGGAAGGAAAGTGTACAACAATGAATGAGTGGAAATGTAAAGAAATTAAATGGGAAAAAAATGCTAACCTAACAGTATGTTGTCATTGTTATTAGATACCATTGAGTTGAGTACAACCCATAGTGACATTATGAACAACAGACCTGAACCCTGTTCTATCCTGTACCATACTCACCTTTCCTAACACTTAGAGCCCAATGTAGCGGTAACTGTGTCTGTCCACTTGGTGAAGAGTTTTCCTCTTTTTGTAGATCCTCTACCTTTCCTATCATCATGTCCTCCTCCAAGGAATAGCCCCTCCTAGCAACATGCCTCTAGTATTTGAAATGAAGCCTCATCTCCTTGCCTCCAAAGAGCATTTTGGCTACACTCTCTCCAAGACATTTGTTTGGTCTTTTGGCAGGCCATAAGATGTTTAGTGCTATTCTCCAACACCACAGCTCAAAGGCATCAATTCTTATGTTGGAATTTTTCTGTCTTCTTGCAACATAGTATGGAAATTATCATATATTACTAATATTAGATGCAATGAAAGCCTAGTTGAAGATTATTTTTAAATGGCTGGTGTAGTACGCCAATGAGGCACTATCAGAAATTCAAGTGGGATTTGGAAGAGGCAGTAGCATGAAAAACATCATTGCTAATATCAGATTTGTCTTGGTTACAAGCAGAGAATACTAGAAAGATGCTTACTTGTGCTTTCTTGACTATGCAAAAAGTGTTTGACTGTGTGGAGCACAACAAATTACGGATAACAATGATAACAAGAGAACAATAGTTTAAAATCAGGGAAAGTGTGTTTCAGACCTGTACTCTTTCTCTATATTGACTCAGTCTCTACAAAGAATTCAAGAAGCTGAGCTATCTGAAGAAGAATGTGGCATCAGGATTTAAGGAAGGCTCATTAACAACATGCATTATGTAGATGATACAACCTTGCTTATTGAAAGTAATACTTGAAGCACCTGGTGAAGAAGATTAAAAAACTGCACCTTTCAATATGGATTACACCTTAATATCAAGAAAACAAAAATCCTGGACCAATTAAAAAAAATCCACTGGGTCTTCAGAAGCAGTTAATCACATGGGAGGAGATTGCTCATCCTTCTCCGACAGAGCAGATGGAGGCCTTGAACCACTTGCTTTTGGGATTGCAGCTCAGCTTCTTGGCACTAGGCCACCAGAGTTCCTTAGAGGCAAGGATAGTGACACTTTGTCCCAGGCACTCACTTCAGACATATTGTCAGGAGGGGCCAGTCACTGGGAAAGACATCATGCTGAGAAACGTAGATGGTCAGCAAAGGAGAGGAAGACCTTCAAGTGGATGGATTCTTTAACAACCGGCTCAGTTTGTTGGAGATTGAAGAGAGTGAAGGATAGGATCAAGTTCCGTTCTGTTGTTCACAGGGTAAGTTGTCACACACTTTGGGCATGTTGTTAGGACAGACTATGTTCCTTGGTGAGGGACATTATGCTTGGAGAGGTAGACAGCTGGCAAAAGAGAGGAGGACTCTGAACCAGATGGATTGACACAGTAACTGCAGCAAGTGTCTCGGGAGAATCGGAGACAATGAAGATGGCACAGAACAGGTGGGGTTCAGATCTGTTGTTCATCAGTACATAGGGTCGCTATCAGTGGTTCTCAACTCGGTGGCACCTAACAACAACAAAAACAACAACACAGCATCATATCAATTGCCATAGAATCGATCCTAACCCATAGTAACATTTTTGTCAGAGCAGAGTTTTATTCCATGGGATTTTCAGTTCTTATTTTTTTAAAAAAAGTAGGAAATGGCCAGGCCTTTCTTCCAAGGCACCTCTGGGATTCAAACCACCTTCTGATGAGCAGCCTGTCCCTTTAATCAGTTTGTACCACCCATAGACTCCCAAGCAAGCGGCTTTTAATTATAGGTAATACTGAGGATGGCTCTGGGGAAGTTCTGGCAGCCTTGTGAGTAACGAAGTGTGCTGCCAACCCAAAGGCAAGTGGTTGAAATTGTCAGTTGTTCCTCCAGAGAAAAAAGATGCAGTCTCCTCCTGTGGGCTTTACTGTCTCTGAAAGCCTGCTGGAGGATCAGCTGTGAATATTTGGTAAGACTACGATTAAAGCCAATTTCTATTCTCTGTAGACTCTAAAGACAGAGGGATCACAGCTGGTTGAAATGGTTCATGTAGGGATGTCTTGATGGGAAATGAGAGTGGGTTATAAAAGCACTTCTCCACCCCTTTCTTTCAATCCTAGATCTTGGCCTATATCTTACTGATTGTCCATGTTAACTAACTTTAACTTTTTCTTCCTTTGTCCTTCATCCCCACAGAAACCCTCTCTACTTTAAAATTGTCTTTGTTGTCTGTTTCTATGAACTAGGTCCTCTATTTAAGTCCTCCTTCAGCTCCAAATCACCTATGACATTAAATCTAAGCTCTTTGATCCTGGATTCCAAAGCTTTGTCTAATTGTCTCCTCTTTTATTCTATTTATAGAAATAATACATTCCTGGAACAGAGGTTAAAGCAAATAACTTCCAACTAAAATATTAACTGGAATAACAGATACATTTACATGCAACCTTGGTCTTGAAAAAAAAAAAGCATTTCCACATGTATTTGTATGTAAGATTCACATTCCCTCATGGTATCCATAGAGCAGGTAACAAGAACAGTGATTTACGTTTGATAAAATTGAGGACCAAATGTTAGTGGTAAGATGGTAGAGTGGCAAACGGCGACCCAGACCCTCTGCAACATAAACCTGAGAAAACACATACAACAGATGCAGCTGATCACCCTGGAATCCTGAGCTTCAGAGGAATTGATAATGAAGTCATTTGAATATAGGCTGAAAGATACTGAATTGAGATGGAGAATAAAGACACCAACAAAAGCTGTGAATTGTGAACAGACCTGACAAAGTGAAGTCATTTCAAATGGTGCTGGCAAAACCGGATACTCATTTCCAGGAAAAGGAAACAAGGTCCACACCTGTGACGGTTAAGATTATGTGTCAACTTGCCCATTTCTGTAGTGTTCCTTCCGACTCGTAGAACCCCCATTTACCTCCTAGGCTTTAAAACTGAGTAGGAGAAGACTGGCCATCTTTCCCGAGGAGTGGCTGGTGGATTCAAACTGCCAACGTATTATTTGTCAGCCTATGTTGAGCACTGTTCGAACAGTACATCAGCAGAGAACTGCCGGAAGTCCAGGCTGGGTTTAGAAGGGGTCGTGGTACTAGGGATATTGTAGCTGATGTT
>NW_006399787.1:6654674-6672170 GCF_000299155.1 Elephantulus edwardii
AGGATAGAGCAGGGTTTAGGGCTGTTGTACAAACGACTCAATGGCACGTAACAACAACAACAACATGTTGAGCTTATTCTGTCTCCCTAGGGAATTTAGCCTAAGATCATATACTTCACATATACACAAACATTAACTCAAGATGGACCAAAGACCCATATGTAAAATCTAAAACTGTAAAGATAATAAAGGGGGACGGATGGGGCAAACTTAGAAACCCTAATGCATAGTAAAAATAGACTATCAAATATAAATAAAAATACACAATCAGCAAAGGAGAAGTGAGCCAAGAGTGACCATCTAAAATTTAAATCCCTGTTAGCATCAAGAGACTTCTTCAAAAGGGTGAAAAGAGAATTTACAGATTGGAGAAAATATTTGGCGATGGTTTATCTGACAAAGCAAGAATCTCTAAAATTTGCAGAAAACTCCAACACTTAATAAGAGCAAGATAAACAATCCAAAGTGGGCAAAAGACATGAAAACACACTTCACCAATAAAGACATTCAGATGCACAGCAAACACATAAAGAAATGCTAAAGATCACTAGCTATTTAGAGAGATGAAAACAAAACAAATTTAAAGAATGAGCTATCACTTCACCTGATAACTATACCAAAATTCAAGACATTAAATAACATGTTTGTGGGGACGCAGAGTAATTGAACTTCCCATACACTGCTAGTGGGAAAATAAAATAATGCAACCACTACACAAAGCAGTCTGATGCTTCCTTGCAACTTAAAAATGGAAATGCTATTTGATCCAGAAATCCTATTACTAGGTATTTATTCAAAAGAAAGAGCTTCAATATGAATTGAAATACAAGAATTGTGGCTAAAATTGAGAAGAAAGGGAATCACAGGACAATTGACTGTGCTCAGGCAAAACCTTTAGACCAGAAAGCTGTTTTATGAACAGAGCAAAGGAACACTGTATGGTTCAAAATCAGGAAAGGAGTGCATCAGGAATGTATCCTTTCTCAATATCTTTTCAACTTATACGCAGAAAAGAATTTTCAGGAGGCTTGACTTAATGAAAAATGTGGCATCAAGAGTGGAGGAGGACTCATCAATAATCTGCATTATATAGATGACACAACCAAATTTGCTGAAACTGAGGGGGACTTGAACCATTTGCAGCAAAAGGTCAAAGTCTGCAGTCTTCAATACGGATTGCATCTCAACATCAAGAGAAAAAAAATTATCACTATTGGGCCAATCAGCAGCATTATGATAGATAAAGATTGCGTTTTTAACAATTTCATCTTGCTCAGATTCACAATTAACACATTGGCACCAGCAGTGAGGAAATTGAAAGACGAGTTGCTTTGGGAAAGCCTGCGGTCAGGGATCTCTATAGAGTGCAACAATGTCAGTCTAAAGACTAAGGTGCACCTGATCCAGGCCATAGTCTTTTCAATTACCTGCTATGCATGTGAAAGCTGGGAAATGACTAAGGATGACAGAAGAATTGAAGCCTTGGAGTTGTGGTCAGGACAAGAGTTGACTATACCATGAACTGCCAAGAGAACAAACAGGTCTGTCCTGCAGAGGGTGAAACCAGGTTGCTCCTTTGAGATAAGGATTTTGAAACTCCTTTATGGGGTTTTATATAGAAAATAAAAATCCTTGTAACTGCACCAATAAGCCACCATTTTTAAAAAATAGATTAAGTATCGATGTTATCAAAGATTTAATTTTACTTCAATCCACAGTTAACACCCATGGAAGCAACAGTCTAGAAACCTGCTGTTAAGGATCTCTTTAGAACCCTAAACAGCAGGAGTGTGACTTTAAGGACCAAGGTAAGCACGACCCAAGCTACAATGTTTTTTATAATGTTTTTGATTGTTTTACAAGCATTTGGAAATTGTACAGTAAGAAAAACTAAAGACTTGATGTCTTTTTAATTGTGCTATCATTAAAGAATACTGTTAAAAGAACAAAGCAAACCATCTTGGAGGAGGAACCACCAGGGTTGTTCCTTAGAGGTAAGATTGGTGTGGTTTTGTCTCACACACTTTGGGGATGTTATCAGGAGGGGCTAGTCTCTGGAGAAGAACATAATGCTTGGGGAAAAGGAGGAACAACAAAAGAGAGAAAAATCCCTCAATGAGAATTATCACAATAGCTGCAAGAATGGCCTTAACACAATAGAGAGTGGTTCAGAACCTAGTGGAGTTTCATTGTGTTATACAGGAGCTCACATGAGGAAGAGCCTGCTTTCCAGTACCTTACAGCAACAATCAACACCCTTGGCACCAGCAGTCAGGAGATCAGAAGACGTGCTTTGGGCAAGTCAGCTTTCAGAGACCTCTCCAAATACTGAAAAATAACATTTGAAGAGTAAGGTGCTCTTAATCCGGGCCATGGTCCTTTCCCATTACTTGCTACGCATCTGAGAGCTGGACAATGAATAAGGATGGCAGAAGAATTTGATACCTTTGAGTTGTGGTGCTGGAGTACTGAATGTCCCATGACTACCAAGAGAACAAACAAGAATGTATATCTTGGAAAAAGGTGCAGTTGGAATGTTCCTTGGTGGCAAGGAGGACAAAGCTTCATCTCTCATACTCTGGACAAATTACTAGGAGAGGCTGTGCCTTGGAAAAGGATATCATGCTTGAAAGGGTGGAAGGTTAGCTAAAGAAAGGAAGACCCTTGTCAAGAAGGATTGACATGGTAATTTCACCCTAGGCTCAAGTATATCTGAGATTGTGAGGATGGCACAGGACAGGACAGGATTCAGATCTGTTGTTCATAAGGTCCCTGTGAGTCATACATGACTTGGCTGCATCTAACAACAACAGCAACACTAAGGGAACAGGAGTCCTGGTAGCCACAGCACTTCAGTGCAGGAGAAAGGTGTTGCCAACTCCTCCTGTAAAAATTCACAAATCAAGAAACCAAATCCATTGCACACACACTGCTGTTTAGTTGGAATTGACTCACAACTGTCCTCCCAATTTGGGATTTTTCACTTTGAGGCTGTAAATCTACAGGAAGTAACTGCCCAACTTTCTCTTTTGGAGCCACTGGTAGATTCCAACTGTCAGAGAAGCACAGCCTTTGGATTATAGCACAACTCCCCCAGACTACTCCACCAAAGCTTCTTAAAGAGGTATTGTTGCAGTTGTTAGGTACCATTGAGTCAACTCCCTGTGCCGTCCTCATGATTCCTGATATGCTCAAGCCCATTGTTACAGTCACTGTGTCATCAATTCTCTTGAGGGTCTTTCTCTCCTTTGTTGACCCTCCACCTTTCCCAGCATGATGCTCTTTTCCAAGGACTGGCCCCACCTGACAACAGGCCCAGAGCATGTGAAACAAAGTTTCACCATCCTTGCCAATAAGGAGCATGCTGGTTGTACTTTTTCCAAAACAGACTTGGTTGTTTCTTTGGCAGTCCATGGATTATCCAGTCTCTTCTCTAATACCACAATGCAAAGATTTTGATCCTTCTGCTGTCATTGTCCGACTTTCAGGTGCACAGAAAGTAATTGACACCATGTCTTGGAACAGATGCACTATAGTCATTAAACAGACATCGTTACTCTTTAGCACTCTGGAGCGGTCTTCTAGAGGTTTCCCCAACGCAACCCTCATTTTGATTCAATCACTGATTGTAAAAAATTCTATCATGCTATCTCTGACCTCATGTCTGTCATGGAGCCATATTTTCCAACTACCAATCCCTCTTCTTTTCCAACTTTTGCTACCAATTATTACTAATGCATCTCGATTACATATTTGATCAACTTCAACCTGCAAAAGTTGGCATAAATTCAAAACGGGTGACCCTGGAGGACATTATACTGAGTGAAATAGCTCAGCACAAAAGGACAAATACTGCATAGTGCCACTGTTATAAAACAGGACTGACATTGGGGTTGGGGGAAAACTAAGAAAAGCAGTTAAATAATGTATACTGCTTTGAAACAGATGAGAAAGAACTGCTTAAAAGGAATATATTATTAGATATTATTATTGCATGACAACAGTCCAGAATAAGAGCTGCATAATAAAGTGGACTTGGGGTGGGGGTATGGGAATTGTACAATGAAAGAATTTTTTTTTTTCAAAGAGAAAAGTGAACTGGGGCAAGGGATGGGCAGGGAGGAAAGTGTGCAACAATGAATGAATGGAAATCCAAGTACTCTACAAACTTTCATTAAAATCTCAATTTTAAAAAAGTTGTTGTTGTTGTTGTTATGCGCCATCGAGTCGCTTGCGACTCATAGCGACGCTATGCGCAACAGCCCTAAACTCTGCTCTGTCCTGTGCCAATCGCACTGTCTCCGACACTCCCATCCCAATTATCCCAGTCACTGAATCAATCCACCTCATAGAGGGCCTTCCTCTCCTGCACCGTCCCTCTCCAAGGACCAGTCTCTCCTCACAACATGTCCAAAGTATGTTAGATGGAGCCTCAGAATCCTTGCCTCCAAGGAACCACCTGGTTTAACCCTTTCCAGGACAAATCTGTTTGTTTTCCTAGCAGTCCATGGTATTCTCAATACTCTTCTCCAGCACCACAGCTCAAAGGCATCAATTCTCCTTCTATCCTCCTTGGTCATTGTCCAACTCTCTCATGCATAACAAATGATTGCGAAGACCATGGCCTGTATCAGACGCACCTTAGTCTCCAGAGAGACACCATTGCTCTTCAGTACTTTGGAGAGATCCCTAACAGCAGACTTTCCCATGGCAATGCGCCTTTTAATTTCCTGGCTACTGGTGCCAAGACTGTTGACTACAGAGCCAAGCAAACTAAAGCTGTGTACAATCTCAATCTCTTCACCATCCATCCTGATGTTGCCAATTGGTCCAGTGGTGAGACTCTTTGTCTTCTTGACATTGAGCCTCAATCCATATTATAGGCTGCAGTTAGCGTAAAAAAAAAGTTGATATAAACTCTCAATATTTTCATCTTTGCTTTGGGATGAGGTGGAAATAAAGTAGCCTAGAGACATCTTCCTCTAAGTTTGTTGCTTTGATTAGAGAATGCCCTATGATACCGTAAGAGTACAGTTAAGTATTTACTCTTCTTAACAATTGTTGTTTCTTGTTGTTGTTTACTATCAAGTCAGAACCGACCCACAGCAGGTTTTCAGTGGCAGTTAACCCCACGGAAGGAGACTGTCCATCTATCTCCCGTGAAATAGCTGGTGGATTTGAACCACGTGCCTTTGGGATTATAGTGACCCTGTGAAGGAAAGTCCTCAACACTTGTGTGACTTTCATCCTCTCTCCAGGTTCATAGGGTTTCTGGAGGCAGGCTATTATGGAAGTGGATGCCACTCCTGCTTCCAAGACTGTTTTAATCAGGGAGCTCCACCAAACACTGTCTGCCATGGGTAACCATTAACACATCTGACACATCAATGCCACAGTGTTCGGCTTCCCAGCAACCACAAGTTACAGCTGTACGGCAAGTGGACACACTGGGGCTATACAACCTAGAATTATGTTTGAACAAAAACAATGAAAGACAGGCCTGAGGGCCGCGGATTAAAAGTCACCCACTTTTGGCTTGGTAACATCACTTTCTGTCCACTGGGCCAACTGATCACTCTCTGTGTTGATGTTATTGTTAAGTGTCGCGTGGAGTCTAGGCAACTCATAGTGACCCTATGAGGGAAAGTCTTCAACACTTGTGTGACTTTCATCCTCTCTCCAGGTTCACAGGGTTTCCTGAGGCAAGATATTACGGAAGGATTAAGGATGATAGAAGAAAAAAACTGATGCCTTTGAGTTGTGGTGCTGGAAGAGTATTGAACATCCATTTTATGGACTGCTAAAGAATAAACTTGGGAGCAGGAGTGGCATCCACTTCCTAAACAACATGCATACGGAAACTCAATGAACTTTGTTTGATTTTGCTCATAGGGTCGCAATGAGCCATGTGCGACTCAAAGGAAATCAACAACAACAAGAAACAAATAAAAAGGTCTGTCGTGGGTGGGGTAGGGAAAAAAATGCAACAATGAATGAATGAAAATCCAAAGTCTCTCTAAACGTTCATTAAAATTAAAAATAAAAAAATAAATTTTTAGATTCAGGGAGGAAATTGTGCAACAATGAATGAATGAAAATCCAAAGTCTCTCTAAACGTTCATTAAAATTAAAAATAAAAAAATAATTTTTTAAAAAAAAAGGTCTGCCGTGCAAAGGGTAAAACCAGTTTGCTCTTTAGAGGCAAGGATTTTAAAGCTCCGTCTCACATATTTTGGGCATGTTGCCAGGAGGGACCAGTCCTTGGAGAAAGACATTATGCTTGGAAGAGTGGAGTGTCAGTGCAGGAGAGGAAGACCTTGGATGAGATGGATTGACACTGTGTGGCAATAGGGTCAAGTGGCTGGTTCAGGATAGGACAAAGCTATTGTTGATGGGGTTGCTATGAGTCGTACTCAGTCGACGTCACATTAACAACAAAGAAGTGATTACCTAGGGAAAATCCCTTAAGCGCATTAGAAGACCTCCGAACTATAAATCCCAGAAGGCTTTTCGGCACGCGCGCATACGCGTTGCGCGCTCCTTCCTTTTCCCCAGCTTAGTCTCAGCGAAACATCCACGGGCAGTGCAGTCTGTCGCGCTAGAAGAAGCGGAAGAAGATGGCGCTCACCAGGTTCGTTGTTGATTCGGGTTCTCGATACAGAAGGGTCTGGGAATTACCAATCGTTTTCATATCTCTGCCCACACTCTCTGGGCGGAGGTCCAGCCTTGGGAAGAGAGCGGCGAGGGCCAGGAACGCGGCTTGGTCCTTCCGCTCGTCACCACGGCGACTAGGCCTCGGCGAAGCCGGGGTCTTTCCTGGGCGTCTTTGCCGGGTTGAGAACGTGTCTTCCGGGGCCACGCGGGTGGGTGGCGTATACACTCCAGTGGCCCCACATGCGGAGGCGTCTCCCGCGTGTTGAGTTATACGAACTGCGGGGGGCTGGAGGCGGCGGCTTGGGCGGAGGAGGCGGGGACGTGGCGGCGGCGGGAAGCGAGCGCGCGGGGTTCCGGCGGATCCCTGCCGAGGTCTCTAACTGTCCCCGCCGCGACCCGGAGCCGAGCGACGGAAGTGCAGGGAACTTTCGAAGGAGCGGCCCCTGCGGCCGCTGCACGGTGCGCGGCGCTCGTCTGCGCTCTAACTTTGGACTTCAGAACGTCTTCCCTCCGCAGAACAGCTTGGCTGTTCCCTGTTGTCCTGGTAACCGTATGCGAGGGGTCCTCGCCTTGGAGAACACAAGGCTCTGAGTGGGAGATGCCAAGAACTTAGGGCCCTCCCCCCAGTCGGCGACCTTGCTGCCCCATTTAAGTAGAAAAACTTTCCCCTGCAGACTCCACGGGAAATGGCCAGTGTCAGGTTAAAAACGTTCGAACATCAGCTCCCTTCAGGTCTTGTGGTCGAACCTCTAGTGGGTTTCCGAAGTGTAAATCGTGCAGAAGGCGATTGCCCCATCTTTCTTCCGCGGAGCAGCGGGTGGATTCGAACCGCCAGAGACGCGCCACTTTGGGGTTAGCAGCGCAGCTGTCTACTACGGAGTATGCAACCAGAGCTCCCTTGGGTTCCCTTAGCACACCCTATTCTCTTCCCACCTGTTCTCCCTGACAGATGGCTGAATCCAAACAGTATTTTAATCAGAAAAGTCTTTTGGGAACTGCTTTGCTCCATCCTGGGGGTTCTGGTGTCTACAGAAGACTCCGACTGTTTTGGCTGCAAAGAAAGTTGTGGGAAGCAAGACATGCACATGAGAACAGTTGAAGATGAGCACAAAGGAGAAATGCAAAGTGTTAGAATAAGGTGTAAGGACCAGAGCATTTCTCTCAGTAAGTGTTAAAGGCAGTTTAGTGCTTTCAAGGGGTAAGTCATTGTGACAGAGGCTGGTCGAGTTATGAGAGGAAGTTTTGTGGAAAGGTAGGATTGGAACACAGAAAGAAAAAATAGCAGAAGTGTCATAGATATTAGGTGCTTATGCAGCGACACGGTGTTGTTGTTATGTACCTTCGGGTCAGAAACGACTCATTTCTGACCCTCCAGTTTTTCAGAGACAGTAAGTTGCACAGGAGGAGATGATTGTACATCTTTCTCCAGTGGAGCACCTGGTGAGTTTGAACTTGAGTTCTATGAGTTGACAGCACAACACAACTATTGGGTTTAAATGGCTAATCTTAGAGACTGCATAGCTTTCTGATTTTGTTTGTTGTATTGTGGGTTGCTGTGGAATCAAATAAAACTGACAGTGGCCCCCCATGTAGCAGAGTAGAACTGTCCCATAGCATATTCCAGGCTGTAATATTTACAGAAAGGAAAAAAAAAACCAATCCATGATAAGGTCTTCTCCCTAGGAGACTCCAGTGGGTTTGAACTGCCTGCCTCTTGCTTAGCAGGCACACATATAACTAACCATCGCAGCAGCAGTGCATTTTGGTTGGATAAGTAAATACATTAACTTGTGTTTTCCTTAATAAAGGGGAGAAGGGATAAACTAGGATTTCTTCGTAGTGATACTGTTGACATTTTATTCTGTATAAGTCATTGTTGTGTGGGTCTTCCATGGTGGGATATTGAGCAACATTCTTGGCCTGTATCTGCAAGTTGTCATTGACACATCCCTTCCCACCAAGTCTTAACAAAAATGTCCCTAGAGTTTATTAGGTATCCTATGGGATGTAAAATTGCCACCAGTTGAGACGTGTGGACATAGACTTTGTGCATAAACCAGCAGTCTCTTTTAGTCTGTACTATCTATAAGCCAGTGTTGGTACTCCCCATGGGAGTATTGATCTTTAGGGAAATGACATCTGTCCTACTTACCTAGCGTAGCTATAATAGAGATGCCTCAAGTGGATGGCTTTAACAGATGGAAATTTACTCTCTTCCAGTTTAGGCTAGGAGTCCAAATTCAGGGTGCCAGCCCTCTCTGTCCCTGGAGGAAGGTCCTTGTTTTCTTCAGCATCTGTGAGTCATTCCTTAGAGATCTTCTTGTGGTTAGGAGATCTTCCCAAGTGTGTAGGAGCTCCTTAGTGCAGAGACCTAAGTCTAAAAGACACACTGGACTCCTGGAAGTTATGTCTTGATGGTACTGAGATGCCTTTCTCGGCTAACTGTCCTCTTCTTCTGTGTCTTGTGAGGTAAAGTTACCGGCCACATCTTACAGAACCTCCTTTTAGGCCTAATCATTCCACCCTTAATCAATTGTCTTGCAACTGTTTGGCCTATCAGATTATGGTAGACCATGACATAGTTCCATACTGTATTGTAACATACGTGTATTTTGGAGGACCCAGTAAAATCCATGACACTATTCTTTTCCAAGAACAACAGTGACCCTCAGGAAGACTGTATTCTGGCCATAATCCAGCTGTTAACCTGTGTACTGGATTGTCAATGCCCTTTGCTACTCTGGCACACAGGCTGCCTTTTGATAAAGAAAAGTAAAAAAAGTGAAACAAGTAAATCTTTTTATTTCTTTGTAGCTCTTTATCATTGTATCCTTATATATTAGTTACTTATGATTTACATAAAATGGATTTGGCAAAAGCCAAGACTTTTTATTTCATGCATTCATTTGCTTAACTTAAACATTTAATTATTAAATGTTTTTTAAAGTCTGCCATGTGCCAGGCAGTATCCTAGTGTTGGTTTGTAATGTTGAATCAGGCAAACTCCCTACTTTCATAGAGATCACATTCTAGCAATGAAAACAGACAAAATAAGAGTAAACAAAACATTAATACAAATTCAGATAGTGAGCTTTAAAAGTAAATCAAGAATGGCGGATAGAGAATGAATGGCTCAAGATGAGGAGGCAGGATCATCAGAAGACTTCTCTAAGGAGATATAATTGAGCAGAAATACTAAGATATGTGACTTAAAAATATCTAGGGAAAAGTTTTCTATAAACACATTTCAGGAAAATTGGTTCTTTTTATGTTTTCACTAATAATTCACTAATAATAGAATAATTTCACTACTTGGCTTAGTTCTTAAGGAGTTGTGTTGACAACCCAAAGTTCTGTGGTTCAAATCTACCAGCTGCTTTCCAGAAAAGAAAAGAAGTCTTCTCCAGTGTGACTTATTGCCTCTGAAAACTCACAGAGGGTCAGCAGTAAGTCAATTCCAGCTTCATGGCACACAACAGCGTGCATATATCAAGATCCTGAGGTGACTTGTTAAAGGAAACGCAGTAAAAATGGTGAATTTGAGGGGTAGAGCAAAATATAAGCCAGACATCGCATGGAGACTTAAGGATGAAAAAGGCAGATTCCTGCCACCAAATTGTTCAGAGTCTGGTGAGAGATTGCTAGATAATTGAATGTTATTTGTTATTGTTAGGTGCTGTCCAGGCTCCTCCGACTTAGCAATCCCGTGCTCAGCTCTTCCTAACCCAGTACCATCCGCACAGTCCCTGTGTTCTTAAACCCTTTATTGCAGTTGCCATGTCCATCTCATTGAGGCATTTTCTCTCTTTCACTGACACTCTGATTTTCTTTCCTGGGAATAGACCCCTCCTGATAACATGCCCATAGTATATGAGACAGCATCTTCCCTGCTTCTGAGTGCAATAGAGTTAGTTGTGTGTTCACTGTATTATCGTAGTGATGTGGAGATGGTCTTGTGGGAGCATGCATGGGTGTAGCCATGGAACAGGTCTAAATAAGCAAACATTTATGGAACATGTATTAGAGTACAAATACTGTGCCAACCAGTTAATGCATTTTCTTCTTTAATACTTTTAATAGCCCTGTGAATAGTCTCATGGTCTGTCTTTCCAGGTGAGAAAAAGATTCGGAAGGATAAATATCTATCCAGGGTAATAAGTGGCTAAATAATCTATCCAAGGTAATAAGTGGCATGCAATTCGGATGCCAGGCTCTTAACTAATGCATTGCTAGGTTCTGCCTCCATACTGAACTAGATCCCTCTGATACCTGCTTTCATAGCACTTTGTACTTTTCCCTTATCCTTAATATATGTAATATATTAATTAATAATATAATACATATATTAATATATGTAAATATGCACTTCTGTGATTTGATTTTCTTCCCTGAGAGACTACA
The DNA here is from genome assembly GCF_000299155.1 of Elephantulus edwardii. NCBI lineage: Eukaryota > Metazoa > Chordata > Mammalia > Macroscelidea > Macroscelididae > Elephantulus > Elephantulus edwardii. The sequence goes on from NW_006399787.1 coordinate 6,665,730, forward strand.
AGCTGTCATACTCAGTGTGATAGCTTCATTGCCTACCTAACACAGTGCTTGTACTTAAGTGACTCAGAAATATTTTTAATAGACTAATATTTATTAAACCAGGCTGCTCCTTGGAGGCAAGGATTCTGAAGAGTCATCTGACACACTTTGGACATGTGGCAAAGAGGAACCAGTCCTTGGAGAGGGACACCATGCTTGGGAGGATGGAGGGACAGCGCAGGAGGGGAAGACCCTTGATGAGATTGATTGATTCAGTTACTGGGGTAATGGGGATAGATGTGTCGGAGACAGTAAGATTGACCCAGGGTAGAGCAGGGTTTAGGGCTGTTGTACATAGGATTGCTATGTGTTGTAGGTGACTTGACAGCACATAGCAATAACAAGTGCTTACTAAGATATGCTTACTCTCCAAGAATCACAAGAGAACCTTAATTATTGTTTTATATTAAATAATGCACATCTCCTGAAATCTTTGTCATACTTAAAAGTTGTCAAGAGTAATATAATAAAAAGGCTACTTTGATTAAAGAATAATAGTTTTGCACTGATTGTCTTAAGCCTTAAATTGTATTCTTAAAGTAGACACACTTGGAGAAAGGCACATAAATACGCAAGTTGTGTCCCTTTTGTGCACTTTTTTGTTTTTACATTCACTCTTAACCTTGTGGGGTTTTTGTGTTGACACAAAAGTAATTGAAAGTGAAGAACCTAAGAGTAAAATAGATAAAAAGAAGGAGCATAAAAATAAGTAAGCCTACTGAGAAAACCACATACTCGGCAGTGATTACTGGATAATTGGGAACGTCTACTAACTTGTTAGAAGAGATGAAGTTTAGAAATGTGAAAGCTTAATAGTTTGTCTTTTGTGTGATATATAATTTTTTTACAATTATGGACCTCAAATGTCTGTCCATCCCTATCCTGTGCGTCCATCCACTGGCACCCCCTTCTGAATTAAATGTTTCTACCATATGTACTTCTTTCTTTGCAAATATACTAAAATGGCTGTATTTGACAGTTATACCTTTATAATACACAATAAGCATTTAATTAGACATTCTGATTAAATAACATTGTTCAGTTCTAATTAAAGTGTAAAACATCTGTGAACGATTGAATTAAAACAATAGAGTTTGTAAACTTGTTTGAAAACTGCTGGTATTTGGCAGCTGTGTAATGATGGCATTATCCTTCAGTTTGTGATCTGATAGGATCATCCTGTTTTCCTGTAATGCCAGTTTTCACACTATGACCTGCCTTTGGAACTTGACCGTGCCCATAAAGACACATGGGAAGAAAAATTGTCTCTAATGTCCAAATTGGTGGTGGTGCCTTCAGAATGATTCCTAATCACAGCAATAACCACATGATAGAGTACAATTGCTCTAGACCTAGAGTTAGAAAACAAAAAGCAAAGAACTAGAGTTAGAAAGCAAATTGGGAAGAACTCACTCAGCATTCCTCAAACTGAAAGAACTAAAAAGCAAATTCAAGCCCCAATTTGCAATACTGAAGGTTGCTGTGGGCAAATCCCTGAATGATTGAAAAAGCATCAAAAGAAGATGAATTTATGGCATCACTACCAAAAGAATTGACTGACACAGAACCATTTGGGAAGTAGCATCTGCTCAGGAACCAGTGATGGTGAAGGAAGAAGTTTGAACTGCATTGAAGGCATTTGGCAAAAAAATAAGACCCTGGGAATAAATGGGATACCAAGTGACATGTTTCAGCAGACAGATGCAGCCCTGGATGTGCTCACCAGACTATGCAAATAAATTTGGAAGATTTTTTTGGCCAACAAACGAGAAGATGCGTATTTATTCCCTTTCCCAAATGGCCAACGAATGAGAAGATGCATATTTATTCCCTTTCCCAAAAAAGGGTGACCCAACAGAATGGAATTAGCAAATAGTATTATCTATAACATATGCAGATAAAATCTTGCTGAGGATTATTCATAACCAACTGGAACTGGGAGAGAACTGGGCAGTTGTCAAAGAACTGTCAGAGATTCAAGCTGGATTTGGAATCTTGGCCAAAAGCAAGAGATTTCCAGAAAGACACATTAGACTGTGTAGATCATAACAAATTCTGGGACCATCGAGAAGAATGGAAATTCCAGACAGTTGTGCTCATGCAAAGCCTTAGACCAGGAAGCTGTTGTTTGAATAGGGCAGGGGAACACTGCATGGTTTAATATCAAAAAAAGTACTAGTCATGGCTGAAGCCTCTCTCCATACCTTTTTATATACTGAGCACATCATTGATGAAGAATGAGGTGTTGGGGTCAGAGGAACACTCATGAACAGCCTATATTATACAGACTGCACAACCTTGCTTGCTGAAAGTGAGGACTTGAAGAGTTCATTGCAGAATATCAAGCACTACAGCCTTCAGTATAGATTACATCTCAGCATCAAGAAAACTAAAATCCTCATGACTGGGCCAGTAGACAACATTATGATAGATGGAGAAAAGATAGAAATTGTCAGTGATTTCATCTTACTCGGATCCATAGTTGACAACTTTGGCACCAACAGTTAGGAAATCAAAAGACATGTTGTGTTGGGAAAAGTCTGTAATCAGAAACCTCTCTAGACTGCTGAAGAGCAAGGATGTCAATAAGACTAAGAGTTACATGCTTTGAGTTTGACAGTGAATGAAGATGATAGAAGAATCACTGCCTTTGGGTTGTGGTGCTGTAGAAGAGCAATAAATAACCCAGGGGAAAAGGGTGGAATTCCATTTCACATACTTTTTTTCCATTTCACATATTGCTAGTAGGAGCCAGTCCTTGGAGAAAGACATCATGTTCAAAAAAGTGGGGGCTTAGTGAATGAGGGAAGACCCCCAACAAGATCAATTGACACGGTGACTGTAACAGTGGGCTGTGATGTGGCAGAGATGAAAGACTTGCACAGGATAAGGGCAGGTTTCAGATCTGATGTTCATAGGATCACTGTGAGTTAAACTTGACAGCTCCTAACCCCACCACCACAACAGTCTTAATAGAAGCAAATTATTGTTGGGTGCCATCACATCAACTACAACTCGGAGTCACCCTATGGACCTTGTCTCTTGTCTCTTTCCAAGAACTGATTTCTCCTGAATAAATGCCCAGATTAAGTGAGACAAGCTTCCCAATACTTGCGTTTAAGTTGCTGCAAATAACGGCTATAGCCATCCTGCACATTTTAATTAATAAAAAAAGAACATTCGTATGAAGTGTACTAATGCATTTGTTAATTATTCAGTAATACATCGAAAAAATTTGTTTTTAAGCATGGTCATCAATTTAAAAGTGTGTGGCAACGTGTTAAGGAGCACTCTGGCTGCATATAGCAGAAGCATATAGCAAAGTCTTTCTCCCAAGGAAACTATTGGTTGGGTCAGATTGCCAAGTTCCTTTTGATTAGCAGCCAGCTATATAACCATGTCATGACCAGGATTTCTTTAATGACCAAAATACCAGAACCAAAATAAATGCAGGGTTTGGTTTGGTTTGGTTTTTATAAATGCAGTTTTTGTTTCAGGGGTTTGTTTGGTTTGTTTTTGTAGTTCTAACTTTATCGTTACCTTCCCTTACAGCTTTTTACCTGCGCCAACACAGCTATCTCAGGACCAGCTTGAGGCTGAAGAAAAGGCAAGATCCCAGAGATCACGGCAGACCTCACTGGTCTCCTCAAGAAGAGAACCTCCCCCTTACGGGTACCGAAAAGGCTGGATACCTCGGTTGTTAGAGGTAAATAAGGATATTGAGTTTGACTTTATTAGGTTGTACAGGGACCTTGGAGAAGGACATCATGCTTGCAAGAGTGGAGGGTCAGCACAGGAGAGGAAGACCCTAGATAGGATAGATTGACACAGTGACTGGCAGTGGAGGTAGTCAGAGACAGCGAGATTGGCTCAAGATTGGGCAGGGTTCAGAGCCACTGTTCATAGGGTTGTTAGGAGTTGTAGTTGACTTGTTGACACATAACAAACAAACAAAACTTCCCAAGACCCCTTATAAAATTAGACCCTGAGACGTCTGCTTATCAGTTGTCAGTGTGGTAGAATATTTTGTTTATTTCTTTCTTTCTGTTTCTCTTTTTTTTCTTATTTTTTATTACTTGAGTGAACATTAACAGAGTAAATTGGTTTTCCATTCAGTAGTTTAGGCGTATTATTTTGTCAGATTGGTTACAATTCCTGCACTGTAACAGTACTCCCTGTTTTTTTCTGTATGCTTCCCATTTCTGTTTGTCCTTTTTTCCCTATCTTTTCCTGACTTTGAGCTTTAATCTTGGGCAAATCCTGGGTTTTATATGCTTGTTCAGTTGCTTATTCTAAAGGGTATATTGTGCCTGTATTGATCACCTTATAGGCTTGTCTGTTGTTTGCCAAGAAGTTGAATGTGGGACTGAGGGGATGGGATTTGAGTTCCAGGATTGAAAGGTGGCTAAGAGCCCTAGACTCAGAGCTGTGTCTGTTTACAATCACTGGAAAATTGTGCCGGTCTTTTAACTCCTCCTCTGTCAAACTGTTCAGCCTCTGCAAAAGAAACTAGCAGTGCCCATACATCCAGACATTATAGCATGTGGAGGGGAAGACCAGTAAAGTGGAGGAAAAGAAAGAATGAACAAAGAGGATTTCATGTTTGTCTGTTTGCCCCTCCCCGTGCTGCCAGTGAGCACATCATCCTGATTTGACTGCCTTCCTGCAGAAGGAACTACAGTAGCCATTTCTTTCCTGATTTTTTTCTTCTTTGTTAGTTTTAAAAAATAATTGGTTTTCCATCTTGATTAATGCTTGATGCTTGCTTTCTCTGTGATCTGTTAGCTTGTTTTCTTCAGTTTGCAAATGTTAATAAAATGTACATCATATTTGATATGCAGATTATATAAACTTCTGGAAGATAGAAGAGAGATAGCTGAATGGCTCATTTGGGGGAGTGAGAAAAGATGAAATCTTTAAAAATCTTTATGCTTGGTCTTCTTGGGAGCACTATCTGCCAAACTGCTTGCGATTTTTTTTTAATTTATTAATTTTAATGAACATTTACAGAGATTTTGGATTTCCATTCATTCATTGTTGTACTTTTCTTCCTGCCCACCCCTCCCCCGTAGTTCACTCCTCTCTTTGAAAAGAAAAAATCCTTTATTGGTATAAAATCCTCCTCACCCCCAACACACTCCATTATGCAACCTTAATTCTGGACTCGTGTGATAACCATAATACCCTATCATATATCACTTTTAAACTGTTCTCTCCCTCATCTGTTTCAATGCAGTATACATAATTTATCCAGTTTTTATCAGTCTTACCCCAACCCTGATATCAATCCCATTCTACAACAGTGGTACAATCTTTTTGTGATTGAGACATTTTACTCAGCATAATGTCCTCCAGGGTCACCCCTTTTTGAATAATACTGCATGGCTTCCTTGTTTTTCAATGCAGCATAGTGTTCCATTGTGTGAATATACCACAGCTTCCAGCTTCTCTAGCCATTAGTGTGTTGATGGGCACTTAGGTTGTTTCCAACTCTTTGCTTTTGTGAACAAAGCAGCAATAAACATGGGTGTGCATTTATCTACTTGGGTGGCAGTTTTGGCTTCTTTAGGGTATATTCCCAGTAGTGGAATTGCTCGGTCAAATGCTGTTTCTATTTGCAACTTTTTGAGAAAGCGCCATACAGCATTCCACAGTGGTTGCACCCTTTTACACTCCCACCATCAGTGAATAAGGATTCCAGTTTCTCCGCAAACTCTCCAGTATTTGATGTTTGTTGTTCTGTTAAATTTTGCTATTCTGACTGGGGTGAGATGACATCTCATAGTTGTTTTGATTTGCATCTCTGTTAAAGCTAAGGATTTTGAACATTTCTTCATGTGTTTGTTGGCTATCTCAGTGTTGTCTTTGCTGAAGTGTCTGTTCATATCCTGTCCCCATTTTTCAATTGGGTTGTTTACCTTTATCTTGTGCTCAAGTATTTTATAAATTCTATATATAAGTCCCATGTCTGACATGTCATTATCTAATATTTTTTCCCAGTCTGTGGCTTCCCTTTTTACCCTGTTGGAGAAGTTTTTGGTTATGCATAGGGATTTGATTCTTAGAAGGTTCCATTCATCTGTTTTATCCTCTCCTGGTTGTAGGTTTTTCAGGATGCTGGGAAGACTGTTTATGTTGTGGCTTAGGACTTCTAGAGTTCTTCCAAGGTTTTCCTCTTAACCTGTTTATAGTCCTCTGTTTTAGTCCTAGGTCCTAGGTCCATGAGCCACTTGAGTTGGCTTTTGTGTATGGAGTGAAATGTGGATCTTGCTTGAGTTTTCTGCAGGTAGCTTTTCAGTTTGCCAACACCATTTGTTAAAAAGGCTGTTATTTCCCCGCTTAACTAATTTCATCTCCTTGTCAAAAATCAGTTGACCATAGGTGGTTGTGGTTGTTCTTGTT
>NW_006399787.1:6685160-6690994 GCF_000299155.1 Elephantulus edwardii
AGAATACAGCAGGGTTTAGGGCTGTTGTACATAGGGTCGCTATGAGTTGCAAACGACTTGACGGCACATAACAACACAACAACATGAGTCGCAGGCAACTTGATGACACATAACAACAACAGTGAAGACATTCTCTGGATCCTGGTGGGGCCTGGCGTTCCCACCTCATCATTGGCAGGCCTCTACTCCCATGCTCAGGACCCTCTACTGTCCCTGCCTAGAGACCTCTGCCCAGGCGTCAGGATCCAGGTTTCAGTTTGAAGAGTAAGGTGTGCCTGATTCAGGCCATAGTTTTCTCAGTCCCTTTCTATGCATTAGAGAGCTGGACAATGAATAAGGATGACAGAAGAATTGATGCCTTTGAGTTGTAGTATTGAAAACGAGTACTGAATATCTCATGGACTGCAAAAAGAACCAACAGATAGATCTTGGGGGAAAGTGCAATCAGGATGCTTCTTGGAGACAAAGATGGCAAAGCTTTGTCTTTCATACTTTGGACATGTAGGTAGGTGAGGCTTTTCCTTCCAAAAGGACTTCATGCTTGGAAAGATGAATGAATGGTCAGCTAAGGAGAGGAAGGACCCCAATGAGATAGACTGACATGATAACTTCATAAGTGGGCTCAAGTGTGTCAGATATGATAATTAGGGGTTAGGGTTCAGGTCATCTGTTCATAGAATTGCTGTGAGTCCTACTCAACTTGATGACACCTAACAACAACAAGGAAAAAAGATTTCATACTGAAATCTGATTCCAAGAAAACAATTCTACCATACCTATACCTGTTCCTATCCTCGGTGTGGGGGTGGATGCTAACTAAAATCTTTCCCCTGTTTTAAACTTTTTTTTTTTTTTTTTTCATTTTCTTCCTGCCATGTGTATAAAATTCAGTTTCTTACCTCTAAAGTCCCTTGATGATTTTTCTGTCCGTATGACACTGTCATTTCTGCCTATCATTTTTCTTTTTTCTACTACTTTATTTACAAAATTCAAATACAAATTTGAACAAATTCTTTCAATTTCCCTCACCCCTCCAACCCATCAAATTGTGCAACCCAATGATTAATCCCCTCTTCCCCCTGCACATCCACATCCCTCTGCTTCCAGCCTCTCCCACCCTTCCTGGATCCTTATACTTATTCTACAATAACAGTTTTTTGCATCATCACCTCCATTCTCATCTTCATTAAGCTCCAGCTCCACTGGACTCTTGATCCGTAAAATTACCTTTTCACAAAGGCAGTCTCAGCCCCCCTATTCCAACCTCTTATTGCCTTTATATTACTTACACAATGTTCATTTACCTTTTTTTGCCACTTGAATATGAATTCCATAGTATCAGAGACATGTGTTTGGGATTTGTTGTTGTTGAATCTCTAACATTTATGGAGCTCTGGTGGCGCACTAGTAAGCACTGATGGCTTAGTGATAAGAAGCTGTACTGCAATCTCATAGATATGTTGTTCAAATCCACCCGCTGCTCCACAGGAGAAGGATGAGCAATCTCTTCCCACGCGATTCCTGCCTCAGAAAACCCACCGGAGGGTCAGCTCTGGGTCTGTTCCGTATCAAAGTGATTAGAATCCACCAGCTTCTCTGTGGGAGAAAGATAAACTGTTCTTGCAATTTACTGTCTTAAAAACTGCTGGAGGGTCAGCATTGAGTCACTTCCAACTGGATAGCACATAACAACTAACATTTAGTGTAAATATGTGGTAAATACTTGTTGAATGACTATATTTCAGGTCTCACATTACTATTTTCTTTCCCTTTATTAAAAAATATATAGGATTTTGGAGATGGAGGTGCTTTTCCAGAGATCCATGTGGCCCAGTATCCACTGGATATGGGGCGAAAGAAAAAAATTTCCAATGCACTGGCCATTCAGGTGGACGCTGAAGGAAAAATTAAGTATGATGCAATTGCTCGACAAGGACAGTCAAAAGACAAGGTAATCTCAGTAATTTTCTTTAATTGATGAATATATTACTTGAAGTGCTCTTTGTCAATTCATTTCTGTCAAAAGTAGCATGGAACTATATTTTGATTAACTTTGGTATCTAGCAGTAACTTTTACATTAGAACACTCTAAATTTTTGATAGTTTGTATGCATCTATTTATATATATATATATATATATATATATATGAATGAAAGAAAGAGTGGCATCTACTTCTGTAATAGCTTGCCTCCAGAAACCCAGTGAACCTGGAGAAAGGATGAGAGACACCCAAGTGTTGAGGACTCTCCTTCATAGGGTCGCTATGAATCACTCATAGCGACTCATAAGTGCCACTTGACGGCACTTAACAACAACATATATATATGTTTTACATTTTGAAACTTAAATGTTTTGTGGCTACCACATTCCAAAAGTGGTAGCAGCTCTTTCAGCATTTACAATTCCGGCACTAAAAAGTCAACTTTTAATTTTATCAAAACCAACCAGCCAGCCTGTTGCCTTTCAGTCAGTTCAGACAGCACTCACCCGTGGAGTTCCAAGACTGTAAATCTTCCAAGAAGCAGACTGCCACATTGTTTTCCCAGAGGGCAGCTGATGAGTTCAGGAGACGAGCCATTTAGTTAGTAGTCAGGCATTTAGCCTTGTACCTCCAGGGCCCCTTGGTTTTTTGCTGATTTTTTTTGCTGTGTAGTAGTTATTTGAATCCTTCATTATTTTAATAGTTGAGTGTTAATAGTTAAATTACAGAAATTTCTTTAGCTCCTCATTAAATAGAAAATGGTCATTTGCCACTCAAGTTTGAGATGGACCTGCTTACAAAGTAATCATAAAATATATGTAAAATAATCTCCTTACAGAGCAGCTACAGAGCCAAGGGATTATGTTTAAGATGATCTGGGGTGTTTTTCCTTACAAGTAAAAATATAGTGAACGGAGATAAAAATCCTCTTCAGAATTGAACATGTTGGGGAAAACGCCTGAGAACCTTCAGAGTCTATCCTTTGTGCCTTTCTTTCTCCATCTCCCACCTCACCACCCTCCCCTCAACCTTTTCATTTACCTTCAAGTAACAATAGTGATGAGCTGTTCTTTCTCCTTGTATTATGGCTGCTGAGCTTTCTTGGGGAAACAGCCAGGATGTTCAGACAAATTTTTATCTCCAGTTTCGGCTGGATTCTATCAGTGCCAACAAACCCTTTTAGTGTCTATCAGTTCTCCTAGTCCTTTTGTCCTCTGTCTTAGCTCTGACTCCCCTGTCTATTTAAATATACTGGGGGGAAATTGCTTTTTCTCTTCCACCTTCATTTCTCCATGGGAGAAAGCTGGCCCATCTCTTCCTGATTAACTGCCTCTAAAAACCCACTGGAGGGTCAGTTATGAGTGGTTCTGACTCGATGGTGCATAACAACGAAAACAACATGTAAAAAGTAAATAATCCATGTATATAGGGAGCTCTGGTGGCCTAGTGGTAAGAAGCTGCACTGCCATACCAAAGGCACACAGTTCAAATTCAAATCCACCAGCTGCTGTCTAAGAGAAAGATGAACCGTCTTCGCGCGTGTGATTTACTGCCTCTGAAAACCCACTGAAGGGTCAGCTATGAGTCTGTTCCGACTTACCAGCACATAACAGCAATGATATGTCATACTTAATGATGGTGCAGCGTTAGATAGAAGAGGTTTCTTGAAGTAAATGTTAATTAAAACTAAATGCTTTTGTGTAAAAAAAAAAAAAGTGACCTGAGTGATAAATCTTGAAATAAAAGGCCTTGGTATATGCTTTCCCCCCCACCCCCCAAAATAGTTAGATGGGATATACTGTGTACATAATATTATCAAAGAGTTGTCCCCTGCTCTTACCTTCCCCGTAAGCCCCCCAAAATAGTGTTAAGCTGATCTCAAAATAAATTCTATATTGTTACCCATTTGTATGATCTTACAAAGTAGGTAAGTCAAAAAGGTCATGTTTCCCTTCTGTGTCTGGAATGGTAAATATGTTGGAACTAAATATAGCCTTTTAGTCCATCCAGTTCTTCGCCTCCTTTTAGTAATAAGGAAAATATCTGGATTTTTATATTGTTGTTTTTAAAAAATACCTGTTTTGCAGATGAATTATTGTTATATCTTGTTCACAAAGCTCATTTTAGCTCCTGATACCTTTCATACATGTTATGTTTTTTTTAGATAACCCTTTCCAAGCCTTTTGCCTCTTAGCATGTGCTAAGTTTTTTCAGTGTTTTTTGGTTCTTGGATAATATAGTTAATTACCATGGAGGACTCCTGCTCTTCAGATGTCCTTCAGTCAGCTTTGTGAGATGCTAGAATCTTATTGATGCTCATTTAAAGGGTTATTAACTTTGGAATACCCAAATAAGAAGCAGCAAATGACTCTTGTCTGCTAAATTAGTATTGAGACTTGATGCTGGGCATCTATGACTACCAGGGAGCCATTTACTTAGAATCTCTTGCTATAATGATTTCTGTGTAAAAGTGGTTAACTCTTCATAGCCTTGGTATTAATTTCTGTAGAGTTTCTATTCTGGTGCAAAATGGAACTTAGGAAAATTGTTCATTTCCTTGAAACTATTTTAAGAAATAACTTGTAGTTAGAGTACAGTTACCAATGAAAGACTGACTTATGATAGTAAACCATTTTCTTCTGAGATAACTTTTAAAAAATATTGAATGCCTAGCAATTTTGTTTTCTTTTACATTTCTAACTTGTATCGCAAATAGCTAAGATCAGTGAATCCTCCTAAAACAGCAAAGACTAGAAAGTTTGTTATATTCCTTTACCACTTTTATTTTTAAATCTGCCTACATAAATTTTATTAAAATATATATGTAAGTGGAATAGATCAAAAGGAAGCAAGAAATAATTACTTTTTCAGAGGCCTACAGTGTTGGGGTCAATTAATACATGTTGAACCATGGTAGAAATCAGACTACAGTATAAATTAGGGTAAAATTGTGTCTAAAGAATGTATCTTGGGGTTGGGTTTGTGGTTTTGTTTTGTTTTGTTTTTTTTCCAAAGAAGAAAGTTTTTTAACTGTGACACATGCTCTTTTTTTTTTAAGCCTATGAATAGATTTGATGCCAGAAAAGAAACATTATAATTGAGGGAAGGTCATTGAAATTTTCCAGTCCCACTGAATTTGGAAATTATTTGATAACCTGACTTAAATTCTGATGAGCTTGTAATCCAAGATAATGATGCTATAGGCAGTTTATATCATCATTAATTTCAAGTCCTAGTGAGTCTCAAAAATAGCAATCATTGATGCATAAGATTTTGTTGGCACAATTTATTTGGATACAGACTTGATTAGAAAATCTCAAATAATGTAAACGTATAGGGTCAAGGGAAAATTATTAATGCAAATAGCTAAGGCAGCAATTTGTGTTTATATTTTAGACGTCTTTGCATTTTCAAATTTAAGTGTCCTTTAGAAAAAGGAAATAAAATCTGTGGCCTCAATTTGTAAGTGTGCCGAGAGGGCATGTAACTTCTGAGATGACTTAATCGGGCTGCTTGCTCTCAATCTCTCCCTGTGTTTAAACATTTTAGGTCATTTACAGCAAGTACACTGACCTGGTTCCCAAGGAAGTTATGAATGCAGATGACCCAGACCTGCAAAGACCTGATGAAGAAGCCATCAAAGAGGTAACTGGGAACTGAAATATATGTAATTGTTGTTTAGTTAACATTTTACATTGTTGGCTTCCATACCACCCACTCAATGTGATTTTTCTGATTTTAGATAACGGAAAAGACAAGAGTCGCCTTGGAAAAATCTGTATCGCAGAAGGTGGCTGCAGCTATGCCGGTTCGAGCAGCTGATAAACTGGCTCCTGCTCAGTACATCCGGTA
>NW_006399787.1:6691094-6695191 GCF_000299155.1 Elephantulus edwardii
CCCAGTCATGTTCAAGCAAGGTGTTGTTCAGCTTCCAAATGTATGGTTTTTTCTCCTTTATCATCCTATTATTAATTTCTAATTTTGTGGCATTATAGTACCATGCTGTCTTAACCACCACAGCAGTGTAGTAGGATTTGAAATCAGGGAGTGAGATGCCCCCTACCTTGTTTCTTTTTTTCAGGAGTACTTTGATTATTTGGGGCCTCTTTCCATTCCAAATGAAACTGGAGATTGCCTTTTCCATCTCGTTGAAGAATGGAAATGGTATTTGTATTGGGATTGCATTGAACCTGTAAATTGCCTTTGGTAGTATTGCCATTTTTACAATATTGAGTCTTCCTGTCCATGAGCAAGGGATATTCTTCCACTTCTCCAGGTCTCTTTTTCTTTCTTGTAGTAATGTTTTGTCATTTTCTTTGAATAGATCCTTTGTGCTTCTGGTTAGATTTGCTCCCAAGTAATTAGTCTTGTGATTGGCTATTGTGAAGAGCTTTGTTTTTCTTAGCTCCAGTTCTGTATTCTCTTTATCACTGTAAAGAAATCGAGCTGAGTTTTGTATGTTGATCTTGTATCTTCCACTTTGCTGAATTGGTCAACTCTGTGCAGTAGTTTTCTTGCTGAGTCTTTAGGATTTTCTAAGTATACTATCATATCATCTGCATATAGAGATATTTTTACCTCCTCTTTGCCAATTTGGATACCTTTTACTTCCTTCTCTTGCCTTATTGCTATCGCTAAGACTTCCTATACAGTATTGAAATAGGAGAGGTGATGGTGGGCATCCTGGCCTAGTTCCTGTTCTCAAGGAGAATACCTTTAATTTCTCTCCATTGAGAACAATGTTGGCTCTTGGATTTGTGTATATACTTTTAACTATGTTGAAGAAATTCCCCTCTAATCCTATTTTGTTGAGTGTTTATACAGGAAAGGGTGTTGGAGTTTGTCAAAAGCCTTTTCTGCATCAATTGATAGGATCATGTGGTTCTTGTTCTTCACTTTGTTAATGTGATGAATTACACTGATTGTTTTTCTTGTGTTGAACCATCCCTCCATACCTGTTATGAATCCCACTTGGTCATGGTACATTACTTTTTTGAGGTATCATTGCATTCTATTGGCCACGATTTTACTCAGGATTTTTGCATCAATATTCATGAGAAATACTGGCCTATAGTTTTCTATTTTGGTGGTGTCTTTACCTGGCTTTGGTATCAAGGATATGTTTCCTTCATAGAATGAGTCTCTCTTTCTATTTTCTGAAATAGTTTATGTAGAATTGGTGACAGACCTTCTCTGAATGTTTGATCAAGTTCACTTGTGAAACCATCTGGTCCAGGACTTTTTTTTTTGGCTGGAAGTTTTATTACCGTTTCAATTTCTTCTTTTTTAATGGGTCTGTTCAGGTGTTCAATTTCGGTTGGTGTCAGTTTAGGTAGGTTGTGAATTTCTATGTATTTGTCCATTTCCTCTAGGTTTTCATATTTGAGTATAATTTTTCAATAATATTCCAATGTTAGCCTTTTTATTTTAGTTGATTCTGTTGTGACATTGCCCATTTCATCTCTTATTCAGATTATTTGTGTCTTTTCCTTCTTTTTCTTTGTGAGTTTTGCTAGTGGTTTGTCAATTTTATTGACATTTTCTAAGAACCAACTCCTACTTTTGTTGATGGTTTCAATTGTTTTTCTGTTTTCTATTTCATTTATTTCTGGTCTAAGTTTTATAGTATCAGAGTTCTTTCAGAGGGTGTTGGGTTTTCTTGCTGTTCTTTTTCAGTTTGTTGGAGACGTTGGGTTAGAGAGTGATTTTGAGCATTTCTTCATGTGTCAGTTGACCATCCAAATGTCTTCCTCTGTGAAAAGTCCATGTCTTTTGCACATTTTGTAATTGGATTATCAGTCTTTTTCTTGTAGAGGCCCCGTAGTATTTTTTAAACTTTGGTTATGAGACCTTTGTCTGAGATGGCTGTTACCAAGTGTTTTTTCACAGTTGATAGGTTTTTCTCTCCACTCTATTGGAATGTTTTTGATACACACGGGGACTTAATCTTTAGAATCTCCCATTCATTGATGTGATCCTGGTTGTGCACATTTTCATAAATTTTTTTATCAAGCTGATTCTAAATTAATAATATACCTATTTCTTAGTGCCAGTTCAGCCTGTTGAGCTAAAAGAAAAGTAACATGGTATGGAGAGAGGTGGGGGGTTTTGTTTTATTTTTGAGGTAAAAGACTAAATGTAAGTCCTACATGTTTTACCTGCAAGATCTTGGCGGAAATGATGTAACCTTTCTAAAGCTCCATTTTTCTATATGAAGAAAATATGAGGCTTCTGAAAGATTCCAAGGTTGAAGGGAAGAAGTAAAAGGCAATGAAGGTGGTGCCATGATTAAAGTGCTTGACTGTTAACCATATGTTGACAGTTTGAACCCACCAGCTGTCCCATAGGAGAAAAATGTAGCCTGCTTTTATATCTGTTGTTATTGTATGCTTTTGAGTCAGTTGTGACTCTGTGAACAATGGATCAGAACACTGCCCTATCCTGTGACATCCTCAGTATCTCTGACACTGAGCCCATTGTTAAAGTCGCTGTATCAGTCCATCTTGATGAACTTCTCTCTTACACCGACCTCTGCAAACATGATGTTCTTCTCCAAGGACTGGTACCTCCTAACAAAATGCTCAAAATAAATGAAATGGAGTTTGACCATCCTTGACTCCAAGGAGCACCCTGGTTTCACTTTCTCCAGGGCAGACCTGTTCTCTTAACACCAGTTCCATGGCTGAGAGGTACTGATTCTTCTGTCACCCTTAATCATTGGCCCACTTTCAGATACATAGCAAGCAAGTGAAGAGACCATGGTCTGACTCAGGCACACCTTACTCTTTAAATTGAAATCATTGCTCCTCACTAATTTGGAGAGGTCCCTTTAATTTCTTGACTGCCGGTACCAAGGGTGTTTATCGTGGATCCAACCAAGATGAAATTGTTGATAACTTCAGCCTTCTCTCCATCTATCATAATGTTACTTATTGGCCAGATGGTGAGGATTTTTGTTTCCTTGATGTTGAAATACAATCCGTATTGAAGGTTTTAGTGCTTGATCCTCTCCAGCAAACACTCCAACTCCTTCTTTTTTTTTTTTTTGCTAACTTTGTGTGGTGTCATCTGTATAACACAGGTGCTGATGAGTTTTCCTCCAATCTTGATGCCACATTTTTCTTTATACTGTCTGACTACTCAACGGATTTGTTCAGTATACATATTGAATAGGTATGGAGAAAGAATACAGCCCTGACATACACACTTTTCCTTGATCACTGCAGTGTTCCCTTGCTCTGTTGAGCAAGTCCTTCTTATTATTAATCTTTTTTTCCTTTTTTTGGTAGTATTACACTTTATTGACAGGCTTTATTTACTGTGTTCTGTTTTAAGGATCTAAGCAGTCTTCTAAGTAATTTTATAATCATTAAATGTTTATGATAGAAATATGAATAAACCCTGGATATAGATAAAATATGGGTACATTCTTGGACTCTTTCTTCTCTTTATTTATTTTCAATTAGTCTGCTGCCAGAGACCTCTCCAAAATACTGAAGAACAGTGATGTCAGTCTGGAGACAAAGGTGCACCTGATACAGGCCATGGTCTTTGCAATCACTTGCTATGCATCAAAGAGCTGGATAATGACTAGGAATGATAGAAGAATTGATGCCTTTGAGCTGTGATGTTGGAGAAGAGTATTGAATATACCATGGACTGCGTAGAGAACAAACAGGTCTTCTTGGAGAGGGTAAAACCAGGCTGTTCCTTGGAGGAAAGGATTCTGAACCTTCATCTGACATATTTTGGACACGTTGCAAGGAGGGACCGGTCCTTGGAGAGGACATCATGCTTGGGAGAGTGGTGGGACAGCACAGAAAAGGAAGACCCTCGATGAGATAGATTGATTCAGTGACTAGGGTATTGGCACAGGGTAGAGCAGAGCTTAGGGCTATTTTATATAGGGTCACTATGAGTCGCAGCTTGAACTTCTTCCTTCATCACCATAGGCTCTTGCTCAAATGTTATTTCATTAAATTCTTCTGTATCTG
>NW_006399787.1:6695779-6724766 GCF_000299155.1 Elephantulus edwardii
AGAGTCGCCTTGGAAAAATCTGTATCGCAGAAGGTGGCTGCAGCTATGCCGGTTCGAGCAGCTGATAAACTGGCTCCTGCTCAGTACATCCGGTATGACCCGTGCTTGGAAGCCATCGTTTCGTTTAGGCTCTTTAGAATTGGGGAACTCCTAAAAGTATTTTATCCCTTACTATTCACTACTCCATCTATCAGGATGTTGCCTGTTGACCTAGTGGTGAAACTTTTTTTCTTCTTGATGTAGAGATATAATCTATATTGAAGGCTGTAGTCTTTGTCATCTGCATAATGCATGTTGTTGATGAGTCTTCCTCCGATCTTAATGCCACATTCAAAGGGTCGCCGAGACTTACAGTCAACTTAGTGGCTCCTACAAGAACATCGTAATCACAGTTATGAATGTTACTTCTTATATAACCTGAAGGCACGCAGTTCGAGGCTGCCAGCTGCTCCATGGGAGAAGAATGAGCATATCTCCTCCCGTGTGATTAACTGCCTCTGAAAACCTACCGGAGGGTCAGCTGAGGGTCGGTTCCAACTCCACAGCACTCGGCAACAACTTCTTATATAACATCTTGAAGCTTATTACTAGCTCTGTAAACATTTGAAAGTAGTCCATTTTTAAAAGATAGTTGCAGTTAAGATCTTAACTATTCTGTTTTCAAAATACATATTTTTCTTTTTGAAATTACTAATTACAGTATTGTATTAAATCACTATTTTTGTAGTCTCCATTTATATATAATAGGCAAACGAATGATATACATATATATGTATGTAGAGATTTAACTTTACATAGAGGAATAATTCACTTATGGATATTAAAGAGAAATTCACAGCAAGCAATAATAGTAATAATGCCATCTTCCTATTTTTTGTTTTATAATCTATAACTAGTCAAAAACTAACTGTGGTTATTAATTGTGTGTTGGGAATGTTGTTGTTGCTTTTGTTATGTGCCATCAAGTTGCCTGTGACTCATGGCGACCCTTTGTACAGCAGCCCTAAACCCTTCTCTATCCTGTGCCAGTCTCATTGTCTCTGACACACCTGCCTGATTACCCCAGTCACTGAATCAATCCACCTCATAGAGGGTCTTCATTTTCTGTGTTGTCCTCCACCCTCCAAAGCATGACGAAGCTTCAGAATCCTTGCCTTCAAGGAGCAGCCTGGGTTAACCCTCTCCAGAATGAACCTGTTCATTTTCTTAGTCCATGGTGTATTCAGTACTCTTCTTTAGCACCACAGCTCAAAGGCATCAGTTCTCCTTCTCCCTAGTTGGGAATGTTAAGGGACTCGTTTTTTCAGGTATTTTATAAAAGAGGGAAAGTACCTATTGGAAATACCTATTGAACTGGTTACATCTTTAGTTTATTCTGTATTCTTCAGGTACACACCATCTCAACAAGGAGTAGCTTTCAATTCTGGGGCTAAGCAGAGAGTAATTAGGATGGTGGAAATGCAGAAAGATCCAATGGAACCTCCAAGATTCAAGTAAGTAGGAAACTTCATTAGAGTGAACTAATTTTAAAAAAAGAAGTCATAGCAGTTATTTGTAATAGCCAAAAATTTTAACAGCTTAAGTGTCCATCAGTGGGTAAATAAATAATGGATGGTGTATCCATACAATGAAACACCACTGAACAATAAAAAAAGAATAAGCCGTGAACATAATTAATAATGCAGTAGCACAAGAATCTCAAAATAATTATTCTAACTGAAAGAAGCCAAACAAAAACAAATGTACCACTCTACTTACATAAATTTCAAGAAAATGCAAACCTATCATCAAATCATCATTGGCTAAGAATGAGGAATAAGAGCTAGCTTAGGACATGCAGAGACTTTTCAGAGTGATAATTGTGTGGATGTTTTCACAGATGTGTACATGTGTCAATATGATAAAATTGTACACTTTATATATGTGTAGTGAAATGTTTATCAAGTGTATTGTTAATGATGGGTCATTTTGGTTTAAAATATATTACTTTTTTAAATGACAGTACTATTATAGTGGTGGAATGGGTATGGAATATGACATAGTTAACAGTATCTGAATAATTGTTGGAGCTAAATGATAGATGAACTCTTGTGGCCTAGTGGTAAGAAACTGCTGCAGTCTCTCCCAAGTTAAGTATTTACAAAATCAGTGCTCCTGCATGCTGCATAGTATTCCATTGTGAGAATGTATCATAACTTCTCAAGCCATTCGATGGTGGTTAGACACCTGGGCCGTTTTTATGTTCTTGCGATGGTAAATAACGCTATGAACATTGGTGTACAAGTCTCCGTTTGTACCTCAGTTCTCATTTTCTCAGGGTATTTTCCAAGCCGTGGATTACCTGGGTCATATGGAATTTCTGTGTTCAGCTTTTTTGAGGAAGCACCCAACTGCTTTCCAGAGTGGTTATACCATTGTGCAATCTCCCCAACACTGTATAAGAATTCCTATGTCAACCACATCCTCTCCAACATTTAACATGCTGTTAAACTTTAAAACTGTTACATTTTGCCACTCCTACTGGAGTGAGATGGTATCTCATTGTGGTTTTGATTTGCATCTCTCTTATTGCCAGTGATTTGGAGCATTTCTTCACATGTCGTGTTGGTAGGCCATTTGAATATCTTCCTCTGTGAAGGAAAGACATCCATGTCTTTTACCCAAGGGGGGTACTTAATCGTGGGGTCACACAAGTTAATGGGTGGGTGGGGTTAGGGAAATAGGAAGGAACTGCTGTGGGGAAACAATGTATTCGAATTTTGTAAATAAACTAGTATAATTTAAAAAAAAAAAATTAAAAAAGAGAAATTGTGCTGCAATCCCGAAGGCAGACAGTTCAAATCCACCAGCTGCTCCATGGGATAAGGATGGACAGTCTCTACCTGTTCGATTACCTGCCTCTGAAAACCCCCTGGAGAGTCAGCTACGGGGTCACTTCCAACTCAACAGTGTACAACAACAAATGATAAATATGTAGTAGATTGCTGTTGTTGTTTTATGCCGTCGAGTCATAGATGACTCATAGCGACCCTATGAACGAATGGCCTGAGCACTATGTAGTAGATAGGTGTCCATTATTAGACCATCTGATTTTGTCTGCAGCTTTACATAATAAAATAATGAGGAAGGGATATTTCACATAGTATTGAAAGAAGGAAAGTAAGTAACTCTGTACTTAAATTTCAGGATTAATAAGAAAATTCCCCGGGGACCACCTTCTCCTCCAGCACCTGTCATGCATTCTCCTAGCCGAAAGGTAAGATAAGACCCTTGGTGTTGTAAAAAATCTTTTTCTCATTAACATAACCCCTGCTTCTAATAGAATAAACAAGGCCTGCTATTTCAATGCACATGAAGGGGTATTACAGGTATAGGACTGAGCACATGGGCTCATTAGGTCTTTGATTGATAATCTAAATGGATTTGTAAGGTGTGTTTCTGTTACTCTCAATAAGTTTTCAACTGAACAAAATCACATCACTTTAAATATGGAAAAATATTAGCTGTTATTTATAACTATCATTCTTTTCCGTTTTTATCTTAAAGATCCATGAAAGAAGATTTTAGCTTTGTCTATATGTTACGTATAGTATCTTGAAGAAAAGGATTTTGGATTTTTAGGTAGATTCCAAATCTAAAAATGTCTCTTTCTTTTTCAACTCAGATGACAGTGAAGGAACAGCAGGAGTGGAAAATTCCTCCTTGTATTTCAAATTGGAAAAACGCAAAGGTAAGTATTATAATACAAGGTAGTCTCTTAGTATTGTAACCTACCAGAAAGCACCCAGGAAAAACAAGTACAGCTTACACCATTAGTTGCAACCTCAGTACCTTAAATGTTTTAAAGAAGGAACGAACATCCAGTTGAAGTGAACTTTCTAAAAATCAAGATTTATGAGCATCCACATTCTGGACAGCTTTTGCTTCCCATTTAAATGTTAAATTTAAAATGAAATGAATGACTAACATCTAGCCTTTAAAATGTGGTATTGGAGAATAGTAATGAATATCCTGTGAACTGCCAAAAAAAAATCTTATCTTGGAAGAAGGCTTGAGCATCTCTGAGAGCGTGAAGATGGAGATTTGTTATTCATAGTATTGCTGAGTTAGTCAACTCAGTGACACTTTAACAATGAACAGCAACTAAATAATTCTTTAGTATGGTTCCCCTTGACTTGCTTCTTGTGCAGCTTTTAAATCACTAGCTAGGCTAACTAAAAACCGTATGCACCTGTCACAACTTTGATGCAATTCTTTAAAAAAAAAAAAGGGATCTGATCTTATCCGTAACCTGGTAGCTTCCTATAAAAGAAATATTAGTATACCAGACACAGTTTATAATTTCTGAAGTGACTGTATGACATAGATTAAATGGTTGGGTATATTCAGTGCCTTAATTTTTCTGTTTATAATATTGCAGGCTTGTGCTATTTAAATCCTTTATATTTCTGTTAATCAGTAAAGCTCCGGGTTACTGTTAAGAATCTTGAGAATGATGAAAGATGCATTTTCTCTCTACTCTCTTCCCCAGTTGATATTTCATAATTGTATTTTTGGTGGGAGAAGAAAGCCTCTTTAACTCATGGATTAAATATAAATTGTTCTATAGAGAAGTTATATAATCATCCTAAAAATGAAAAGAATCGTTGTATAGAATTGTACTTTGAGTTGATTCTTTTACACTTGTATATTTTAGGTATAAAAACGATAGACTAGAGAAGTCAACATTTGGGAATTAGAAATATGGACAAAAAAATCTAATTATGTTACATGATTTGCAAGTATATATGGCTTAAGATGTTGAAATAGTGTGAAAAATTAGAGAACATAGGATATCGGTTTTCTAACCAACATCATTTTTCATTCATTTACTAAAACCTAAAAGATCCTCAGATTTTAAGTCATTAAATCACGGCAGCATATAAGACCACTTATAAACTGAAGCTGATTTTGTTACCCCTCTTAATTGTTTATTGAGGGTGCAGCCATTTGTTAATGATTTACTTTTCTTACCAAGCACTGTCCAGTCCTGGACCATCCCCACGGTTTGAGCTGTGTTTTAGCAGCCCTTTATCCATCCATCTCATTAAATGTCTTTCTCTTTTTCACTGACCTGCTACTTTACAAGGCATGATGTCTTCGCCAGGGATCCCCAGAGTACGTGAAACACAGTCTCGCTGTCCTCACTTCTCAGGAGTTTTCTGGCTGTGCTTCCTTGAGGACAGAAGTCTTTTGTTCTTTGGACAGTCCGGGGTATATATTTGGTTTTCCCGACCATCACCACAATTCAGATACTTCAATTCTTCTTTGGTCATCCTATTTAATGTTCAGCTTTTGCACTTATACAAGGTGACTGAAAATCGTTGGCTTGGCTCAGGCACACTTAGTCCTAAAAGTGACATCTTTTGCTTGATAACACTTTAAATAGGTCTTTTGTGGCAGATTTATTGAAAGTAAATCTGATTTACCTTGAGTCATTTGATTTCTTGACTTCTGCTCCCATGGACCTTGATTGTGGATCCAAATAATAAAGAAACCCTTCACTGTTTTAATATTTTCTCCATTTAGCATTGTTGTTACATAATTGGAAAGAGAGTAAAAAGAACCTTAACAAAGTTGAAATAATTGCATAGTCCGTTTTCATGAATGTTTTGTAGCTGTTTTTGTAACTGGTGTTTTTTCACACTAGGGTTATACCATTCCATTAGATAAACGTCTGGCTGCTGATGGAAGAGGACTGCAGACAGTTCACATAAATGAAAATTTTGCGAAACTGGCCGAAGCCCTCTATATTGCTGACCGGAAGGTTGGTCTGTTGTTTAGGTTTCTGATGCTCTCGATCACTGTAAACCTGCTCTTGGTTACTTCTCATTTAGCTACAAAGACCCTAACCTGTGGTACATGTGCCGCAGATGACAATTGCTAGGTGCAATCTGTGCAGCCTCAGCTTTTGTAGACGTGACGTCATTGGTGACCCAGCTCCCTCCTGGTATTGAAAGGCCAATGGCGTTCTACCAGGGTTGCTAACTGCTGCTCTAGAGTTCGTGACTCGACTCTACTTTCAATGTAAATGTCAACCTCCTGGGGCAATAACAAGGAAACATACTGCTAATTTTCATGCTACAGAAAACAGCATTAATAATACTGGCTATCTCTTGTTGCTAAGGTGTTAAATATTATGGAATTAATTTGCTTGTTACCCTGAAGTTCACGTATGTCATGGCATGTTTATACATAAAAAAATAATGAAACTTACTTCAAGCAGATGTAGACATGAAGGTTTTTTCCTTGAATTAATTTGTTTAGTTTTAAAAAATGTTACCAGTCAGCATCAGTATTATTGACATTAAAAATTGTTTTATTGCAGTCTTGGTTGGGTTTTTTTAGATTGTTTCTGAGGAAGCATTAGTGAATCACTAACTTTTAGGATTGATTGGATGCATTAGTCTTAACCACTGAAACATTTCCCATAGTGAAAAAGCCATTTGTAATGTCTTCTTGGCAGGATGTCTTCATGGACAGGGATCTTTGCTTTAATCAGCAATAACAAATCTGAACTCTGCATAACTAAAACATTAAGCCAAACTCAAGTCAGGGAGTTAGATGCCAGCTGTAAATATTTTTTATAAGATAGTGTCCTATTGAACATTTTCTTTGTCTGACAGGCTCGGGAAGCTGTGGAAATGCGTGCCCAAGTAGAGAGAAAGATGGCTCAGAAAGAAAAGGAAAAGCATGAAGAGAAACTTCGAGAAATGGCCCAGAAAGCCAGGGAGAGGAGAGCTGGGATCAAAACCCATGTGGAGAAAGGTTTGCCTTTCTTATTATTACTCAATTGAATTTCTTCTGTAAATACATATACATCATTTTAGAGTATCTTTATTATTTTTCATTTTAGAAGAAAATAGTGATTAAATTCTGGTATTTCAGAAATTAAACCCACTGCATTACTTCTGCTTTAACTTTATTAGCAACTGGTGGATTTGAACCACTTCACTTGCCTTTGTGTTGGCAGCCGTCCAAAGCTAAAGTAACCAGAGCTTCCACCAATTTTTTTGTTGTTGTTTACTGTCAAGTCTCAATCAACCTGTAGTGGGTTTTCAGACGTATGAGAGGAAATTGCCCATATGCCCACGCAGCATCTGGTAGATTTGAATCCCATGCCTATGGTATTGCAATGCAACTTTTACCACTAGGCCACCATAGCTCCCTTACGGTGTATTAGAAAGTAATAATCACAAGTGTGGGGAAATGAGGCAGAGGAATCGGATAAAGGTAACACAGAGGATGATCAAAATACAGATGGTAATGTCAACACAGAAACAGAGACTTGAAAGAATTAAAACACATGACACGTGATCTTTGTGGATGTATGAGAGAAGGGAATCCCAAACAGATGGACAGGAAATGCAAAGTAATGGAATTAGGAACATGGCTAGTGTGATCTAGAAAGAACAGGGAAGGTCAGTGTGGCTGGAGTGGCATGAGGAAGCAGGAGACTTAATACGAGGTGTCAGAGTGGGAAGAGCTGGTGGGTGGCAGGAGTAGTGGCCATAAAATGTGTGGTCTCAGCCATTTTAAAAACTTCACTTTTATTCCAAATGACAAGGAAAACAACTGAAGAGGTTTGAGTAGATTATCATTAACGTATTTTCAAAGGCCCACTCTTTTCAAAGGCTCACTGGAGCTACTGTAATAAAAATCGCAGCAGGGAAACCATTTGAATGTGCTCCAGTAATCCACATGCCAGTTGACAGCAAGAGTCTGGTTAGATTCTGGGATGTATTTTGGAGGGGGAACTGACAACTTGCTTATTGATTAGGTAGAGATATGAAGGGGGGAAAAGAGGGAGAGATAACTCCAGAATTTTTGCCCTGAGCAATTGGAAGAATTGCCATTTACTACTGAAGAAAGACTAGGGAGTTCAGTCTTGGAAGGGAAAGATGAGCTTAGATATGGACTGAATTGTTATGGTGGAATTGTCAAGCCAATTGATTATAAACATCTAGAGATTAGCCACAGAAAGTAAGTATAAATTAGTGACTTAATGACGCAAGATACAAACATCTAGCTGTTGTACACCTCCTGCCACCAGAACCAAGATTTGAGTCTGGAGGATATCATCAGTGCTCTTGGTCTTAAGCACTACTTGACCGACCAAGTATCTCCTCAGACAGGAAATGAACATGGACATAAACATAGGCAGTAAAGGGGCAACCAGTTCACAGAGACCTCAAGCAGTAATTATTCAGTAAAAATAGTCTTTTAAATAGAAGAGTGGGCTTGCATCCATTTCTTTTTTCCCCTGAGACTTCATAGGAGAATTTCAAACATATGGAAAAGTTGAAAGAATTGTGTGGCTTACGTGTCTTCTTACCATCTATATTCCACAATTTCCATTTCCTAGTTTGCTAAATTTTAAAATTTTCTTTATTACACATCTATCCACTGTTCAGTACAACTTATCTGCGATATTTTTCATAGTAAATTGAGGTCATCCATATGTTTTAACCTCTTACTACTTCAAAAATATAGAATTCGCATTCCAAAATTAATGATAGTGAATTTTAACCAATGGCAAGTAAATAATGTTTTTAAAGGCTATATGCAACCACAAAAAAGGAGTTTATGGTGTTTTCTAGTTAAAAGATGGCTCTCTCATTTGAAAGTAGTATTGCATAACATAGTATTTAAGTGATTTTCAAATGTTTGCATGCAGAGGATGGGGAGGCTCGTGAAAGAGATGAAATTCGGCATGATAGGAGGAAAGAGAGGCAGCATGATCGCAATCTGTCCAGGGCGGCTCCTGAAAAGAGGTAGGTGCTTCTTGAAATAAATAGGAAGTGTTTTTCATGTGCCTTTCCTCTTGACTCTCAGTCCACTTCTCTTGAGCTTACTTAATAAAAAATGAGGTCTTTCTTGCATTTAACCATTTTGTCATACAAGAAAAACTGCCTATCACTGCAAGTAATTTTTTCTTCCATCACCTTATAGAGCCAGAAGGTGTGCA
This sequence comes from Elephantulus edwardii, assembly GCF_000299155.1. Taxonomy (NCBI): domain Eukaryota; kingdom Metazoa; phylum Chordata; class Mammalia; order Macroscelidea; family Macroscelididae; genus Elephantulus; species Elephantulus edwardii. The sequence goes on from NW_006399787.1 coordinate 6,704,787, forward strand.
TCATGTTTGTGAAGAGAAGCAGTGGATAGGAATTTTCTTTCTGGCATTCTTTTCCTACTTGATATGAAAAGACATTTATTATATACCAATTCCTCTAGACAGAAAATAAGCTGCCGCAGTTACTTAAAAGACTCTTTTCCTATGCAGAGTACTGAGTACAACTGAGGAAAAGGGCAAGTTTTTAAATTATTCCTTCCTTATGAGCAGTCCATCAAATGTACAAAGCACTGTATACAGGCTTGTATAGAACCAACCAAACACCACCTATATGGAGACATAAAAGTGCTAGGCAATCTGTTTGCCCAAAGACATGAGAACATGAGATTGCTCAATGTTTGAGGAGCTCTGAGGGCAATTCTAGGTGAGAAGAATTAAATGCAGATAGGAAACATTTTCTTCACAGACGGTACTTTTCCCTGCTTGAATCATCCTGAGCTGATAGTCTGGTTTTTTTTACCTAAGTCTTAAGCATGAAGAGACCCCTCTTGGTATTTGTTGTTTTGATGCGTATGTTTCATCCACCTGGCTAAGTGAAGGCAGAAATGATTTCATATACATGACACTTTGAAATCCTCAAAATTATGAAACTTAAAGTTGCTCTGTGGATAAATTGGGACTTTAAAACCCCTAGTGGTTGTGAAACTTGATAACATAAGAGAAAAACCATAAACTTGTGATTAATGAAAATCATGTTCTAAGACTTGATCTTAACCGTGATGTAAGTAATGACTACTACTATGGTTTCATTAAATCTCTAGTAGGATAAGATTATTACAGTTAAGTGAAAGAAATGGCTTGTGGAAGAGCTGATGACACACCAAGTTTGTATCTAGTTTCCCTATACCATCATAGAATAGCAGATGTAAACTATAGCAATTTCCTGTATTCGCATACATTGTTATTGCTTGTATTAGAGAATGCCATGACCAGAATGAATCTTAGCTGTTCTTTTGAGCTAACAGGAAGCCAGACTGTAAACCATGTATTTCCCAATACCGTGTATCTGAGATGTGTGAGGGCTGCCAGCCTGATTATGCATTAACAGGGCATGCATGTTTGCAAGACATGAACATGACATACTCATTTCCTTTGCTTCCAAGATTGGTTGTATTTAAATTAAAATATTCAGCATGTCAGCAAAGAGTTTTCAGTCAGTGATTTTGTGTTTCAAAACAGATCAAAATTGCAGAGAAATGAAAATCGAGATATCAGTGAAGTCATTGCTCTGGGTGTACCCAATCCTCGGACCTCCAGTGAAGTTCAGTATGACCAGAGGCTCTTCAACCAAACCAAGGTACAAAGTGTTAGGAACCTGATATAAATGAGCCCTTAAGGAGCAGAGTGCAGTGTTTCATATGAATGTAAGCAGACTGAACCAACAGGAAAGCCTACCATTTACATTTTATTTAATGAGATTTCTTTTTCCACAGGGTATGGACAGTGGTTTTGCAGGTGGAGAAGATGAAATTTATAATGTTTATGATCAAGCCTGGAGAGGTGGCAAAGATATGGCCCAGAGTATTTACAGGCCCAGCAAAAATTTGGACAAGGATATGTATGGTGATGACCTTGAAGCCAGAATCAAAACCAACAGGTACCAACCCAGGCAACTCAGTTTCCAAGTTTACATCAGTGAAAACAAGGTGGTTGGTTCATAGTGCTTTCTCTTTCTCCCTAGGTTTGTTCCTGATAAGGAGTTTTCTGGCTCAGACCGCAGGCAGAGAGGCCGAGAAGGACCTGTTCAATTTGAAGAAGATCCTTTTGGTTTGGACAAATTTTTGGAAGAGGCTAAACAGCACGGTGGTTCTAAAAGACCCTCGGATAGCAGCCATCCCAAGGAACATGAACACGAAGGCAAGAAGAGGAGGAAGGAGTAGGAGGACCTCTTCCCAGAGTGAAGGAACTATGACCGTAATCCTGGAACAAGGCTGAGGGTGGGATACTTTGTAAATGGTCAGGATAAAAACCAAATCTGGGTGTCAGATCCCAGCACTACTTTTTATTATAGGAAAAAGGATGTAAAAAATCTACTTTGAACTATTTTGGTTTAAAAAGAGTGGGTTGTTCTCCCACCTTTTCAGCTTTGCCCAGCACTTGTACGTAAGACCACTCCCTCTTGTGTTATACCAGTAGTTTGGGCTTAATCTACTGTAAAATAGACTCCTCATCAAATAACCCCAACCACAGTGAGCAGGCAGGAGGTCACACCACTTTGGAGTTGTCCCGCCTAGCAATAAGGACCCTCTGCCTCTGTTGGGCCAGTTTAGCTTGGAGTGGGGAAAGTAAGCTCTTGCTTGCTACAGCATTTGTTTAAAAATAAAAACACTTAGAACAATGTTTTAGTTAATGTCTGTTTTATCTAATATGGATTAATATACTTAAAAATCTTTCTCTTCATCAGATGTTTGATTCTCTTGTAAAACTTTGGGTCTTTGAGCTAGAACGTGGATCTGGAGGGGGGAGAAAAATCAAATAAGTACTATAAGGAAAGGCAGAATCTACAGAAACATTAGAACTGAAACCACCACTTAAAGGTTGCCCATGTAACAAGATTGTTGTTGAGTACCATGGAGTCAGAACCGCCTCATAGCTGACCTTCCAGCAGGTTTTCATAGGCAGTTAATCATACGGGAGGAGACTGCCTATCTTTCTCCCACAGAGCAGCTGGTCAATTCACACCATGTGCCTTTGGATTGGCAATGCAGTTCTTTACCACTAGGCCACCACCACCAAGAACTCCAGCACATACCTTTCATAAGGCTGCCTAAGGGTCATGTAAAAAGTGATTCAACACTAAACCCACTGCTTTCAAGTCAGTTCAGTGCATGGTGACTGCAGGACAAAGCTGAACCATGGCTGTAAACTCGTAACAGCTACCTCTTTCTCTTGCAATCTTTCACTTAGTAACCAAGCACAAAGTAAGGCCAGTAGGGCTCATTTTCAAGGTCACACATTGAAGTCAAGATCTCAACCTCACTTTAAAGTAGGCTGCTCTTCCCATTGTTCCCAATATCCTCGCTAGCCACTAGGGAAATCTGGTGGCCTAGTGGTTAAGAAGCTGCACTGTAATCCAAATGCACATGGTTCAAATGCACCAGCTGCTCCATGGAAGGACGGGCAATCTCCTGTGTGATTTACTGCCTCTGAAAACCTGCTGACGGGACGGTTCTGACTAGACAGCACAGAAGACAGGCTAGCCGCTAAAGGGTCTTTCCAAACAAGGAGATGGGTAGGTACCATCCAAGTTATTATGACTCACAGGAACCCTATGAGTGACAGATGAAGACCTTGCCCATCTGGGCCGTCTCACCATCCCGGCCATACTCAAGTCCACTGTTGCTGTCCCTGCATCAAATCCATCTTTAAGGCCCTCTTCTATCGCTACCATTTTGAAACTAATATTAAGGACGCTTCAACCACTAATCTCCCCCAAGACCCTATCATTCCACACTGCCCGTCTATTCAGTTAGTGTGCAGAAAGCTCCTTATCTATAACAAGTCTTACTTTTACTCCATCGATAATATGATTTTTCTGTTGCAGGGCATTCTGAAGTTCTTCTTCTGAAGAAAACAGAATCCAACCCATACCTCTGTGAAAGCCGGTGTCTCTGTCCTAAAAATTCAAAAAGATTAATCATGAACTTGAGAATTCCCATGAGTTCCAAATAAAATTTTGCATTGCCACATAGGAATATAGCTATCTTAAACATGAATCACCTTGATTGACCTCACATTTTATCCAAGGTTTAGGTCATACTTAAAAGTTAACATTTCATCCCAGAGGCGCACGGTTCAAATCCACCAGATGCTCTGCCGGGGAAGGAGGGACAATCTCCTCCTGTACCAGTCAGATCTGATTTGACGGTATACTCACACAAAAATAATAAAAAAAAACCCAAACATTGCCTCTCACCTCTACTGATACTGAAGACATAAAAAAAGGGGGCAAGGAATTTTCTATATCGTCATGGATATAAACAGCAACAGTAATAAAAGGATTTTTTTAGAAGGGAAAAATTACTTTTCCTTTATTTAAACAAACTGAAAAATCAAACCTCGTGGCATTTTAATTCTCTCCGAGGCCAAACACGATTGCCAACCCCTCCCCCTTTTATCAACATCAAGTTCCTAATGAGAGAAAGGATAAAATACTATCTTAACTGAATTCTAGACTTAAAGTTAATGGAAACAACTAGTCACTTCTCCTTATGAAAAAAGCAGGGTGCTTGTTCATGCAGCTATACATAAGCACATGTGGAACTAAGGATCTAGTGTGTTTGACATAATTCCTATCCTCTGCTGTTTAAAAGAGTCAAGATGTCTATCATGGAGATGATAATTGGGTCCTGTCAATCTTATTACAAAGTTATATTGTGCTTGCAAAAAAAAAAAGGTATGAGAAGCTACCCATACTTCAAAAGTAATTTTGTATTAATTAACCTTAATACTTCCAAAGGTTATGTCAAAGAATATTTTCTGATGTGCAAATGATTCACTTTTCTCCTAAAATTCTGCAATTCTTAAACCATTTCCACACGCAGACATTACAGTTTTTTTGTGTGTTGAAACTTGGTGTTAGGTACTGTCAAGTTGACTCATAACGACCCTACGAACAACAGATCAGAACCCTGCCTAACTGGTGCCATCCTCACACTTGCCGACACATTAGAGCCCGTTGCAGCAGTAACCGTGTCAATCCACCTGATCGAGGGTCTTCCTCTTCTTTGCCGACCCGCTACCTTTCTAAACATCATGTCCTTTCTCAAAGGAATCCACAGTATGTCGGGCAAAGTCTTATCATATCTGCCTCCAAAGAGCACTCTGGTTGCACCCTGTGTAAAACATACTTGTTCTCTTAGCAGGCCATGGGATGTTCAGTACTCTGTAGTACCACAGCTCAAACGCATCAATAATTCTGTCATCCTTATTCGTTGTCTAGCTCTCAGATGCATAGCAAGTGAGCAGAAAGACCATGGCCTGACTCAAACGCACCTTAGTCCTCAAACTGACATCATTACTCCTCAATAATTTGGAGAGTCCCTAAATGTAGACTTTTCCCAGTACAAAGTGTATCCTGATTTCCTGACTACTGGTACCAAGGGTGTTAACTATGGATCCAACTTGAGATTATGTAACCATGATAGGAATTCGAATTTCGAATTTTAGTACAATTAATTTTGCTAACTAGAAATTAATTTCGTTAGATTTTATTATATAAAAAATCATCCTTTTGTGTTAACTTCAGATCCTAAATTATCTCTACATCTAGGAAGAGAAAAGAAACTAAGGAAACACTTGTCTTGCAGCTTTTATTAAACTTCTTGAATGCTTTTCACATGTATGCCTCATTCTTTCAATCCATTCTATAAAATTCTACTTTATAAATGAACATTTTGGGTTCTTTTTAAGTTACTTGGAATCAAACAGTGTTGCTGTGAACACTCTTACCTAATGCACTTCATAAGGATAAATTCCTAGAAATGTAATGGCTAGGTGAAAACAAATGCAAATTTTTAATTTTCATAGATCTTGCCAAACAACTTTTCAGAACTGTAGGTACCAATTAAACTCAATTAATTTGAGTGCCTGCCTCCCTTACATTGTCACCAGCACTAGGTATGAATAATCTTTTGGAATTTTTAAAGTAACACGTTAAACTATGAGTTTAAGTCACTTTACCTTGGTATTTTCCACATTTTTCAGTGCCAAGAGGAAAAGTAGGTGTCCATCAGTGAAGTGTGTAAAAACTACTCCCCGTAGAGCCATCATAGAGAACCCATAGATCCTAGTAATTCTAGAAACCCATGTGGGAATATGGGATAAAGCAAATGTACACACTGGCTTCTAATGCTTGTAAGAAAGCAAAGCAAATTTAATGAATATAGCCCTGCCCTTGATAAGTACCAAAAAAATAAAATCACCACTTCTAAAATGGCACTCATCTTAAGGCAAAATACAGTCTCTAAACCCGAAGATCCTTACTAGGGCACTAAAGTGGGCAGAATCCTAAAACAGCCCCACACTTTTCCATGTTCCACTTCTGTATAATAACGTGCTTCTACACAATACAATGTCGTTCAGGTTATATGGCAAAAATTGAAGAATGTCATCATTACATATCCTAAAAAAGCAATTTAGCTAGTTGGAGAGATACTCCCTTACTGGCTTTAAAGGCAAGATGCCATGTTATGAGAGCCTATGGAGAAGCCAGCTGGCAAGGAAATGTAGGGGATAGCTAGAAGCTGAGAACAGCCCCTACTCAACAGAAGACCCACAAGAAAACATCCAACTCTGGCCAAACTGCTACCAGAGAGAGCCTGGAAGTCCATCTTGCCCCAGCAGAGCCTCTGCTGACTTTGAACTGCATATAGAACATGCTATGAGACCCTGAACAGAGGACCCAGATAACAACCTAGAAGATAGACTTGATGGATGTGAGCAGTTTGGAGCTTTTACACTTGTGGTTTAAAAAACAATTAAAAAACCAGCACAAACATACATGATTCTTACTAACATCATGATAATTATTAACACTAAGCTTTTTTTTATTATTTAATTAGTACCAACTACACTTTTATGAATAAGGGCTTTGAACAGCCTCACCCCCATTGTTAAGATAAATAGATACATTTTAGTTTTAAAAAAATTTCCAAAGATGAGAACGTTAAAAAACTAACTACTCACAAAAGGTAGAGTGCACTTCCGTACATGACCAAACTGTGCAAAGTGTTCTCTCAGCTCACCTGAATGGAAGGGTGGGGAAGAGAAAACAAAGAGATGGTTAGTCTGTAGGCAGTTCTGGTGACCTAGTGTTAAGGAGCTGAGCGGCCAACCGACTGGCACAGAGTCGGCAGCTACCAGCTGCTCCACGGGAGAGGGATGAGCAATCTCCTCCCCTGCGATTTACTGCCTCTGGAAATCCACCGGAGGGTCCAACATGGGTTGCTTCTGACTCAATGGTACCCAACAATAAGGGGTTTTGTATTCTGCATCCTAGATGCAGGCAGAATTCGAAAGGAGTCCTTTGAGTTCCGGAATGTCTGAACAGAAGTAATTCTACATATCCTTGGAGCCTTAATATTTAGAAGACAAGGCATTGACTAGGCAGTCTGGGTGGTACTGAGTAACCCTAAGGTGCTCAGAGGGGCCAAGGAAGAAAAGCCTGGTGATCTTCTCCTGAAAGGTCACAACCTTGAAACACCCAATGGAGAAGTTCTACTCTGTACACACAGGGTCCCCATGAGTGAGAATCAACTCAGCAGCAAATAACAATATGGCCCTGGCTGTATCTGATGGCCTAAGGGTAAGAGGTTGTGCTGTAATTCCAAAGGCACACCATTCGAAACTACCAGCTGCTTTGCGGAAGAGAGGTAATCTCCTCCCAAGTGATTAACTGCCTCTGAAAACCTGCTGAAGGGTCAACTACGGGTTGGTTCCAACTTGACCGTGCACAACATGTGCTACCTGTGTGGATTATAATCCCTCTGTGAGAAAAATAACGGTCTCCAAATTTACAAATGAGCTTTCCAAATAAAATACCAACTTAATTCAAGAGCACTTGAATTAAGACTCCTGGTACCCAACAACATTCTCATCCAGAAAGAAGCAGAATACTGCACATGCTCTGTGACAGCGATTCCTATGAAAGACGGAGCAAATTCAGGAAACAGTGTGAGGTAAAGACACCGCAGCAGTGGCAGCAGATACAGAGAGAGCAGAGTACCAAGACTGCTGTGAGAGAGTCGAGCTGGGTCTTGAGACCTGTGGAGGTAGAAGGGAGTCCAGGCCTTGGCGAGTGGCACATAATTGGCAGAACTAAGAGCTCTGTAAGATTTGCAAAAGCAAGTCAGTGGCTAAGGAGGGAGGCCTGCCAGCAAGCACACTTGAAAAAAGGTTATCCTGACGGAAGAAGTCTATCTTTCGTGTTCCTGGCCTGAATTGTCATCTGTTACTTTCCTATTAAGTTGTGTGTGGTCACTGCAACGAGTCAAACCTAATAGCAGAGCAGTGAGAGCTATGGAGGTACAGTAGTGCTGGAAATATTTAGAGTGCAGAGAATGAGGGGCATGTCTGACTTTACAGGAACTGCAGAGAGCAGACATTCTTCCTCTTCGTCAGAATCAGCTGCACAGCCGTGGGTTACAAAAACTTTTTTTTTAATTTTTATTTTTATTGTGTGTGTACAATCAAATCAGATCTGACTGGTACAGGAGGGAAATTTTCCCTCCTTCTCCGGCAGAGCATCTGGTGGATTTGAACCGTGTACCTCTGGGAATGCAGTACAGCTTCTTGCCACTAGGCCACCAGAGCTCCCCTAGGTTACAAAAACTTTTGATTGTTATGAATCAGGGTGAAGTCTCTCTCAGGGAGGAGTGATAGGGAATGGCAAAGGACACACCGACAAAGGAGATTAATCAGAACTGACTTTGACAAGCACTGTGGCAATTGGACAATTAAAACAGACATTCAGAGATGGCGGGGAAGAACAAACTGGGGAGGAGGGTGGAGAGAATGGTGCAGGAATGAAGGAGTGAAAGCCCAGAATCCCTGTGAGTGTTCACTGAAACTAATAAAATTTAATAATAAAAAAAAACCTTTTGATTGAGCTTAATTTCCCATCACACGTTGTTTGTTGTTGGTAGATGCCATCTACCATGCTTGCAACTCATGGCAACCTATGTACAACAGCTCCAAAATGTGCTCTATCCTGTGCCAACTTTACTGTCTTTGACACATCTGGCCCCAGTCACTGTATCAGTCCACCTCATTGAAGGTCTCCCTCTCTTCGTCCTCCCACCCTTCCAAGTATGACATCCCTCTCCAAGGACTTGTCATTCCTTACAATATTCCCAAAGTATGTCAGACGAAGCTTCAGAATCCTTGCCTCCAAGGAGCAACCTGGCTTCACCCTCTCTCGGATGAACCTGTTTGTTCCTGGCAGTCCATGGTATATTCAACACTCTTCTCCAGCACCACATTAAGATGAGACAAACACTATACCCCTACTTTTCACTCTTGTAACACAAAAACCAAATGTGTTGAAGCATTATTGTTATATATTCTGGTAAGAAAATAGAAAAACCTCATCTCAAAACTGCAGATGATAAAAAGCAACATTAGTGAGACATCAGTAGTCATTCTCCCACCCCTTTAACTCTAACCTAGGTCTTTACCATGAGCTTCACTTTTGTCATATTCATGAAAATAACTATCTAGCACAAGTTTAACCAGTTTAGATAGAAATTCATTTATCTTCTCAACAATCCTTCATTTGAGGTAGGTATGACTATCTCCATTTTACAGATGACAAAACTGAGGCCTAAGGGTGAGCCCTTTTCCCAAAGTCTATGAAAGCAAATGACTGTGGTAGGCAAAGGGAGCTCTAGTGGCCTCGTTCATAGGGAACTGAGCTGCTAACACAATGGCCGAGCATCTCTGAATCCACCACAGCTCCATGATGAGCAATCTCCTCCCATTTGATTCACAGCCCAGTGGAGGGTAAGCAATGAATCAAGTCTCAATGTCTGATTGTCAGCAAATCTGCTCCCAAGAATCTCTTTCAAGAGTGAAAGAGCAAGGATGTCAATTTCCATTGCTTTAGATGTACATGAATGTTGGATAATAAATAAAGGAGATGGAACGAAAATGGATACTTTTGAACTGTGATGTTGTCAACTACAGAATATATTGTAGACTACCAAAAGAACAAGCATCTGTCTCAGCAGTTGTTCCACCACATCACTCCTTAAATGCAAGGATGGGAGACTCCTATACTTTGGGTCTATTACCAGGAGGGGCTAGTTCTTAGAGAAGTACATCGTGCTTTCGAAAAGTAAAGGGTCGGCCAAGGAAAGGAAGTCTTTCAATTAGATGGCATGGCGCAATTTCAGCAAATGTTGTGAAGATGGTACAGGATCCACCAGGGTTTCATTCTGCTGTACAATGATGTGGCAACCAACAGTAGTCAAGTTATAGAGAGCTAGAAAGAAACCTGGCTGGGATTCTAATCCACGAAGTCATTTCCCACCACTGAGTCATAATAATATACAGTCTCTCTGTCCAATTGCTTGGCCAAGACCTCGAAGGCTTCTCAAACTCAACATCCAACTTTACTGCACACATTCCAACCACACAACTCACCCATGCTAAAAACCCACAAGTCGTTCCTCCCTTCCCTTTATTCAATACTCTTGCACAACTGCTGCCATCAAGAAGCACTCTTGATTTTGTTTTGTAGGTAATGTGTGGCTCGCCAGACACATTTTCTTCCTTTTTTTTTTTTTTTTTAAGAGGTCCCTTGTGCTTTATTGAGTGAGAAAAGCCCCCTGGGCCCCCATCTTAGCGTTACTGTGGGTGCTGGGTCCAGACACCTTTTCATCCTTTCTACCACTACTCGTTGGGGTCCTCATTTGCAAACTAAAATATTTAAGCTTGAATTTGGGGCGGACTTCCTTGCCTACAATCTTGCCATCACAATTCTAACTGTATTCCACGCTGCACTGGGAAAAAAATCATAATAAAAAAACTACTGTTCGGGCAATTCTGACTCATGGTGCATCCACGTGTCTATGGTGAACAAGATTGGTTTTCAATGCTATTTTTGGGGAAGCTTATCTCTCGACTCCAGATACGGAGAGGCCCTCGTCTTTAGTTAACAAAATCGTTCACATCACCCTGTACACTTGAAAATAAAATGCCTCTTAAACCTTAAGTATGAAAGTTGCCAACAGGTCCACAAATTCATGCCTCCAAATATCCCTTAACTCAGTTCAGTAGACCGCAAACAAAATTTTTTGCCCATCAATTCGCTCCGGTGCACGTTCCTAGTGCAGCCCCCACGCTGACCTTACAATTTCGCAGAAATCAGAGCTTTTGAGACCCATGTGCACCTCAAAGCCCTGCCCATCCCATCTTTCCATCACTCACTCACGGACGCGGTCCAGGGGATTTTTCGGACAAAGGCCACGGGTCGCCTAATGTTCGTTCGTAGGGCCATGGCGCTCCTCATCGCCGAAGCCGCCATCTTCACCTCAAAGTGTCTCCGTGACCTGAGCCCGCGACCCCTTAAGAAGATGCAGGGCTCTGCGCCTGGGTTTCCGCTTCCGGGTTAGCAAGGTCAGGCCGCGAGATGGGGAAGATGGCGGCCGTCGTGGGTTCTGCGGCGGCGCTGGCAGTCGAGCCGGGGGAGGATGCCTTTAGGAAACTTTTTCGCTTCTACCGACAAAGCCGTCCCTGGAGCGCGGACCTGGGAGGTGTCATCGACTTCTCGGCGGCTCACACTGCCCGGGGCTCAGCTGCCCACAAGGTACGGGGTGGGCAGCGGCGCGCGCCTCCGAGGGGTTTCGCCTTCCTCGTTCCCGTTCACTCCCAGACCAATTGTCGGTCGAGCTCGCCCCGCGCTCCCGGACTTTCTCTGCTTCCTCATCGTCACGCTTTCCCGGGTGCCACGCGTTTGTCCAGGCGGTCATGACCACTGACAGCCTGGGTCAGAAAATGGTTTAGGACTGGTATTTATTCTTTTCGTGTACAGCCCTACTTCACTTGTGCAGAATGTCGTAAGACGGTATCTCAGACTTTGGAATAGTCTCCCGCAGCTTTGGGGGGGAAACAGCCCGAATCATCTCGGAACTCGCTTCCGATGCTGTCAGCCAAGCACCTGTCCATAAAACCCTTTGCGCCTTCCGTGAACCTTAAAACACGTTAAACATTCAGCAAGGAGAATATGCTTTGAGCACATGAAAACTCGGACTCAAGATCAGAAGGAACATATTGCGAAGTTGCTGTTGCAGGACTCGCGGGGAGAGCAGTTAACCAACGTAACTGGCGAGGGAAGAGACAACGAAAATCTCTTAAAGCTCAGGGGGGTTGTTCCGTTTAGCTCAGGAGCCCTTGCTGAGCTGGGTGGCACAAGAGTTGCTGCAGTGCTGGATGGCAGATGTGGTGAAGGGTGGCTTAGTGTCACTTGTTCGTATAGGATGGTTGTGAGTCCGCAAAACTTAACAACTGCTGAACGATTGGAACTTGGAATCTACCCAGGGATCCGCTTCACTTACGTGTTACACAAAGAGTTGATTCTGATGCGTGGAGGCCCCACTTGTTTGAGAGTAGAACTTAAAGCACCCCAGGTTTTCATGGTTGTGTGACCTTTGAGAGGCAGAGCATCAGGCCTTCATCTCAAGGCACTCTGCATAGATTGAACTGTTGACCTTTCTCATCACCTAGGGATTGCAGCCACTGAAAACCCCATGGAGCACAGATTTGTGAAACGCATGGGATTACCTTGTGTCAGAATCTGGGTGGCAAGGCAGCAGGTTTGGTTTTAGTACATCAGCCCCTTGGTTTTAAGTGGAATTCTACATATTTGGAAATGTTGATAGGCTGAAAGTTGAAATAGACCAATAGCTGACCTGCCAGTGAGTTTTCAGGAGGCTGTAAGTCACTGTAGAGGAGGTGGCCCATCTTTCTCCCAAGGAATTCAGACCGCCACAGAGGTGCCACTTTTGGGTGAGCAGAATGCCCTTTTGCAAGAGAACGGTTTGTTGTTGTTGTTGTTGTTTTTAAATCTTCTAAAGAAACACAGATCCTAAGTTTATTCATAGAAGAATACGGTTTGGGGGTTTTTTAGTGTCATTTAGTGACCATGTTGAGTCCCTTAACGAATTTAATGAGTCGTTTATGAGCTACTGTTATTTGTAAAGAAAAGCTCATCAGACCCAGAAATACTTCATTTCTAAATAACAAAAATAAAATTTCCACGCTTCAGTTTGACTTTTCTTCTAAAAGAAAGCAAGGATCATGCTTTCTGCAAGATTCTTAGCATTTTATCGGAATCTTTTTGCTGTCTTGTTAGAGTACTATTTGCATTCTCTCACTTGTCCCCTGCTTCTTGTTCTTCATAGCTTTGTTATCTAAATGCTGACTGTATTTACGTTTCTCTGAAGCAGTTATTAATCCTAACCAAATTAAATAGCCTTGCTATTCAAGGTATTTCGATAAACCAAACATCTTCCATAGCTGAGAGTCTTATAAAAAATGACAAATGTATGCTATCAGGGGATAAGTACTTTTGAAGGTCCAAATCAGCCTACTTAATTGTATGCTACAGGTTTTCTCTTCACCACCTTTCTTAATTTTATGTTGTTCCCTCATGTTATTAGTATTGAGGTGACAGGAAAAAGATTCTGAGAGTTCAAGTGACTCGTCTGAGATCCTAAATATAATGTGGTGAAGTGGAAACTAGGCCCCAGGGCTTCTGACTCCTTGCTTTGCCCTGAACCAGAAACATCTTTGGAGGCGGGAGTTGATCTGTTAAATGGCTTGAGGCCTCTGACTTCTGTTTCTCTCCTGGCAGGTGGTCAGATCTCCGCTTAATGTGTCCTCAGTCAATGAACACGATGCACGTAGAGCAGGACTTCAGCCTGTCAGCAAGTGGCGAGCCTATGGCCTAGAAGGCTATCCTGGTGAGTCTGTCCGACCGCAAAGAAGGTGAAATCATCATGCAGGAATCATTTGTCAATTTTCCAAGAGAAGTTGTAAGCAAGCATAAATAGACAAAGGAGGAAATTGAACTCTCATAAATGTGAAACTGAACGGTTATAAATGTTCTACTCATAAATTCATCCTAAATTCTGCCTTATCCAAGGTTTCCGTTTATGAGACATTGACTTGTCTTTCCCAAAGAATAGAACAAAAATCAGCAGTACCTAACCTTATATGGCAGAAAGTGAAACATCAGATACAAATCAAGAGGACATTTATTCTGGGCTCCCTGCCACAGTCCTGACTACCTACTGTGGCAAAAGAACCACTTTGAAGGACAGAATAATCCATAATTGCCACTCTGTACACTCCCTGGCTTCCCAGATGGTTTAACAACTTAAAATTAGTGTTATCCAAACTGAAACTGAAAAGAGAAGTATGATTATGGGGTCAAAAGTCAGAGTAAAAAAAATGAAATTGAAAACAAAGTGGTTTTTAAAAAAAAAAAAGTCATAGTCAATTATATAGGGTGAAGTTCTGTATTTTTGTTGCTTTTCAGACTGTACCGAAGTTACCATCCTAATTCTAATTTTGTAATGCTCAAATTGATGTACTTGCTTTTTGAGGTTTTTCTGACACTTTACCCACATCATGTGACTTACTAATTAGAGATTTCTTTCCACTGTAGTAGACATAATAATATTTCAAACACAGGCAATGATATTCTTCCCTTACTCTGATTTGGTCAAAAGGATTCTCTCTTCTGTGTTCTATTTATTCTGAAAGGACTTTAATATACTACAGCCTGCCTTAAGAGAGCAAGCAAGAAGATAATCTATCTAGAAAGCAGAGAAAATAGAAACTTAATCTGGGAAAGGGAAGACTTGGGGAGGATGTGAAAACAGTTTGGACAGAAGTATGGCAGCTTCTGACTTCCAGTAACTACAAATAACAAGAGGAAAAAGACTCCCAAGCTACAGCAGTCCACAGTTGATTTGTGTGAGGTCAGATGTACCACCCACTGCGCTCTCACCTTTTCTACCCATTCTGACTCCAGCCATCCTTTTGATGCCACTCACTGCTTCCTTGCTAGCAATGTGTTGAGATGGCCCCAGAGAACTCACAGTACTCAAAATTTGGGGGTTTATTAGGGTAGTAACAGATTACAGTTCAGTTCATAAACAATTCAGAATATAGTTTTTCACCCAGGACAGTTTAGAGGTACCAAAAGATAGCCCTCTCTCTGACCCTCAACCTCTACCAGCAAGTATTAAGAAACTCTATTGTTAGCTGTGAACAAAAGATCTAAACCTTGTCCTGTCTTCCTTACAATCTCTGATATGTTCAAGCACATTGTTCCAGTCACTCTGCCAGTCCATCTTGTTAATAGTATTCCTCTCTTGCCAACCCTCTACCTTTCTCAGCATGATATCCTTTCCAAGGACTGGCCCCTCCAGACATCATGTCCAAAATATGTGAGATGAGGTTTCACCTTCCTTGCCTCTAAGCAAAAACTCCTTTAGCTCTTCCAACTCTCAGCAACCTTACTTATACAAATGACACATGACACAACATGGGTTGGGGAATGTGAATCTTTGAAGCACTTATTGAAGGGAAAAAATTACAGCCTTCAATATGGATTACATCTCAACATTAAGAAAACAAAATTCCTCATCAATAGGCTGATGTACAATATCCTAATAGATGGAGAAAAGATTGAAGTTGTCAGTGGTTTTGTTTTACTTGGACCCTCATTAAACACTCATGGTAGCAGCAGTCAAGAAATCAAAAGACATGTTCCACTGGGAACATGCTGTCAAGGTCATCTCCAAAGTGCTAAAGAGCAGTCATTTCAGGGTAAAAGACTAAGGTGTGCTTGATCCAAACCAGGGTATTTTCATATTTTTCCTGTATATCTGAATGTTTAATAGTGAATAAGGATGATTGAAGAAAAATCAGTACCTTTGAATTATGTTACATACTATGGACTGCCAAAGAATAAACAGTTCTATCCATGAAGGAAGTGCAACCAGGGTGCTCTTTAGAGGCAAGGATAGTGAAACTTAGTCTCACATACTTTAGACATGTTATCATCAGAAGGACCAATCCCATGATAGGAAAGGGGTCGAGGCAGCAAAAGAGAAAAACAAGATGGATTGAGACATTGATTGGAACAATGAGCTAGAGTGTATCAGAGGTCATGAAGGTGACACAAGTTAAGGCAAGGCTCAGATCTGTTCATAGAGTCAGTTACAGTCCCAGCAGCACCCCATGTTGCCACCAAGCCTAGACTCAAAGGCACTCAGTTCCAGCTCCGTGGGTCAGCAAACCTAGCTCCTAGAAAGTCCCTGAAGACAGACACTCCACCAGCAAGCACTCAACTTTCTCTCTGTGAACCAGGAGTCCACAGCTCTGTCTCACATTGGTTTCTGCTACCCTACTGCCCCAACTTGCTTCCTGCCATCTCATTGCTCTCTTGGTCTTACACTGTCTCTCCAGTGTTAGAGCTTTCCATCTCTGCTTTGTGTAGGTACCTCAGGTCCATGGGATATTCTGCATACTCTGGCTGATTTTCTTGAAGGAATCAAATCCCATTTTCTGCCTCCTAATATGGCTCACTTTAAGTCTGGTATGACGGCAAAACCAACTAATCCCCACGTTAGTGTTCTACATTGTTGATTTGCATGGTCCCACCTAAAAGGTGTCATTTTCCTTATTTACATTATTAACAAGCTTTCTAGTCCCCTTGATGGGCTGCAGACTCACCTTTACGGCACTAAACAACAACAAAGCAGATGATAATGAGAGTTACAAAGACAGTGGCTAGAAGAAGTCACAAGTAATTCCTTGCACTGCAGGGCAGGGGAACATGATGGAAGCAAGTATTTGAGAAATCACTTACAGGAAGGTGGGAGAAAGCAGTACAGACTAACAATTCAAACATGGATTTTCATGCCTGTCAGCCTGGGTTCATACTCTTACTGTACCTACTAACTAGGATCTTGAGAAACACCTTAGTCCTAAAACTAATATCCTTATTCCTCAGTAATTTGGAGAGGTCTCTTAACTACAGACAACTTTTCCAGTGCAGTACATTTCTTGATTTCCTGACTGCTGGGACCAAGGGTGTTAATTGTGGATCCAAGTAAGATGACGTTGTTGAGTTTCAGTCTTTTCACCATCTGTCATGATGGTAGGTATCTGTCTAGTGCTAAGTATCTTTGTTTTCTTGGTAATGAGATGCAGTCTGTATCGAATGATGTATTCTTTGATCTTCTGTGACAAGTGGTTTCAGTCCTCACTATCAGCAAGCAAGGTTGTATCATCTGCATAACACAGGTTCTTGATGAGTCTCCCTCTGATCCTGATGCCACATTTCTTTTCATAGAGAGAGACCAGCTTCTTGAATCATTTGTTCAGCATACAGATTGAGTAGGTATGGAAAGAGAATACAACCCTGACGCACTCCCTTCTTAATTTTAAACCCTTGCTCTGTTCGCACAAAAGCCTCTGAGCCTAGCTAGGTATAGGTTTCACATGAGCACAATTAAGCATTTTAGGATTCTCATTTCCTCTCAATGTTAGCCTCAACTTGTTATGATCCACACAGTCAAATGCCTTTGCATAGTCAGTAAAGCATAAATAGACATTCTTCAGATATTGACTTTCAGCCAGGATCTATCTGACAGCAATGATACCAGTGAGAGTAGGTTTTTAATAAACCTAAATGCAAATACAGATGCTTATCAAGAACAGTAAAACTGATCAGGGATTACTGAGGTTGTCTGAATCAATGAGTATTAAAGGGAAGGACAGGTTTTATTACTTAATGGTTGTCCTATAACAAATACCATCATTTTTCAAGCTTGGGCTCAGTCACTCTCACTGCTGTCAAGTCAGAACTGACTTTAAACTTGACTCATACTGATCCCAGTGGAGGCTGAAAATCACTTATTCTCCTGTGGAGCTGGTGGCAGATTGGGCTAGCAGAGAGGAGTGATTTTTTTTTTTTAAATAATAATGAGGTAGAGGTTTGGTTTTGGTTTTGTCTACATTAAAATAAGGTATACTTTTATATGGTATTGGAATACAGCTGTGCCTCTTTGCTCACTATGGACGGCTGCTTGTGTGTTGCTGTGGCGGTATGCAAGGGACCATGGAGTTCATCAAATCTACAAGACTCACACAGTCTAGGCCTTTATAGAAAATGCTTGCTTGTCTCCACTCTAGACTAAGTCTTAACTTTCAGCCAGGATTTGAAGACCTTCAGATAATAGCCAGCATTTAACTCAAGAACCCATGAACTTAGTCTGTTCGTCAGCTTTTAATATTTAGAGGATTGGAGGGGATGGTATATTAATGTATAGTGGCTACATATACGTATACTGTGTTAATTACACAGTAGTAGAATTTCATTAAGTCTGTTCTTCAAGACTTTGCCCCCTCTTTTCTTGAGTAAATGGCTTTGCTGTCTAATTGGTAAATTTATTCCCTTCTACTTCCATGGCCCCCACCAAACAACTGTCTTTATGTCCTCCATTCTTGAAGAGGAATTTCTTTTCTTCCTCTTGACCCATCTCCTTTTCCAGGCTTTTGAGACATTGCTTTGTTCATTTCTTCCCTTCTGTTTTCAACTCATTCTCTCCTGGTTCTGTATCCAGAATCTGTGAGCTTGCAAAGGTTTTCCAGTGTCGGCCTTGTAATGTGTTGTTCCATAATTCCTTAAGATCCCTTATAATTGTTTCTTTTCCTGTGATTGCTCTTCAATCTTTGTTTCCTTTCCTTCCATAATTCTCTCAAGAGAGTGTATACACACACATCTGTCCATAGATATATATACACACACACATACATGCTGCTCTGCTCTCTTAGTTCTTTATTGAAGACAAAGTTTTTCTTTATCCTTAACTCCTAAGAAGGTGCCTAATAAAATGGTGTATGATCAGTGTTTCAAGAATGAGTCAATACTTAGTATGCACAAACGTCTAGTTAAAACTAACGCTTCCTCTTTTACAGAAGAGGAAAAATGAAGTTAGGTTATTTTCAAAGTCACAAAAATCTTTTCAACATACAGACTGTTGCATTGTACGGTACTAAGAAGCATATACTTTCTTCCCTTGTATAACAGTCAGGAGGCAGGAATCATACCAGTTATTTCACCTGGGATAATTTAATAATGAAGGATTAAAGACTTGTTAGCCAGCTATCAGAAAACTGAAAAGCTAAGAGAGAACTTTGAGAGATTGCACTCATGACTGACAGGAAGCAGCTACCACTTCTAGGACTAGAGTGGGGAATGAGGGTGGAAAAGTTTAGAGTTAATAAATTTTAGAAGCTTGAAGGAGCAGCCCCATAGAGTAATAGACACATTGAGTGGTTCTGGTGCTTTATAAAAGCAAGCAGAGCCACATTCTGCCCTCCAGTCTTCCATTAAAGTCCCTGCTAGTGACAGATTTTAACAGCTGGAGGAGGGACATGTCATTCTCAGAGTTCCATTTCACATGATGGTGGCCAACAGAGAAGGGTCAATGCGAAACATGTTAAATTTACATATTATATATGTTAAATTTAGTGTCAGGTGGATATTCTTTCCTGAAGTGCATGAAATAAAGAGCCTTGGATGACTTTGTAAATGGAACACCCAGAAAAAAAATTGAGGGGGCAACTTTTGGCAGTTTTAATTTATAGTACTTGATTTGGATAATTTAAAGAAATTGCCCCCGCCCGCAGGGATCTTTAACAGTGACCCTAGGAGGGGAAGAACAAGAATGGGGGGGACAGGAGGCACAGAAGCGCGGAGACAAGTTGAAATTCCAATCAAGTCTCAATTTTATTGAAAGCATTCACAGCTTATATACAGGAGCACAATGGGGGGAGGAGAAGTACGCAGTGGGGGAGAATAGCATCATGTCATTTCTAGTAATCTGAAAGTTATCTGGTTAACAGAAACTTAGCAGGGCGTTTCCCGAAACCTATCCTCCCAGGGTGGGGTAAAAACTGAAACCTATCCTCCCAGGGCAACATGTCCAAACATGTCCTTAGAGAATTACAAAATGGCTTCAGCTAGGTTGAACTAGCAGCCCCCAACAGATCCTCCCTGTTTTCAATAATTATTTGAAGACTGCAAAAGCGCAACAGGATTACCTTTGGTGCTCTCCTGTTGGACCATGTATGAAACCGGCGCCTGTCTTAGGTTGGACACCGGACCTACTGATCTTACCCGTCATGGGCTAACCCAGCAGCTACGGCGGGGCGCCTGTCTTAGGTTGAAACGGGCCAGTGTCTCTGGCTGCCCGGTTTCTTAGCCTGTATCATCAAGGATTTTCTTTATCGGCCATTTGCAGTCTTTGATAATGGACTTGAACTGAAGAACAGATTCAAACCTAGAGTTGCTGTAATCAAGGATGGTTTGGGCAGAATATTAAATGATCCAGGAAGTATTAAAAGAAGATGGAAAGAATATACTGAGTCATTATATAGAAAGGAATTGGCAGATACAGA
>NW_006399787.1:6726496-6727599 GCF_000299155.1 Elephantulus edwardii
AAGCGTGTAAGCCTCTGAATTGCCCAGGGGCCAAAAGAAATAAGCAAAAGAAAGCCTATTAAGTGCCCCAAAAAAGAGTGACTGGTCTTTGACCACGTCCCCTTAGCTTTTTTGGCCATGATTGATTATACATTCTTTTGCTTTAACCTTTTGTCACAATATGCACTAACCTAATTAAAAACAGCCGTGTGGACCTCTTGTGTTGAAGCTACAGCAGAAGTAGAGACAGCAGCAATCATAGGGATAAGAGAAACAATTTCTGCAATAACAAGACCTACAGCTCTCTTGGTTCTTAATGATAACTTATATAATTCTTTTAAAATTTGCAAGCCATTATTATCATATCAAATATCATTTAACTTTACCAATGTCATAACAAGAGGAGGATTCTTTAGAATAACAACTGAATCATCTTTGCAACAGAGCTAATATAGTTAGAAATTTTACAGAAACAACTTACATTAAATTTTGGATAATCACCAGTGATTACATTATTACCAATTAATAAGACATATGGTTCAGGACTTTGGCATTTGTGACATTATCTCCCTTACATTTATCTTTTGGGATATAGGGGACATTTATCGAATCCATGCTAGCAACTAATTTCCACAATCTAGTTTGAAAGTTCTTCATATCAGTAGTCCACATTCCTCCCACAAATCTTTTCATAGAAAGTCCAGAACCATATGTATGAAGAGGTGACCAGCATTTCAACCGTTGGTCCTTTAAAAATTGTATTATCAGTTAGATAAGAGAATGGCCATAGCGCTGTTATGATGACATTTTCTCCAAGGTGGTTGCCAGATGCCAGCACGACCTTTCTCAAAACATGAGGGAAAGTTGGCATCTGCTGGAAAGATGGCGTTTATTCTGCCTGCTCCGTATCCGGAAGCTCGTGAGTCGGAAGCCAATTGTACAGTCCATGATGGGTTTCCACTGCAGATAAATAATTTTTGATAGTAGAAAGAGTACATTCTATAATACCTTGTTTTCAAGGATTGTAAGTAAACTCAGTTTTATGACAAATAGTAAAATATTCACAAAAATTTTGAAAACTTTTGCTGGTATAGCTAGGAGTTTTATAAACCTAGATTATTTTA
>NW_006399787.1:6728319-6732508 GCF_000299155.1 Elephantulus edwardii
ATACAAATTAATTGGATAATGATGAGTAATTTGACCAAGATAATTTGCTAATGTAATTATCCATTTTGTACAATATTGATATAGCCAATTAACTAGTAAAGCATTATAAGGGACAATGATTTCATAAGGTCTTATATCAAAATACTGTCTTTCCTGACTGTGCTATTAATTGAGATATAGACTGTGGACAAGTCCGTAAAACCTTTTTAGGTGAACGGGATAAATGAATTCATCTAAAAAGAGCATTCTGTCAGAATACAGCAGTAGGAGTCCTATTAGCATCTAAGATTCACAGCAATAACTTTCTGCTATGATTTATACAAGAGAGAACAGGAAGAGATAAAATCCTGAACTACTTCAAACCCCGATGAGCCTCCATAGTTAATGTTCCCCTAGAATTAGGATCATATTTTCCAGTTGGAATATTAAACAACGATTAGGGGACCTGCTCAGTCAGTTCTAAATGTGGCTTAATTTAATTAATATTCTGATATAGAAAAGACAGCGTGAAAAAAGAGGGAGCCAATGGCTCCCATGATGAAGGCCCCAAGCCATGCCTCCCTGAGTACCTACAATAACAAGGAAGGTGAACAAAGTAAAATCACAAGGAAGTACAAAACAAAAATAAAGGATAATGGTGAAATCCTTTGCAGATAAGGACAAGTTCCACTTTATGCTAATCTCAGTAGGGAGGGATTAAGTTGATACAAACCAAGAACAATGTTGACTCCTAGGGAACGCCTTAGTGCCACAAGGTGACCTTCAGCTTGCATTAGCCTCCCTCATTTCCTGATATAACATTGAATTTGAAATTTTTGGGGTTTAACACAGTTCTCCTCCATCCTTGTTCCCAAATACATACACTAAAACTCACTTTTACAACTTACTAGGCATCCTTAATTTAGCTTTTACTATCTTTCATATTCTGGCACAACCAGACATTCTATTTCAAAGCAAAACTATCATTTTAACTCTTAAACAAACAAAAAAAATGCACAAAATCTACTACCAGTTATTCTGTCTTTCCCCTTGAACTCCATACCATGTCAAAACTTTCAATTCCATCCTCAAAATGATATACCACCCAATGGCTTCAGCTAGGTTGAACTAGCAGCCCCCAACAAGAAATAAAATTATAGTTCATAGTTCACCTTGTAGAATGTTATTTCTTTTGAGAATAACCCAAAAGGTCAAAGATGCTTGAATAGTGGCAAATGCCTGTGTTCATTAAAACATTGTCACTTGCTTATAGCGTGATCATGAGTAGGTGGGGATTAAACAGGGTAGTAGATATAAAGAAGTTAACAAAAAGAAATGATATGAGATGGAGAAATTTCTCTCATTTTTTTTCCTCTTTTTTTCTGTATAGGATTTATTTTTATCCCAAACCCTTTCCTCCCCGGATACCAGTGGCACTGGATCAAGCAGTGCCTTAAGTTTTATTCCCGCAAACCCAATGTATGCAACCTGGACAAGCACATGACTAAAGAAGAGACCCTTGATGTGTGGGAACAGAGTAAGGAGTGCCTTAGGTAAGTAAGTGTTAGCAGTCACAGGAAGTGTTAGCATTATGCCAGATCACCACAGATCGTGGAAGGAACTAGTCCACAACAGTACAGGGAAAGTGACCGCTCTGTTTCTTTTTCTTTCTTTGTTCCCACACAAATAGAGCAAAATACTTTTCATTCCTCAGGGAACATTTAGACAGATGCTTTGACCGTTAGATTAAATTGAGATCCATTTTCAAGATTTGTTTATCAGAGCTGAGATATTAAGTTCATCCTCATAAATCATTAGATGATTCCTTTTTATTCGACTTCAGCCTCTTTTTTCTACTGACTTTTGAAGAAGACTGGTAGAATCCAGAGAAAGGTTCAGAGTGAAAGTTCTTGCTATTCTACTTCTGTTCTCCTAGATGAAGTCAGTGTACCAGGTGTTTGATAGAAGTTCAGTTGTTCCTCTTGGGGAAAAAAATCTTGATGCTTGTACTTTAATGTTCTTTCAGCATTCATTCATTTTACAAATCTTTGTGGAAGACTAGTTGTATTCCAGATGTAGTAATAAGCATGAGAAGTAAAAACACTGTCCCTGCCCACAGGAGTACACAGTCTGTGGCAGGGAACTCAGGATCTGCAGGCTCAGCAAGTGCTGTGATTGGTGTTTAGAAAACCGCTGTGGGAACTTAAAGAAGGAAATGATTCATTTTTCCAAACAGGGTAGAGGCATCACAGAGGTAAATGATGTTTTAATTGGGTCTGTTATCCTCTTTTTTTTTTCCCCCTATCTCCATTTGAACTAGGATTTTTAAAAAGAAGAGAAGCTTGGCAGTCAGGAAAGCAGTTTGGGTTAGAAAAATGTAATATTTGAGACTGAGCTCAGAGTACAAAATGTGTGCATTTGTTTGTTTGTTTGTTTGTTTGTTTACTCAACAAAAACCTGTTGGGTTTCTACTCTGTCAGATGTGGTGCTAAGTGGTGGGGAGATTCAAAGACAAATAGGACCCAACTCCTACCTTTAAGAAATTTGTAACATAAAACATAAACCGATAAATACGCCTGTAAATAAAGAAAAAGGTAAATAGAAGTTGACAAGGGTAGAAATAGAGGTTTTTAAAATAGAGAAATACCGAAGATGGACACTTAAGATGGGGGCTCCGTTATGGAAAAGACTCCCTGGATGTTCTAGAAAAGGTTGGTAATAGATGATACCAGAAATTAGATTTGAGCCAGAGTATACCTTTTTCAGAAATTATCATGCTGATTCTACCAAGGAAAGTAGAAGATTTTCATTGATTGGAAGTTGTTAGTTACTATCTCATCGCTTAAAATCACAGCAGCCCTGTGAACAGCGCAGATCTGAACCTTGAGCTGTTCTGCATGATCCTCACGGTCTCTCACACGCTCCAATCCAGTCAGTGACGATCCATCTTGCTGGACATTGTCCTCTCTTTCGGGCCTCTCTTTTCTCTGAGCGTCCACTTTTCCCAGCATGATGGCCTTTCCAGAGACTGGCCCCTCCTGACAGTATGCCCAGAGGAAAACTAAATTTCAACTACTTTCTTCCTTTAAATCCTTTCTGTACATTATTATGTAGACAGGAGCATTGAAGGCTAGGAAAACCCCTGTTCTTGAGATTTTAGTGTTTTATAAAAAAAAATTTATAAACTATTTTGATACAATCTTGGAACTGGAGACAAACTAGAGGAAGATCATGATTGAGTGAAATTAGTCACAGGGAGCTTGAAATTTTTCTAAGGTAGCCTGAATTTCCCAGTAATTGATATGATTTTCTTTCTGGCATAAGACTTTTTAGAAATCTAAACTGTTCTTTTTAAAAGTAGCACAGATGAATCTCTTTAATAAATCTTTCTGAAAACAATGATGAGGTAGTTTTTTTTTTTTTCAATAGATTAGCAAAAAAATGTGCTGATCATAGGTTACAATGTGAAAGAAATGGCTACCCTCAAACACAGCTGGTGGCATATAAATCATAGCATTGGACCCTGCTTTTCATAGTGTTCTATGTGCTTGTTTCTGTTTGCTCACCTGGAAACAAGGTGCTTGGCCTAGATGAGCAGTCCAAGGTTGCTGAACCCTGCTTAGTTAGAATCACCTGGACTGTGGACGCCAAATCCCTCCCACCCTCACCCCACCCTTTCTCCACAGTGTTCCATGCAGGGCAGAAATCTCTCATTCAAAAAGTTTCTCCTAGACACTATCTACCATAGTATCCTACCAAAAAGACCACAAGATTTTTCACTTTAGAAATAGGATTTTTATGGCCATGGCAGAAGTGAATTATAGAAAACATCATTTAGAAGCTAATTGACTCATTCATGCAAAAGATGATTGCCTAGGGGGCAAAAATTCTAAAATTCTTTCAACAGTTTGGTGGCTTGAAAGATTATGGACAATAGAAATGTAGGAATTAACCACAGATTTTTAAGTGGCAGGATAATACCAAAGCATTTGATGGAAATAAGAATTAAAGATGAATGAACAGGGAATATCTTTACTATAGCTTCCATCCAGGATCCAGATTTAGTGAGGAATTTAATCCAGGTGGAGATGCCCAGCATACCAGGGGAAATGTGCAGCTGAGTTTGGGAGCACAGGGCAGAAAAGAGACATAATTGAGTAACGCATAAAGGTCCCAAGAAGCAGTAGAATGGATGTGACATTTGAAAAAA
>NW_006399787.1:6732608-6743826 GCF_000299155.1 Elephantulus edwardii
ATTGCACCTAAAATACTTGTTTTGTTAGAGTAAAATATATAAAAGCCAGCTTTGTAGTAAGAGGACATAATTAAGAAGAGCAAATACTGAGTTCTCCAGAAGTTGAATTGTAAAGGAAAGGAGGGCTTTTGAAGAGGGAAGTGGGGTATAGGACGCTTCTGATGGGGGAGGCGGTTATCTGCCATCGAGTCAAGTACAACTCCTAGCAACCCTGTGAACAGATCCGAACCCTGTGCTGTCCTGCACCAGGCCTCGTCATCTCTGACATAATTGAACGGCTTGCTGTGGTCATTGTTATTCTATCTGGTAGGATCTTCCTCTCTTGCTGACCACCATTCCAAGCATGCTGTCCCTTTCAAAGAATAGCCTCTCCTAACAACATGCCCAGAGTATGTGAGATGACCCTTCACTCTCCGTTCCTCCAAGGAGAACTCAGGCCACACTTTTTCTAAGAAACATGTTTGTTTTTTGGGTCATCATCCTTCGATATTCATTAGTCTTTTACCATACCCATTCAAAGCATCAGTTCTTCTGTCATCCTTATTGGCATCCTAGTGCAATATGTCTTTTGATTTCTTGACTGCTTGTACCAAGGTTGTTAATTGTGCTTATAAGAAATGAACATTTACAGAGAATTTGGATTTCCATTCATTCATTGCTGCACTTCTCTACCTGCCCAGCCCTCTCCCCCCCAGTTCGCTCCTCTTTCAAAAGTGAAAGAAAGACTCCCTCTCTGGTACACAATCCCCCCTCACCCCTCCCACCGCCCCAAGTACATTCCACTATGCAACCTTAATTGTGGACTCTTGTGATAACCATAATAGCCTATCATACATTGCTTTTAAATTATTCAGTCCCTCATCTGTTTCAGGGCAGTATACACAATTTATCCAGTTTTTCTCAGTCTTACCCCCACCCTGATATCAGTCCCATTTTACAGCAGTGGCACCATGCAACTTCTGGCAGTTCTCTGTCAATGTACTGTTATAGCTGTTTTTGGATGATCTGCAAAATTTTGCTTGCATTAGATATTAACAATATTCAGTAATTTCCACATTCTATTGAATTGCCTTTTGGAGGAGTGAGGACAAATGTGGATCTCTTTCAGTCAGTTGGCCAGATTTTTTTATATATGTATAGACAATGGAATAATGTTTTTGAAGTAGGAATAGATGTGATAATCTATCTTTGAACTCTTCCGTTCTATATGCTATTAGGTTTTGGTTTTTTAACACTGCTTAAAAGCATGTTCTAAAATGTGTTATGATCTTCAAAGTGAAGGCCCTATCCTAGCAGCATTAGCCTCATTTGGAAACTTGTTTGAATTTCAGACTCCCAGGTACAACCCCAGACCTGAATTGAGGTCTATAAAACTGGACCCCGCCATGTTTATTTTAACAAGCATTAGTGCACCCTAAAGTTTGCAAACTTGTAGCTGCTATAAATAGATTCTCTAAAATCTTATTAAACCATTATCTTTGCCTTCTAGGTTTTCACACATAGCCCTCTCATTGCCATCCAGTTAATTCCAACCCATAGTGACCCTACAGGACAGAGCAGAACAGCCTCATAGAGTCTCCAAGACTGTAAATCTTTTACGGAAGCAACTACCTCATTTGTCTCCTGTGCAGCTAGTGGGTCCAAACCTCCAACTTTATGGTTGGCATCAGATGCCTTAATCACAGCACTGCCGGAGCATGTGGAGCTATTCAAGCCACCATCTCTTTCAGCTTCTAGATTACAGTGTGCTAATACTGATTTCATCTTCCTTTTCCACCTCCTTCAAACACAGAATTTCAGTATCTGCAAAATCATCCTTTTCTTCAGCTGCAATTTCCCTCCATCTTAGAGATTGTCTTTAATTAAGGAATTGACTGCCAAGCAGTATCTTGGAAAGAGAAGTAGAATGAATCACCTTTGCAAGGGTGCTTATTTAAAATCTGGAGCTACGTTCATATTGGGAGCTCTGGTGTCCTAGTGGTAACGAGTTGCACTGGCAACCCGAAGGTAATGGGTTCATTTCCACTGGTGCACCATAGGAGAAAGATGAGCAGTCTCCTCTCATGCAGTTAACTGCCCTTAAAACACAGAAGATGGTCTGCGAACTTGGTAGTTCTCAACATTCATAGTGCCATTAACCACATGATCCACATTCATCTGAAATAAAAGGTTATACTTAATTTTCTGCCTGTGCTACTAAATAGAACATCTTTTTCAAAGAAACATCAAAAAATTCTTTATTTGTATCTTTAGCTGAAGAAATTGGTAAAAGTCCATTTATACTAGTAACTACATTACATTTTTCCATTTTAGTTATTATCAAAGAATTTTTTAAAAAAAGAATGATTGTTATCTGTAATAATTGTTCAGATAAGGTAGTTTGCAATCATTGGCTGAGCCCTATACATCATTTCCCTTAATTTTTTTTTTTTTAAACACTTGCTGTTTTGTGTTTCGTTCAAGGATATATGTTTTATGCAGTCATTTGTATACATTGTGTTTCATTCATACACATTGAGTATGATTACAACTGATCCATGTGTTTGTCACCTGTCTAATCAAGTCTTCCCTGCACCTTACCTATTCTTTCACCACCCCTCCCAACTCACCCCCATCCACCCACTGATCTCTGCTCTCCTAGTGATTTTCCACTTTCTCTTTCTCCCCCTGTCCTCTCCCTTCTTCCTCTCCCCCTCTCCTGTTAGCCTGTTACACATCCTGTTCCTGTTTGCTGTTGCTGTCGTCCTTATGTCTTCTTCCCAGGTTGATCCTCTGTTGTCCTGGTCATTTGTAGTGGTCATTGTCTGTACATTCTATTTTTGCTTTCCCATTCCTTCCACTCCCACTACTACCATTACTCTCGTTTTCACAGTATCCATCTTTAGCAATATTTCTCCTCTTGGGACTTCAGTTATTTCGCTCAGCAAAATGTCCTCTAGACACTTGATGTTGTATAGTAATTTACTAATATTATCGCAACAAGATTAACTTGACATTTAAAGTTAACCCTGTTCATAAATCAATTTAGGGCTAATGGTTAGATACTAAAAGTACTAACATATATTACTATTATATTCTTGGTTGACTCATTTTTTTCATCTGTTTTCATTTTTATTATTGATTGAGTATCAGCTTGTATCACGGAATTCTTAATTCAAACTCCATGTGAATCACTTTTGTTGAAATTTGAGATGATTAAATCCTAATTTAGCACCAATTTTTGCAGGCAGAAAGACCTGAGTAAACCGAGACCTCGAAGTTTACTTGAGAAGCTACGCTGGGTGACCTTGGGCTACCATTATAACTGGG
This sequence comes from Elephantulus edwardii, assembly GCF_000299155.1. NCBI lineage: Eukaryota > Metazoa > Chordata > Mammalia > Macroscelidea > Macroscelididae > Elephantulus > Elephantulus edwardii. The sequence goes on from NW_006399787.1 coordinate 6,735,918, forward strand.
ACAGTAAGGTATTGACATTTTCTTGATAATTCTGTTATTTTCCATTTATGTGCTTCTTGGATGCATGTGAATGGATTTCTTCTTGACCAAGTTTAAATTTTCCGATTATTTATCAATAGGAGAATCTCACTCCCTTACCCTGTCCTAAGTTTATTTTTAAGGCACCCTAGAGGACGTAAATTGTCCTAGACAAGCAAACCTACTCAACATTGCTACAGAAAAAAGGCCTGGCTATCTGCTTTCATAAAGATCACAGCCATTTAACCCTTTGGAGCCATTCCATTCTGTAACACTTGTAATCTTCATGAGTTGGAGTCAGTACTTTTTGTTCTCCATCTTCTGTTGAGATTCTTCAAGAGGAATAACTCATTTAACAGAATATTGTTTTCTCTGTATGTAGGTTTTTGTTATAGATTAAATTGTGTCCCCCCAAAATGAGTGCTATAAATTCTTTCTTGGGGGAAAAAAGTTCTCTCTTCTGTGCCTTCCTTATAATCCCTTTTGGGAAAGGGTTGACTTTGTTATAATGAGACAGAATTGATGTAGAGTCAGTCCATGCTGTGATATGGAGGAGAAGCAGTGGTGGGGTAAGAGAGATGCCAGGCCATATCAGGATCACCCAGCAGCAGAAGCTCAGAAGAGACGACGACCATCCTGCATAATGAGAGAAAGCCTTTTCTGATAGAGAGATGATCCAGCGAGATGTGGAAATTTACGAACAGTGTCATTACTATCACCTGCAAGCACAATCTTTACTCAGAACCAGGTAGAACAGCATCAACAGAGAACAGCTAGAAATACAAGCTAGTTTTAGAAGCCATGGCACTAGGGATATCATTACTGATATCAGGTATATCTTGGCTGAAAGCAGGGGGTACTGGAAGGATGTCTATTTGTGCTTTATCCACTCTGGAAAGATATTTGACCATGTGGATCACAACAGATTATGGCTAATGAGAAGAATGAGAATCAACACTTGAATCAGCTTCATGCAAAACCTAGACTAACAAGTTGTTATCCAAACAGAGCAAGGGAACACAGACTTTGAACACACGGCTTAAAATCAGGAGAGGAGTGTGTCAAGGATGTATCCTTTCTCCATCCTTTTCAACCTTAATACCTCCAACCTAAATTCAACCTATTTTAACCTAAATTTCTCCATACCTTTTCATAAAGTTGTACTTTATGAGTAGGAATGTGGTATCAGGATCAGAGGAAGACTCATCAACAGAGGAAGACTCATCAGTAACCTGCAGATGATACAGCCTTGCTTGTCAAAAGTGAAGAGAACTTGAAGCACTTGGAGCAGAAGATCAAGGACTACCATTTTCAGTATGGATTGTATCTCAACATCAAGAAAATAAAAATACCATTGGGGCAATATATAAAATCATGATAGATGGAGAAAAGATTGAAGTTGTTAAAACTTTCTTCTTACAGGTGTCAGCATGTCCCACACTGGCACTCACAGACATGGAGAGACCGCCATCTGTCACCAGCGGGGGTGTGTCTGAACACTAGTGTGAGACTGTGGGAGCAGCTCATCCACTTTCACATCATGCGGCTGATGGACTCCCTCTTTCTGTGGGTGGGGGCCACACCACACTTGCGCAACCCTGCTGTGGCCATGCGTGGCCGCTATGATTCCATCCCTGTGTCCACCTCCCTCCTTGGACATACTTCTGACACGACTTCCACTGACCTGGCTCAGTGTTTAGCCTGGAAGACCAACAAACAGGTGTTTGTCAGCTATAATCTTCAGAATATAGACAGCAGCTTTGTATTACTGGTAGAAAACAGGATCAAGGAAGAAATGGAGGCTTTTCCCGAAAAAGTCTAGCTGAGTGACAGAAGTGAGGATTTGTAACTTAATGTATGATTATAATTTTTTAAGAAATGGATTGAATTTCATAAAAAAATTTTTCATCTTACTCACAATTGCACACTTGGTACCAGCAGTCAGGAAATCAAAAAACTAATTGCGTGGGGGAAATGTTATCAAGGACCTCTCCATAGTACCAAAAAAGCAATGATGTCAGTCTAAAGACTTAAGGTATGCCTAATCCAAGCCACAGTTCTCTTACTTTTTTTGCCATGCATCTGAGAGCTGGACAGTGATGAAGGATAACAGAAAAACCAGTGCCTTTGAATTGTGGTGATAGAGAAGAGGATTGAACATACTATGGATTGCTAAGAGAACAAACAGGTCTATCCTGGAGAAAGTGAAACCAGGATACTTCTTGGAAGCTACAATGGTAAACTCCATCTCGCATACTTTGGACTTTTTTCAGAAGGGGCCAGTCCTTGGAGAAAGACATTATGTTGGGAAGGGTAGAAAGTCAGCCCAAGAAAGGAAGACCCTGGATGAGATGACTTGACACCGTAGCAATGGGATCAGGTGTATCGGACGTGGTGAGATTGGCAAGGTTCAGAGCTGTTGTTTTAGGATTGCCATGAGTCATAGTCCACTTGACACATAACAACAGATTTTCTTGGAAAAACTTTGGGTAGAATTATCAGTGCCAAAGGTAGTTCTTTCTGGAGAGAGCTCAGAAGGAAGTGAGATCTTAAATCACTTTTGGCTTAGATAATAAATATATATGGCACCAGCAATAGCACATTGTTAGAAATGTAAATGTTAACATTTGCTTTTGGTAACACTATAAAAGAAATGATGAACATGTGATTGGACATTTGGGGAAAGGTGATTTCTTTGACTGGATTGACAAATGATTTGTTTAAATGATGTTCAGATTATTTTGTTTGAGGAAGAACTTATAAAAGAACACGAAGGAAGCTCCGCTGATGTAATTTCTAGGGTATGGTGCTGATAAACAAAAGGCTGTGTGTCTAGTGCTTCGGACCCACCAGCTTCTCTTCTGAAGAAAAAGGAGCATTCTCTTTCCATTGTATTTACAGCCTCAGAAACCCAAATTAAGGGCCACTGTGAATAAAAACTGACTCAAGGACATGAATTTGAGAGAATTTTCTTGTTTTTAGTTTGAACTTGAATTATGTGGCTGATGAGATTTCTAAGCTGTTAACAGTACAACATGAAAATACATGTAAAGATTTGGAAAACTCTGTTGTACAAGTTAAAGACATGTGTCCTAGAAGATTTGTTCACCAAGGACACGACTACACAGTCTTTTAAAAGAGATTAAACCTGTGACTGATGGATCTATTCAAAGACTGTAACAGAAAGCTTGTCAGCTTAGACTGAGCAAGAACAAAGGGAAAGAATGCTGTCTGCTGCTTGGAATTCTGCAGGCGAGAAACAGACCAAAGTAGCTACAGCTATTGACCTTCAATAAAAGGAAAGGACTATCCCAGTCCATCCCAAAGGGTGATTGCTTCCTGGTATGCTCTGGAAGGTAAGCCAAAACCAAACGGACTGCTGTTGAGTCACTTCCTACTCATAACAAACCTGTAAATGTATGTGAGGAGGCAGCCTGTCCTCCCACAAAGTGGCAGGTGGATTCAAACCACTGACCTTTCAGTTAGTAGCCCCAGTGTGTAGATAAGCAAATTATTCAGGAAGCTGGACTTGATGAAGAAGAGTTTGGCATCAGGATTGGAGGAAAACTGATCAGTAACCGGCATTACGCAGATGACACAGCCTTCCTTGCTGAAAGGGAGACTTGAAGCATTCACTGCAGATGCTCAAAGACTACAGCCTTCAATATGGATTCCATCACAACGTCAAGAAAACAAAAATTCTTGCCACTAGAGCAATAGGCAACATGATGGATGGAGAAAAATCTGTTTGGTCCATCTCAATCAACTCAGGTCTTTTCTGTCATTGGCTGTGTGTCTGAGAGCTGCACAGTTAATTAGGATGACAGAAGAAGTGATGCCTTTGAGCTGTGGTATTTGAAAAGAGGACTGACTATCCATCCCATAGAATACACTGGAGAAAGTACTGAATATCCATCCCAGAAGAATAAACTGGAGAAAGTCTTAGGAGAAAGTGCAGCCAGAGTGCTCCTTGGAGGGGAGATGATAAAGCTTCATCTCACGTACTTCAGACGTGTTGCTAGGAGAGGATATTCCGTAGAAAGGGACACCATGCTTAGCGAGGTGGAGCAACAGTGGAAAAGAAGATGCTTAACCAGATGGATTGACACAGTGACTGCTGCAGTGGGCTCAAGTGTCAGAAATTATGGGGATGGCACAGGATAAGGCAGGGTTCAGATCTGTTCAGGTCACGATGGGTCAGATACTTGACTCAGCACCACTAGGTCTCATTAGTGGTATTTATTAATGTCTTAATTACTAAGTTACTAATAATTTTATTCATAGTAGTTTATTTCTATGTAATAAAAATTGCACAGTATTTTTTTAGTTGCTTAATTATTAGATTACAGAGTACTACTGGAATGGATGGATAGATATTTCTATTAATATTACATTTAAGTTTCACAGTTACATGTGAGTTAGAAATGTTAAAGTAGTAATTAGTTTTATGCCACAGTTTCCTATGTTCCTGAGATCATTATTTATTTTTCTTATTTTCCCTACTTTTATTAAAGAAATACTCAGCCGATCATTATACACCTTTCCCTTCTGACCTGGCTTTCCTCTCCGAGCAAGTGGCCGCTGCCTGTGGATTTCAGGGTTTCCAACCTGAAGCAGGTATCCTGAATTACTACCGCTTCGACTCCACACTGGGAATCCACGTTGACAGATCAGAACTAGATCACTCCAAACCCCTCCTGTCATTCAGGTAAGTTACTACCAGAGAGTGGATTGGTTGGGTTTTTTCTAAATCCTAATTCAGGAGCTCTGGTGGCTTCGTAGTGAGGCTCTCCTTACCCAAAGACAAATGATTCAGATCCACCAGCTGCTCTGCAGAAGAGAGAAGGGGAATCAGCCTCTGAAAACCCACTGGACGGTCACCTGTGAGTCAGTTCCAGCTCAACAGCACATAACAACAGCAACAAACTATATTTAAGTTCCACCGATACAGTTTTCAACTGGTGGATTCAGAATTTGACTCAGTGTGGTTGAGTCAGAGTTGTCTCCTCGCTGACCCTTTATTGTGTTTTCAGAGGCTGTAAATCACAGGGGAGAAGATTGGCACTCTGCAGCTCGTGGATTCACCTTGCCAGAGAGGCATCACCTTTGGGTTAGCAGTGCAGTCCCCTGTGGAATGCGCCACCAGAGTGCCTAATCAGTTCATTAAAAATCAGTAGACCAGCAGTCTTCCATTTCTTTTCTTTTCTTTTTTTTTTTCTTTTTTTAATGTGTGTACTGTCAAATTGGATCTGACTGGTACAGGAGGCGATTGTTCCTCCTTCTTCAGCAGAGCATCCAGTGGATTTGAACCGCACACCTCTGGGATTGCAGAACAGTTTCCTGCCACTAGGCCACCAGAGCTCACCCAATCTTCCATTTCTAAGTTACATTTCATAACACTAACTTAAATAAAAATAGTCTTCGAGCTTTGTCCTTGAAACATAAGGCTGGATTCTAAGGGAGCCCTGGTAGCCTAGTAGCAAGAAGCTGCGCTGCTATTCTGAAGGCGCATGGTTCAAAACCACCAGATGCTCCACTAGGGAAAGAGGGGCAATCTCTTCCTGTGCCAGTCTGAACCGATTCGATGGCACACAACAACAAAATAAAAAGAAAAGGGGGAAAAAAGACTAGATTCTAGCTAATATTTAGAATCTGCATTTTATAACCAGTATTGTCATTGATTCATAGAAGAGACAAATAGAAGATGACATGTGTAACCAACTCTTATGCAGTAGAGAACAACAAAGCACAAGAGCCTGAGTAGCTTACTATGCAGGACTCCTTGCGCATTTGTTCAAAGTCCTGCACCTGCTCCCACCCTTAAAATGCCTACACGGACTTTTCTTTAAGGCATCTCTGGTGGCTTTCCTACCACTAAGATACCCACATACGACTAGCTGTTCTACTAATGGCTTTATAGTTAAATCATAGTTTGTAATTTATTATTTAAAATTAAATCATTGTTTTAGGCGACTTAAATCTTTAAAAAATGCATCACTAAAATGCGTATGGATACTGTTAATATTCAGCTTTTCATTTTCTTATTTAACTACTTTTTTATAGGTAAGTTTTATTTTGAAGGATTTCTATAATTTTTCTTCAATAAAGGTAGCAAATCATGGCGAAAGGAAAGGATCTTAGCATAGTTCACTGAAGAGGATTTGGGAACCATAAATACTGACCTAAAGTTAGAAAATGATGCTATTGGTGTGATACAGAAATCAAAGCTTACCATTGCCCTCCCTTCCAATTTTTTTTTTTAATAGCTTTGGACAGTCAGCCATCTTCCTCCTGGGTGGCCTCAAAAGAGATGAAGTCCCCACAGCCATGTTTATGCACAGCGGTGACATCATGGTAATGTCAGGTTGCAGCCGCCTGTTGAACCATGCCGTCCCTCGAGTTCTTCCAAATCCTAAGGCGCAGAGCCTGCCTCCCTGCCTGGAGATGCCCCTCCCAGCTGATCTCCCCAGTGATGCGGTGGTGGAGCCCTGTTCTCTGGAAGACTGGCAGGTGTGTGCCAGCTACCTGAAGACTGCCCGTGTTAACATGACTGTCCGGCAAGTGCTGGCCACAGGCCAGGCCTTCCCCTTGGAAACCATGGAGGAGCAAAAAGACATCACAACAGAAGGTCTCTGCCATCTGGATGCCAAAAAGGCCCACGTAAAACGGGCCAAATTGGACTCCAACAGTGGATGCTGGTAGAGCCCATTCTCTTTTGGACTTGAACACCAGGACAAGCCAAAGCAGGGAAAAGAAACCTTGCCATTAAACACAGTGTTGCTTTGGAACTCATTCTGAAGAATAAATTGGCTAACCATTTAGCCTAGAGGAGTATTTGATGAAGTCCTCATGGTCTGATCTAATTCAGTGTTGATGCTAACGTGGGGAAAACCGAAGGAAGTGTCACCATTCACAGTGGTCTTCAGCCCCTGACCTGCCTCTGAGAGGTGGAGGGGGTCTCCATGTCGGTGCAGACTAAATACCTCACATATACGTACATGTCTACAGATGGAAGGCAGGGTGGTAAGCTTCGTGATTCCATGAACTAGCCTCATGCTCTCGTGTTTTTAACTCAACTCATGCTTTGATCTTCTCTTCACTTTTTGCTGACACTCATAGAAGAATCATACACCTTCACACAATGGAATTGGCAAACAAACTTAGCACACCGTCTTTTCTTGCCTGAAACGTAAATACGTAGATACCAAAGCAGGAGGAACTATAATTTCTTCATTTGTGTTTTGTAGTTCTGTTCTGCCGAGTCAGAACTGATCCATAGCTGACCCTCTAGCAGGTTTTCAGAGGCTATAAATTCTAAGGAAGAAGACTGCTCATCTTTCACGGAGCAGCTGGTGGATTTAAACCGTCAGACTGTACGTTAGCAGTGCAACTCCCTACTCAGAAAACCACCAGTGTCTTTTAAGTCTCCAGATTCTCCCTTTTAGCTTTTTTTAAATGCAGTTTTTAATCATTGCACTAAAAATGGCCCATGAATGTTCTGCAGCGACTTTATTTCCTGCTTTGTTCTAAGTATTGTTAGATACCCTCTAACTGTTTCTACTTTACATCTCCCTCTTCTCCTCGAGATAGTCTTTGTCACACAGAATATTTTTTAATACTTCAGTCACTAATATCTTTTCTGATAAACAGCTTGGAACATTTGAGTAATCTCAACAGCTAACCTCATTATATGCACAGCCAAATTATATTACTCTAGACCTTAATGTTTTCATTCATTAAATGAGGATAAGATTTACATCTTCCTAGAATACTGGTAGGGAGCTCTCATAGCAATAGGCTGTAGTGTGTTACACTGCTAGCAAAAAGTCCTGGTTCTCCAGTGGTTTGAGTGGAACAGCTGCTCCTCAGAAGGAAGACAAGCAGTTTCCTT